>NC_057794.1:522397940-522746615 GCF_018294505.1 Triticum aestivum
GCCGCCACCATCGCCGTTCCGTCGCCGGCCACCGAAGCTCGCCGCCGTTCGATTCGCCGCCGACAGGACATCCCCGAGCCCACTGACCAACCCTGCGGAACCGCTGTGAGCTCCTCTGCCGTTCGCCCCTTTTTCCCGTCGCTCCGCACGCTCCCTAGCGCTAGCGCTGCCGTGCCCGAAGCTCGCCGCCGCCGCGCCTCATCGCCGGCGTGGCTAGAGCCACCACAGCTCGAATCCGAGCACACCGCTGTGCTCAGAGAACTCCCAGGAGGCCGTAGCGCCCACCAGCCCCTCCTCCCATGCACCATAGCGCCATCTCCGCTGTTGCCCGAGCTCCGGCCGCCGCCGCGAGCTCGCCTCCGGCGAACCCCGGCCACCCCCGCACCTCCCGTTGGTTCCCCTAGATGCGCACGGGCGCGGGCTACCTCCTGGTGCCCTTGGCGCGTCGATCCGATGCCCCTAGCGCAAGTCCGGCGTTCCCCCGCCGTGCGGAATGGTCGCCGCCGGAGAAACTCCGGCAGGAGCTGATGTGGTCGGTCATTAGGGACTAACTACCCCGCTAATCACCCACTAGGCCACTGACAGCGGGCCCCACCCCTGGTCAAACCCCAGTCAGCGCTGGGTTTGACCGGGATTAACTCCTGTGACACTGACATATGGGTCCCACAGGTCAGATTTGACCTGGACAACGGCCGTTGACTTGCTGACGTCACTATTACGTCATGCTGACGCAGTATTTGTTCTGGAATTTAAATAAATCCTAAATGATTTATAAATTTCAGAAAATGTCTAAAACTTCTAAAAATCATAGAAAATTAACCGTAACTCCAAATTAAATAATTTATATATGAAAAATTATCAGAAAAATTCAAGGAATCCATCTGTACCATTTTCATGCATGTTAGAACAACTTATCACTACTGTTTAGGGCAAATGAAGTAAATGGCATTTAAATAACCATATATGGAGTTTGAATTTGAATTTGGTATTCAAACCAACTTCATTTAATCTGTTGCTAGTTGCATTAGCTCAAAACACATTCATTTTGCCATGTCATGATCATGCATCATATTGTGCATTGCATTGATTGTGTTTCCTTCTGTGTTGCCGGTATTTGTCCCCTCTCGATAGACGTGATACCGATGATGTGATCGTTGACACTGATGAAGACTCAATGTTATCTTCAGAGGTGCCAGGCAAGCAAAACCCCCTTGTTCATTCCGATACAATCCTACTCTCTCGCTCCTGCTCTCTTTTAATGCATTAGGACAACACCGATTTTTCTGTTACTTGCTGCGGTAGCTGAACCCCTTTATCCTTTGCATGACCTGTCATTGCCACAGTAAATAGATGAAACCCACTAGCATGAGTAGGAGTTGTTTGAGCCCTGTTGTGCCTACTCATTCATGTTTGTTTGTCATGCCTGCTACTGCTTAGAGTTGAGTCAGGTCTGATTCATCGGGGATGAATCAGAGGTGTGTGAACATGTCCTACTGTGTGTGAGCTAAGTGTGTGAACACGTTTTGGTAAAGGTAGCGGTGAGAGGCCATGTAGGAGTACATGGTGGGTTGTCTCATTGCAGCCGTCCTCAGGAACTGAGTTCTGTGTTTGTGATCCATGTTTCAGCTACTACCACGCATTGGGCCCGAAACCAATGGACCCTCTCGGCTTCTTAATCACCCTTGTCCTCTGTCCAGGAGTTGCAAGTAGTTTCTGGTGTTTGTAGTATGCTGGAGGCCGTGGACAGCGCTGACCGTAGGGGTGGGCTGTGATGCGGTAGGCACGTGGCCGGGTAAACCGGGCACCCGTTTGGTGTCACGGAACCCTGTACACATCGTTTGGGGCTGTGAGCGAAACTCCGGCCGGATCTCCTCATGGATGGAACCCGAATAGGCGATAAACCTGGACTAGAGACTTGAGTGTTTAGGCAGGCCGTGGCCGACACCCACGTTGGGCTTCCGCTTGAAGGTTGCCGAGTACATGTCGTGTAAACGGCGGTAAGTGGTGAGAGCGTGTGTGAAGAAGTACACCCCTGCAGGGTTAACCTAATCTATTCGAATAGCCGTGTCCACGGAAAAGGACTTCTGGGTAGCTTATATCAGTTCATAGACAAGTGAAAGTGGATACTCTAAAATACGCAAGATAAGCGTGAGTGCTATGGATGGCGTTCTCGTAGGGAGACAGGAGCGATTCCATAGTGGTGTATTGATATGGTGAATATGTGGACTCGTGTGCGCCACCTCAAAGGAGTCGCTTGCAGTCGTAGTCCAGGATAGCCACCGAGTCAAAGCTGGCTTGCTGCAGTTAAACCCCACCATCCCTTTGTTGATAATGATGCATATGTAGATAGTTCTGATGTAAGTCTTGCTGGGTACATTTGTACTCACGTTTGCCTATTTTATGTTTTTGCAGAGAGACTTCAGTCTCACTAGTAATTTCGCGTGATCTTCGACGCTTAGCTTGATACCTCAGCTACGATCTTGTGCCCTCGGCAGGATCTGATAGATAGTCAGGCTTCTCAGCCTTTTTCATTTATAGATGTCTGTACTCAGACATGATAGCTTCCGTTTGTGCTTTGACTTGTATGCTCTGATTGTTGGGTCGTGAGACCCATGTTTGTAATGTCTCGCTCCTCGGAGCCTAACGAATAATTACTTGAGTCGTAGAGACATGTTGTGATGCCATGTTGTATTTGCACATATCGAGCATATTGTGTGTATGTTATTGAAATGCTTGGTATGTGTGGGATCTGACCATCTAGTTGTTTATCTTTAGTAGCCTCTCTTACCGGGAAATGTCTCCTAGTGTTTCCACTGAGCCATGGTAGCTTGCTACTGCTCTGGAACACTTAGGCTGGCCGGCATGTGTCCTTCTTCGTTCCTGTGTCTGTCCCTTCGGGGAAATGTCACGCTTTGAGTACCGGAGTCCTGTTAGCCCGCTACAGCCCGGTTTACCGGAGTCCTGCTAGCCCAGTGCTACAGCCCGGACCCACTTGCTGATGACCGACACGTTCGAAGCTGGGTCATGGATGCCTGTCCCTGTAAGTCTGTGCCACTTTGGGTTTACGACTAGTCATGTCAGCCCGGGCTCCTTTTCATATGGATGCTAGCGACACTATCATATACGTGAGCCAAAAGGCGCAAACGGTCCCGGGAAAAGGTAAGACGACACCCGTGGGGATGCCGTGCGTGAGGCCGCAAAGTGATATGAGGTGTTACATGCTAGATCGATGTGGCATTGAGTTGTCACACCCTAGCTGGTCATGCATTAGAGTGTGTGCATCATGTTTAATTTTCCATTTAATTTGAATTGGGGATCTGTGAAACGCTCAGAATCATTTTGAAAATGATCCAAATAAAAATTTCTCCAAAAGGGTCCAAGAAAATGCTCATGTGGCTCTCTGAAAATATTGGACAGAGATAAAAATCAAACCAATATTTTTAGGAGCTCATAGGTATTTATTTTGGGCTTTTGGAATTGATGCATAAATATTTGCATTGGAAATATATTAATTATATATATTAATATATGTCCAAATATTATGCCAATTATAAAGGAGCTCTGGAATAATATATCTAGCCCCTGCAAAAATTGGCATAAGTTAAATAAATGATTTAATATATTATTTAAATCAAAACAAATGTCAGAAATTAGAAAACAAAAAAGAAATAACAGGAGGAGCTTACCTGGGCTCCTCCCTGTGCGGCCCAGCCAGCTGGCCGGCCCAGCAAGCCAGCCCAGCCCACCACCACCGTCGTCCTCCTGGCGCCAGTCGGCCAGGCGTGTGGCCGGCGCGCGCGCACGGCCGGAGCGCCACGCCACCAGCTCGTCTGCCTGCCTCCCCCGCCAGCGCGACGCCGCGGCGTTTCTTCTTGGTGCCGCCCCGATCCCCTGGCCTTATCCCTCTCTCTCCCGTGCTGCTCCCTCTCTCTCTCTCACGGCCGAACACCACCGTCGCCGCCGTTCGCCACAGCAGCCGTCTCCGGCCACCCCTCGCTCCCCCGACTAGCTCAGAAGCTCCGCCACGACCCCCTCTTCCTCCCCACCGCTCCACAGCTCTCCGGAAGCCCTGCATCGCCGCCACGTCGCCGTTCCCCTCTTCGGGCTCCGACCATCGTCGCCGTCGAATTCATCGTCTCCAGCGCGTCCCCGAGCCCCCTAACCATCCCTGCAGCTCCGCGGTGAGCCCCCGGATCGTTTCCCCCTTCTCCCCTGGTCTCTCCCGACCTCTAGGCCCTAGCCCCACCTTGGCCGAGAGCTCCACGCCGCCGGCGATGTCGCCGTCGTGGCCACGGTCACCGTAGCACCCAACCGAGCACACTATCGTGCTCTACACCTCACTAGGATCACGCAGCACACACTAACGCCTCCCCAAACCCTCTGCAACATCGATCCCGACCGCACCCGAACTCCGGCCGCCGCAGCCGAGCTCGCCGCCGTCAACTCCGGCCACCCCGAGCCCAACCACCACCACCAATAGTCGCGGCTCAACCTCAGCAACACGTAGATGCCTTCCGCCGTCCATTTGGTTGCCGGAATGGCAAAAAGCACTTTCGCCGCCGTCTCGGACCTCGCCGGCGTCATGTCGCCGGTGGGGTTTGACTTGTCCGACCTGGGGTTTGACCCCCCCAGGGTCACTGACGCGTGGGCCCTGTCGGCCAGGTGGTTAGATTAGCGCTAACTACTGTTAGTCAACCCCCCCCTGACACTGACAGTGGGCCCCAGCGCCACTAATCCCTAATTAGGATTAATTTAAACCTGTTTAACCCCCCCTGTCACTGACGTGTGGCCCCCACACGTCAGGTTTGACTTCAGCCAGCCGCAGTTGACCACTGACGTCATGCTGACGTCATGCTGGCGCAATAATTATATTTCTGGATTTAAATTAAATCAGGAAATTCCAGAATATTATTTAAACTTCAAAAATTCATAACTTTTATTCTGTAACTCCAAATTGGACAAATTATATATGAAAAATGATCAGAAAAATCCAATCTATCCATCTGTACTATTTTCATGCATGATCAAACAAGTTAAATTGATGTTTTAAGCAGAACAAGGAAAAGCACTTTAAAAGGCCATGTTTGAGTTTGAAATTTGAATCTTTGATTCAAATTTGTTCAAACCCCTCTGGTTTTAGTTGCATTAGCCCAACACACTCATATTGCCATGTTTCATGCATGCATCATATTGTTGCACATTGTTTGGTGATGCTTGTGTATCGATGTCCTTTGCGACAGGTTCTGCCCCCGAGGAGTACCGTGATTACCCTAACGAAGAACCGTATCAGTGCATCGAACCATCAGGCAAGCAACCAACCATTTGATCATATCGATACAAACCCATGTTCTCGCTCCTGCTCTCTTTTACTGCATTAAGACAACGCGATTCAAACTGCTGTGTGCTACGGTAGTTGAACCCATTTCCTCTGCATGACCTGTCATTGCCACAGTAACTAGATGAAACCCACTAGCATGTGTAGGAGTTGATTGAGCCATATGTATGTGTTGTTCCTACCTTGCTATGCCTGCTATGCTTAGAGTCGTGTCAGGTCTGGTTCATCTGGGTGATGGGCTAGAGTGAAATGATTATGTCGGCAATGAGAGTGGTGTGGTGAACACGATTTGGTAAAGGTATCGATGAGAGGCCATGTAGGAGTACATGGTGGGTTGTTTCATTGAAGCCGACCTTAAGCACTGAGATCTGTATATGTGATTTAAGATACAGCTACTACCATGTATTGGGCCCTGAAATATGACCCCGCTCGACTTCTTATTCACCCTAGCTCTCTGTCCAGGAGTTGCAAGTAGTTTCTGGTGTTTGTAGCCTACTGGAGGCCGTGGACAGCGCTGACCGTAGGGGTGGGCTGTGATGCGGTAGGTACGTGGCCGGGTGTACCGAATACCCGTTAGGTATCTCGGGAACCCTGTTCACATCGTTCGGGGCCGTATGGGAAACCTCGGCCGGACTCCCTGCGGATGGAACCTGAATAGGCGATAAACCTGGACTAGAGGCTTAAGTGTTTAGGTAGGTCGTGGTCTACACCCACGTCGGCTTTCGCTTGAAGTCTGCCGAGCACATGTCGTGTGCAGACGCTAAGTGGTGGAAACATGTATGAAGAAGTACACCCCTGCAGGGTTAACATCATCTATTCGAATAGCCGTGTCCGCGGAAAAGGACTTCTGGGTTGCTTATATCAGTTCATAGACAAGTGAAAGTGGATACTCTAAAATACGCAAGATAAGCGTGAGTGCTATGGATGACGTTCTCGTAGGGAGACGGGAGCGGATCCATAGTGGTGTATTGATATGGTGAATATGTGGACTCGTGTGCGCCACCTCAAAAGAGTTACTTGCAGTCGTAGTTCAGGATAGCCACCGAGTCAAAGCTGGCTTGCTGCAGTTAAACCCCACCACCCCTTTGTTGATAATGATGCATATGTAGTTAGTTCTGATGTAAGTCTTGCTGGGTACATTTGTACTCACGTTTGCCTATTTTATGTTTTTGCAGAGAGACTTCAGTCTCACTAGTATTACCGCGTGGTCTTCGACGTTTAGCTTGTTACCTCAGCTACGATCTTGTGCCCTCGGCAGGATCTGATAGATAGTCAGGCTTCTCAGCCTTTTTCATTTATAGTTGTCTGTACTCAGACATGATAGCTTCCGCTTGTGCTTTGACTTGTATGCTCTGAGTGTTGGGTCATGAGACCCATGTTTGTAATATCTCGCTCCTCGGAGCCTATTGAATAAACTACTTGAGTCGTAGAGTCATTTTGTGATGCCATGTTGTATTGCACATATCGAGCATATTGTGTGTATGTTATTGAAATGCTTGGTATGTGTGGGATCTGACCATCTAGTTGTTTATCTTTAGTAGCCTCTCTTACCGGGAAATGTCTCCTAGTGTTTCCACTGAGCCATGGTAGCTTGCTACTGCCCCGGAACACTTAGGCTGGCCGGCATGTGTCCTTCTTCGTTCCTGTGTCTGTCCCTTCGGGGAAATGTCACGCGATGAATACCGGAGTCCTGTTAGCCTGCTACAGCCCGGTTCACCGGAGTCCTGCTAGCCCAGTGCTACAGCCTGGATTCACTCGCTGATGACCGACACGTTCGATGCTGGGTCATGGATGCCTGTCCCTGTAAGTTTGTGCCACTTTGGGTTTACGACTAGCCATGTCAGCCCGGGCTCCTTATCATATGGATGCTAGCGACACTGTCATATACGTGTGTCAAAAGGCGCAAACGGTCCCGGGCAAAGGTAAGGCGACACCCGTGGGAATACCGTGCGTGAGGCCGCAAAGTGATATGAGGTGTTACATGCTAGATCGATGTGGCATTGAGTCGGGGTCCTGACACATAAATGGAGGGAGGCATGGAGGCGCGACCCATTTACTGAATGGGGCTGAGGCGCGGTCTTCAAGGCGTCCACTCCCCATGATCATGGGGTGGGGAGTGGTCGTCTCACCCGTCCCCTCGGTTCTGCATGTCCGCCATGCGTCTCCCATGCGCAAACGGTGGAGGCAGGAAACCGGGCCATCGCTGGTTGGGGCGGCGGGTCGGTCCTGGCTCCCTGCGCCTTCCGTATCTTGATTGGCCGAGCGGGGCGGCCGAGCCCCAACCCCGATCCTTTATAAAGAGCGGGAGGGGGGATGGCGTCCCGCATTCTTTCATCTTCTTCTTTCTTCAGCTTCTGCTCCTCCCTTCCATCCGTCATGGAGAGAGGAAATCCCGGTCCTTCGACAGTGGCGGCGAGGGTCGTCGGTCGACAATGCGTCCCTCCTTCTCCTGCGCCTGCGGTGGTAGAGCCAGCTGCGAGGGGAAGGGGGAGGGGCGAGGCCGTGGGCGAGGCCGGGGCGCTCGGGGAAGAGGAGGACGGGGTGGCGCGCCGACCTCGCCTCCGCCAACAGCTCCTCCTCCAATGGAGGGCCATGTTGGGGATGACCATTGTGAGTTCTTCGTCGGGCTGCGCTGGCCGCCGCGCCGTCGCCTTCGTCTCCCGACTCCATTTGCGCGGGAGATGGAGCTGGATCCGTCGGAGTCGTTGCGGCTGCACATGAGGGGCTGCGGGATCAGTGGCACGTGGGTCCGCGTCGACTTCCCCGCCCCTCACGTGATTTATCTTCGTTGGGGATGGAAGACGTTTTCTCATATCCACCGCTTGACGGAGGGGCTCACTCTCCATTTTAAGCTGATGGAGGGTGGCCTTCTCTCCGTCAAGGTCTTCGGGGTCTTTGGGACCCGTGCAAGGTGCTGCGTGGAGAGCTCTTCTGATAGTGAAGACTCCTCCTCGGGCGGGAGTGATGAGGAGGACAGCGGCAGCGACGACAAGGGTAGTAGGCAGCAGGATGACGGGTCCGACTAGGTGTCGGGTGTCGCTCCGTGCGGCACCGGCGACCCCATCATTTGTGTCACCAGCTCCCTGAACTTCTCAGGGTCGTCTCCTTGGGCAGCTGGCGTTGGGAGGCTGTGGAAGAGGAAGAGGGCGGGCGGCACGGCCGCCAAGTCGGAGTACGCGGGCACCGATGCCTTCGACGCGTGCTGACGTCCTGCCACCTCGTCTTCGAGCTCTGCTTTTGGCGCTGCCATCACCATCCAGCCTTTGGACGGCCACCAAGATGTTCTCTTGGTGTCTTCTGCCACCTGTAGCTCGCCTAGGCACTCCTTTTGTCCTTTTCGCCTCCTTGACCTGCCTCCTGAGGAGAGGGACAAGAAAGGGATTACGGGCACCTTATCTCTTTTTAGTTTGTAAGCCTTCGGGCCTTTGTTGAATTTAAAACTTGTAATCCCATCATTCATGTTTTTCATTCCCTATGGACTGTACATGAGTGGAATGTCTTTTTAGTGAAAAGGGAATGCTTGCCGGGTCATTTGTTTGCGGGTGGAACCCACGACAAGGAGTAAATCCTTGATATCTTCAAGATAAACATTTCCTTGCCCGGCAACAGGCCTTGTCGTCTCCCCACTTCGCTCGACCTTCCTCACGCCTTTGGCGGAGGCAGGGATGAGGCGGGTTCAGGCTCCTTGTTTCATCCTTTCGCTATCGCTACTACGACCAAACTTGGCCCCAGGAACGAGCCCTAGGGCCTAGAGTTAGGGGAGCACGGTAGCCCAGGGGAAAAACGAGGTTTCACATACCTCAGTCCATAATGGAATGCATGATAAGGGATGAAGAACTTATCTGAAGCTGCAGTCCCCGGCAACCTTGGTTCGCCGTGGGTGAATCTTTGCTCTTGCAGCCCCCGGCAATACTGGCTTGTCGGGGGCTAGATGCTGGTCTGTTCCTCTTTTTTTTCTCCCCAAGTGGTTCGACACGGATATCCGTGTGTCCTGTGAACCAAAGAAGACAAAAGAAAGACAAAGAGACGCACACTCGACCTCTAAGCTAGGGGTTAGTCGCCGCTAAGCACTATCAACCCTAACCAAAGATGAGACTCGACCTAGCATGCATGCTATAACTTAGGGCGCCATCGCTTCATTTATTTATGCTCAGGGTCTGCGCCTGGCTTTGTACAAAGGGTTACATGCTTCATTGGCAAGGCTCGTACAAAAGGTGGCTTGCCGGGGGGCCCGGCAAGCCACGCCTCACGGGTAAAACTTGCGAAGATGCTCAATGTTCCAGGAGTTACTCACCGTAACGGCATCTTCGGTCTCCAGGCGGACTGCACCGGGCCTGGTGACTCATATTACCCGATAAGGGCTGAGGGAGTCCTGGATTAGGGGGTGTTCGGGTAGCCGGACTATACCTTCAGCCAGACTCCTGGACTATGAAGATACAAGATTGAAGACTTCGTCCCGCGTCCGGATGGGACTTTCCTTGGCGTGGAAGGCAAGCTTGGCGATGCGGATATTCAAGATCTCCTACCATTGTAACCGACTTTATGTAACCCTAACCCTATCTGGTGTCTATATAAACCGGAGGGTTGTAGTCCGTAGGCAATCAACTCCATACACAACAATCATACCATAGGCTAGCTTCTAGGGTTTAGCCTCCTTGATCTCGTGGTAGATCTACTCTCGTACTACCCATATCATCAATATTAATCAAGCAGGAGTAGGGTATTACCTCCATCGAGAGGGCCCGAACCTGGGTAAAAAACATCTTGTCCCTTGTCTCCTGTTACCATCCGGCCTTGACGCACAGTTCGGGACCCCCTACCCGAGATCCGCCGGTTTTGACACCGACATTGGTGCTTTCATTGAGAGTTCCTCTGTGTCGTCGCCTTTAGGCCCGATGGCTCCTTTGATCATCAACGACGATATGGTCCAGGGTGAAACTTTTCTCCCCGGACAGATCTTCGTCTTCGGCGGCTTCGCTCTGCGGGCCAATTCACTCGGCCACCTGGAGCAGATCGAAAGCTACGCCCCTGGCCATCAGGTCAGGTTTGGAAGCATAAACTACACGGCTGACATCCACGGGGACTTGATCTTCGATGGATTCGAGCCACAGCCAAGCGCGCCGCACTGTCTCGATGGGCATGATATAGCTCTGCCGCCGAACAGTGCCTTGGAGGCCGCATACGCATCGGTTTCGACCATTGATTCGGAGCATACTGCGCCGATCGAGGATCAGCGGTTAGACGCTGCCTCAGGGGCTGCGATCTCAGAGGCGATCGAGCCGAACTCCAGCCCCGCACTCCGCATGGCCTGTGACTCCGAGGATCCGGACTCCTCCCTGGACTTCGAACCCCCCGCGCCCCTGCCAATCGAATCCGATTGGGCGCCGATAATGGAGTTCACCGCCGCAGACATCTTTCAGCATTCGCCTTTTGGCGACATCCTGAACTCTCTTAAGTCTCTCTCTTTATCAGGAGAGCCCTGGCCGGACTACGGTCAGCGAGGGTGGGACACGGACGATAAGCAAATTCAAAGCCCACTCACCACCCACTTTGTAGCCACTGTCGACGATCTAACCGACATGCTTGACCTCAGCTCCGAAGACATCGACGGCATGGACGACGATGTAGGAGATGAACAGGAACCAGCACCTGTAGGGCGCTGGAAGGCCACCTCGTCATATGACATATATATGGTGGATACTCCAAAAGATGGAGATGGCGATGGAACGGTGGGGGATGACGCCCCCAAGAAACAGCCGAAGCGCTGGCGTCAGCGGCGCCGCTCTAAATCCCGCCAAAGCAAAAACGGTGATTCCGGCACGGGAGATAATACTACCCCGGATAACGCCGAAGAACCCCCACCTCAGCAAGAGTCGGCACAGGAAGATGGAGAAGCCAACCCTCATGAGAGAGCGGCAGACCGAGAGGTCGAGGATGATAACTATACGCCTCCCTTCGAAGACGAGGCAAGCCTTGATGACGACGAATTCGTCATACCATCAGACCCCGCCGAACAAGAGCGTTTTAAATGCAGGCTATTAGCCACGGCAAGCAGCCTCAAGAAAAAGCAGCAACAGCTTAAAGCTGCCCAAGATTTGCTAGCTGGCAGATGGACTGAAGTCCTTACGACCGAAGAGTATGAACTCGAACGCCCCTCCAAGAGTTACCCGAAGCGCAGGCCGCTACCCCGATCAGAGGAGGAAGCACCTACATCACCAGCGCATGACATGGCAGACCGGCCACCTCGCGGCCGTGATAGAGAGGCCCCTCGGCCCTCCACCCAAGCCATTCCCCGACGCCGCTCAACTAAGGCACGGGAAAATGCGCCCGACCTGCAAGACATACTGGAGGATAAGGCAAGACAAACAAGATCGATCTACGGATCGTGCAGGCGCCCTACGACATGTGACAATGATCTTCACGCCGAACACAACAGACATAGCGCTTCCAAGCTACGTTGTGATATAGCCCAATACAGAGGCGCCGCACACCCGCTATGCTTCACGAATGAAGTAATGGATCATAAAATCCCAGAGGGTTTCAAACCCGTAAACATCGAATCATACGATGGCACAACAGACCCGGCGGTATGGATCGAGGATTATCTCCTTCACATCCACATGGCACGCGGGGATGATCTACACGCCATCAAATACCTCCCGCTCAAACTTAAAGGACCGGCCCGGCATTGGCTTAACAGCTTGCCGGCAGACTCAATCGGTTCTTGGGAGGACCTGGAAGCCGCATTCCTCGACAACTTCCAGGGCACTTACGTGCGACCGCCGGATGACGACGACTTAAGCCACATAATTCAGCAGCCAGAGGAATCGGCCAGACAATTCTGGACACGGTTCCTAACAAAGAAAAACCAAATAGTCGACTGTCCGGACGTAGAGGCCCTAGCAGCCTTCAAGCATAACATCCGCGACGAGTGGCTTGCCCGGCACCTGGGACAGGAAAAGCCGAAATCCATGGCAGCCCTCATGACACTCATGACCCGCTTTTTGCGCGGGAGAAGACAGCTGGCTAGCTCATAGTAACAACTTATCAAAGAACCCTGGTAATTCGGATACCAAGGACAAAAGTGGCAGGACACGTCGGAATAAGCAAAAACGCCGTGTTAATAGCGACAGCAATGAAGACACGGCAGTCAATGCCGGATTCAAAGGCTATAAATCTGGTCAGCGGAAAAAGCCATTCAAAAAGAATACTCAGGGCCCGTCCAATTTGGACCGAATACTCGATCGCTTGTACCAGATACATGGCACCCCCGAAAGGCCAGCCAATCACACTAACAGGGATCGTTGGGTGTTCAAGCAGGCAGGCAAGTTAAGGGCCGAAAACAGAGACAAGGGGCTGCACAGCGACGACGAGGAGCCCAAGCCGCCGAACAACAATGGACAGAAGGGCTTTCCCCCACAAGTGCGGACGGTGAACATGATATATGCAACCCACATTCCCAAGCGGGAGCGAAAGCATGCGCTACGGGACATATACGCGATAGAGCCAGTCGCCCCAAAGTTCAACCCATGGTCCTCCTGCTCGATCACTTTTGATCGAAGGGACCATCCCACTAGCATCCGTCATGGCGGCTTTGCCGCATTGGTTCTCGACCCAATCATCGACGGATTTCATCTCACAAGATTCCTCATGGATGGCGGCAGTAGCCTGAACCTGCTTTATCAGGATACAGTGCGGAAAATGGGCATAGATCCCTCAAGGATTAAGCCCACAAGAACGACCTTTAAAGGTGTTATACCAGGTGTAGAAGCCAACTGTACAGGCTCAGTAACACTTGACGTGGTCTTCGGATCCCCGGACAATTTCCGAAGCGAAGAGTTAATCTTCGATATAGTCCCGTTTCGCAGTGGCTATCACGCCCTGCTCGGACGAACCGCATTTGCAAAGTTCAATGCGGTGCCGCACTACGCATATCTCAAGCTCAAGATGCCAGGCCCTCGAGGAGTAATTACGGTCAACGGAAACACCAAACGCTCCCTCTGTACGGAGGAGCATACGGCGGCTCTCGCAGCGGAGGTACGAAGTAGCTTTCTTAGGCAATTCTCCAGTACGGCCATTAAAAAGCCAGACACTGCCAAGCGTGCCCGGAGTAACCCACAGCAGGACCGCCTGACACACTCCGAGCAAGCGTAGCAATGCGGCCCCAACCCCAGCTATCGCGACATAGCGAAACCAGTACCTCGCGTACATAACTACGCCCTTGAAATACCATGGGCACAGGGGAAGGGGCACCATAACGGCACACCCAAAATACGGCTTAAAACGTACTAGGGGCTGCCGGATTCTCTTTTTAATTTTTTCTTACCTTCAGGGCTCCATACTTCGGATGACCTGTTCGGCAATTCGACTGCCGCACAAACGATGCAAGATCCAGGGAGGCAGACAAGCCATGCCGCACTATGGAACTCCCAGGTAGTCTCTGTTACGAGCGGTATACCTGTTTTAAATACAATTCCGCGGCCTGCCCCCGGTCAGGACATACTGAATAGTCCAATATCTTTTGCTTACCACACTATTTGTATCGTTTGGCTTTGATAATAGCATGTATATAAACAATGCATAGCTTTTGTCTATTTTCTGCATTACTCTCTTTTATATATGTTCATTAATGACATGTTGCACCCGTACACTGTGGTACGGCAAGTACGCCAGGGGCTTCAGTACCCTTTAATATGGTGTGAGAAGTCCGTACACTTTCACAAGTGCGGCACCCCGAACTTATAACACTATATGCATCGGCTCCGAATCATGATTTGGGTCAATAGTTGGGTTTGCCCGGCTCCTATGTTTTGGTGCCTTACGTTCCGCTATATCGGCTAAGGTAGCACTAGGAGAACCACTGCGATTGTGCCCCGGTTGAGCTGGGTTAAGCACCTCAGTGGAGAAAGCTAAAACTGACTGTCATGATGAGGCGAGAGACCGGTCGCTGTTCAAGAGGTTTTTTCGAGTCCCTAAAGACTTATGCCGCTTTGAGCGAGGAGCCTGATTTGTCCGGCCAAGGCGTGGATAGCGCCCCGAACTCGGTCTTCCGAACTAGGGGCTTCGCCGAAATTTAAAATTATAAAGTTCTATGGCTAAGTGAGAGTGTTCAAGCATTATAGTCCGATTGCCTGGTTCGTTGTGCTGAGCGCCTCCCTCGAAGGACCCAACTATGGGAAAAAGAGCGCTCAGGTTTATCCCGAACACCTCAGCACTACTGGCATGGGGGCAGAAGCCGACGACTGGCCATCTCTCAATTTTTTGATAAACGGTCGCACAGAAAATAATATTTTAAATTCAACAAGCATTGCTTAAGCGCCTATGAACAAGTTTTCAGCGCACAGGATAAAAACGAGCGAGTTTATTCAAAAATTACATCCTTGGTACATTCATCTGCCACAAGGCGGGCACCCGCAAGAACATCCTTGTAATAGTTCTCGGGCTTGCGATGCTCCTTCCCCGGCGGCGGCCCGTCCTTCACAAGCTTCTCACCGTCCAGCTTACCCCAGTGCACCCTTGCACGGGCAAGGGCCCGACGGGCACCTTCAAAGCAGACGGAGCGCTTGATGACCTCGAGCCTTGGACAGGCCACCACCAGCCGCCGCACCAGCCCGAAGTAGCTCCCAGGCAGGGCCTCTCCGGGCCACAGCCGAACTATGAAGCCCTTCATGGCCTGTTCGGCCGCCTTGTGGAGCTCGACCAGCTGTTTCAGCTGGTCGCTCAAGGGCACAGGGTGTCCGGCCTCAGCATACTGAGACCAGAACACCTTCTCCGTCGAGCTGCCCTCTTCAGCTCGGTAGAATGCGGCGGCGGCGGATACGCTGCGGGGAAGATCTGCGAATGCCCCTGGAGAACTCCGGATTCGGGTAAGTAACAAGTAGCTTACTTTTATATTTCTGCTTTGCATAAAGAATGCCTTACCCGCTTCTATCTTCTTAATCTCCTCCAACTCTTGGAGGGCCTTTTGGGCTTCGGCCTTGGCAGACTTGGCAGTCTCAAGGGCCGCCGCGAGATCGGACGCTTGGGTCTTTGACTCAAGCTCCAAACTCTCATGTTTTTTCATGAGAGCCTGAAGCTCTTGCTGCACCTCGCCGACCTGAGCCCCAAGTTTCTCTCGCTCGGTGCGCTCCGCGGCCGTTTTCTTTTCGGCCTCGGACAGCGCCTACTTGAGGGTCGCCACCTCAGTCGTGGCCCCTATAATAAGCAGTGCAATCCTGTTATTTTTTGCAATCACGCCTCTCTATAGGCACTTTTTCTGTAAGGTATTTCCTACCTTCTTTTTCCCCGAGCTGCCGCTTGGGAAGGCTGGGCTCTTGCTCGGTCCGCTTGAGGTCCTGTTTCAGGACACCCACCTCCGCAGTCAGTGCGGCGGTGGATAGCAGCGAAGCCTGCACACGCATATTGACTCTTTATTGTTAGACTCCTGCGAAATTTACTAGATCCTCTATTCGGCTTTTCTTTCCGAACGCCAAACAGAGCATCAGGGGCTACTGTCTATGCGGTTATATTTTTACATATTTTTACTTACCTCGAAGCCCGTTAGGTGTCTAGCGCAAGCTTCACTCAGTTCGTTCTTGGCGGACTGAACCTTCTGGATCACCATACTCATAATAGTACGGTGCTCCTCGTCGATGGAGGCACCGTCAAGCACCTCGAGCAGATTGTCCGGCACCTCCGGTTGGATGGAGGCCGCCGGCTCAGAAGGCTTGCTCCTCTTGGAAGGAGTTCGCCTACCACGGTCCGGAACTGTTGAAGATTCCGGCGCGGAGTTCGGCACAAAGCCGGACTTGGAGCCCTGGGGGGTCTTGTCCCCTTTACTCCTGGGGTCCGGGAGGTCGCCCTGCGGCTCCTCCAGGACCACCTCCTCCTTACCCGGAGCTCGTTGTGACGACACTTCGGCGTCGTCCGCAGTGCGGGGGGAGACAGCGGGCGGAACTGAGTTCACGTCCGATGAATCCAGGGAGCCGCTCGACGACTCATTGAGTTCGGCCCGGGGCGGGCTGCATAATTATGTTCGACATTAGGGAAAGCTGTGCAACAAAGGAACATCATGAGTTATTCTGATATCCGAACTTACGATTTTGCCAGACGCTTGGCCCTGTTTGGCCACTCCTCTTTGCCCTCTTCGGCGTTGGGGGCGTAGTCCGGTGGAGGGGTCTTCCTTTTCCTAGACCCCTTGGCCTCCCCCGTTGGGGCGGCCTTCCTCTTCTCTCCTCCCCCCGTTGGGGGGGGAGAGGTTTCTTCTTCCTCCTCCTCGTCTTCACGGGGGGAGTGCGTCTCGGACTCGTCGGACGACGAGTCCGACACCACCATATGCCGGGAACTCTTTCGAGTCACCGTGGCCTTCTTCTTCTTGGCCTTCTTCTCCGGCACCACATAAGGTGCCAGAACCAGTAGCTTCACTAGTAAAGTGGGGGCTGGGTCTTCGGGCAAGGGAGCCGGACAGTTAATCAATCCGGACTTCGCCCGCCAAGCCTGTCAAAGGTAAGGGAGCTTAGATCCCGCATAGAGTCAAACTATGAAAAAACTTAACATCCTATAAAAGGTGAAAATAGCTTACCTCGCTAGCGTGACGCTGCGAGCTGTATCTGCGGTCCTCGGAAGCGGATGTGGGAGCCTCGGCGCCTTTGGTTAGCACCTTCCAGACATCTTCATACGTCATGTCGAAGAGCCTGTTAAGGGGTTGGTGCTATGCCGGGTTGAACTCCCATAGATTAAAGCCCCATTGTTGAGACGGGAGGATCCGGCGGACGAGCATAACCTGGACTACATTGACGAGCTTGATCGGCTTGCTCACCAGGGACTGGATGCATGTCTGCAGTCCGGTCACCTCTTTTTCGTCCCCCCGCGACAGGCCCGTCTGTTTCCAGGACATAAGCCATGTGGGGGTCCGGATCAGAACTTGGGGGTTGCGATCCATTTCGGATCGCGCGGCTCGGTGATGTAAAACCACCACGATTGCCACCCCTTCAGGGTCTCCACGAAGGATCCCTCGAGCCATAGGACGTTGGACATCTTGCCCGCCATGGCACCTCCGCATTCCGCCTGGCTGCCGCGCACCACCTTGGGCTTGACGTTGAAGGTCTTGATCCAGAGGCCGAAATGGGGGCGGATGCAGAGGAAGGCCTCGCACATGACGATGAACACCGAGATGTTGAGGACGAAGTTTGGGGCCAGATCGTGGAAATCTAGGCCATAAACATGAGCCCCCGGACAAATGGGTGGAGTGGAAAACCCAGTCCGCGGAGGAAGTGGGGAAGGAATACTACCCTCTCATGGGGCCTTGGGGTGGGGAGAAGCTGCCCCTCCTCGGGAAGCCGGTGCGCGATGTCTTTGGACAAGTATCCGGCCTTCCTTAGCTTTTTGACATGGCCCTCCGTGACGGAGGAGAATATCCACTTGCCTCCCACTCCGGACATTGCTGTAGAAGGTTGAGGTGGGAAGTGCGGGCTTGGGCGCTGGAGCTCGAGTGCGCAGGAGATGGATAGGCAAAAGAGGAAGAAGGCGTAGGTAAAAGGGTGGATCCTTATCCCCTTATATGGGCAGATGCGGTTGTGCGTCCCCACCAGCCTAGTAAAACTCGCTTGCCTCCCAAGCGCCGTGATAAATGGCGTGGTTGGGTTACCCACGTCCGTATTGATGAGAATCCCATAAAGGGGGTACATGATCTCTGCTTTGACAAGACGTGCCAAGGAAACCGCCTCACAAAACATGCTGAGGTGGAAAAGTAAAAACGATTCGAGTAAAGGACTTGTCCGTAGTGTGATGACGCACTGCGGAATACGTCGGCAGATTTGATTTGTGTCAATATTATTCTCTCTATGGCAATATGTGGAAACTTATTTTGCAGAGTCAGACACTACTCTTGGTGTTTACAATCTTCTATGAAGGACTTGGAGGAGGAACCCGCCTTGCAATGCCGAAGACAATTTGCGCGCCGGACTCCTCGTCATTGAAGCCTGGTTCAGGGGCTACTGAGGGAGTCCTGGATTAGGGGGTGTTCGGGTAGCCGGACTATACCTTCAGCCGGACTCCTGGACTATGAAGATACAAGATTGAAGACTTTGTCCCGTGTCCGGATGGGACTTTCCTTGGCGTGGAAGGCAAGCTTGGCGATGCGGATATTCAAGATCTCCTACCATTGTAACCGACTTTATGTAACCCTAACCCTATCCGGTGTCTATATAAACTGGAGGGTTGTAGTCCGTAGGCAATCAACTCCATACACAACAATCATACCATAGGCTAGCTTCTAGGGTTTAGCCTCCTTGATCTCGTGGTAGATCTACTCTTGTACTATCCATATCATCAATATTAATCAAGCAGGAGTAGGGTATTACCTCCATTGAGAGGGCCCGAACCTGGGTAAAAAACATCTTGTCCCTTGTCTCCTGTTACCATCCGGCCTTGACGCACAGTTCGGGACCCCCTACCCGAGATCCGCCGGTTTTGACACCAACAAGGGCCTTCCCACTTTGGCGTCAACTTGTTGGAATTCTTGGCCGATTGAACATGCCGAAGAACAAGGTCACCTTCCTCAAAGCTTCGGGCATGAACCTTGCGGCTATGGTAGCGGCGCAAGGCTTGCTGGTAGCGCACTGCTCTCACAGCCGCCCGAAGACGATCTTCCTCAAGGAGCGTTGCGTCATCTTGTCGCAATTGCTCTTGCTCAAGCTCGTCATAAGCGAGTACTCGAGGTGACCCGTATATGAGTTCCATTGGGAGAACTACTTCTGCCCCGTATACCTGGGCAAAGGGTGTCTGGCCGGTGGCTCGATTTGGTGTCGTTCTGATTGACCAAAGAACCGCCGACAATTCATCAATCCAGCGCCTTCCACTCTTGTGTAGTCTGTCAAAGGTCTTTGTCCTCAGGCCTCGCAGTACTTCAGCATTTGCCGTCTCAGCTTGACCATTGCTTCGTGGGTGAGCAACGGAAGCGAAACAGACCTTGTTGCCGAGGTCTTGAATATATTGCATGAAGGTGTGGCTTGTGAACTGCGTGCCGTTGTCGGTGATAACCCTATTGGGTACACCAAAACGGCACACCAGTCCTTTGAAGAACTTGATGGATGACTGTGCTGTGACCTTCCTCGCTGCTTCCACTTCTGGCCACTTTGTGAACTTGTCTATTGCGACGTACAAGTACTCAAAGCCCCCGACAACGCGGGGGAAAGGGCCCAGTATGTCGAGCCCCCAGACCGAGAAAGGCCAGGAGAGAGGAATGGTTTGAAAGGCTTGAGCTGGCTGATGAAGCTTCTTTGAATGGAACTGACACGCTTCACATCTGGTGACTAGTGTCGTCGCATCCTGGAGGGCGGTGGGCCAGAAGAAGCCTTGCCGAAACGCTTTGCCGGCAAGGGCCCTTGACCCGATGTGGGATCCACATATGCCTCCATGTATCACCGCCAACAGCCCCAGTCCTTCCTCTCGAGGGATACACTTCAATTTCATGTCGTTCGGCCTCTTTCTGTACAGGACGTCATCGACGAACTGGTACATAGTAGAGCGACGGGCTACTTTTTCCGCTTCTTCCTGCTCCTCAGGAAGTTCCCCTGTTTGGAGGAATCGGACGGTATGTTGTGCCCACGTTGGAGCCTAGGGCTCGACAGCGAGGACTAAAGGCATTTCCTCCGCTATCGGAGCGGCTGTCTCCATGGCAAGAGCTTGATGCTCTGTCGGAGCTAGTCGTCCCGTGGCGGGCTTAGTGTCTCCGGCAACATCCTTGCCGACGGCTTCGGGGAGCTCGGCGGGGAAGTACTTGCCGGGCCCGGATTTTCTCCTCTTATTCTGCTCTGTTGATGGATCAACGGATGGCTGAGTTAGCCGAAGCACAAAGGTACCTGGTTCCACAGGTAGCTTGAGGGCAGCGCGTTTTGACAGGTAATTGGCGATATCATTCTCCGCTCGGGGAACGTATTCTGCCTGTATACCGTCAAAACGCTCTTCCAGCTTTCTCACTTCATCGACGTAGGCCTTCATCAACGGGCTCTGGTAATCCTTGTTGACTTGCTTGACGACAAGTTGCGAGTCGCCTCTGACAACGAGTTTCTTGATTCCAAGGTCCGCCGTGATCCTAAGACCGGCAAGAAGCCCTTCATACTCAGCTGTATTGTTTGTTGACACCTCCCTGGGGAAGTGCATCTGGATCATGTAGTTGAGGTGCTCTCCGGTGGGCGCGACAAGCATTACGCCAGCCCCGGCGCCCTGTAAGGAGAAAGCTCCATCAAAGTACATGATCCAGTCGCAACTTGCCTCCTTGCCGGGGAGAGCAGTCTCTTGGGTTTCTTCGTCAGGTGTCACGGTCTATTCTGCAACGAACTCTGCCAGGACTTGGCTTTCAATCGTCGAGGTACTCTCAAACTTGAGGCCAAAGCTGGACAGTTCCAGTGCCCACTCTACAATCCTTCCCGTTGCGTCTGGATTGTGCAATATCCGTTGCAGAGGGAGGAGAGTGACGACAATGATTTCGTGCGCCTGGAAGTAGTGAAGCGGCTTACTCGAGGCCATAAGAAGGCCGAAGAGCAGTTTCTGCACACCGGAGTACCTCGATCTTGCCCCCTGCAGGAGGGAACTAACAAAGTAGACCGGGTGCTCCATCATTTTCTTCTTCGGCGGCACTTCAATTGGCTGCGTCGTCTCGGCATCGGTGGCATCGGGCTCCGTCGCTGCTATTACCTCATCATCAATTTCTCTCTGCACCACTAGTGCGGCGCTGACCACCTGGTTCGTTGCCTCCAGGTACAGCAGCAACGGTTCCTGTGGCCTAGGCGCAACTAGTATTGGAGCGGAGGAGAGGTACCTCTTCAAATCTTGCAATGCCGCTTCGGCTTTTGGCGAACACTCCATCGGGCCCGCCTTTTTCAAAATCTTGAAAAAGGGAAGGGCGCGCTCGGCGGACTTGGAAATGAACCTGCTCATGGCGGCAACGCAACCAGCAAGCCGACGCACATCCTTGACTCGCTTGGGCGCTTCAATCTGCTCTATAGCTTTGATCTTGTCCGGATTGGCCTCTATCCCACGCTGTGACACAAAGAACCCGAGAAGCTTGCCAGACGGGACGCCGAAGACGCACTTCTCAGGGTTTAGCTTGAGATTGATCTTGCGTAGGTTTGCAAATGTTTCTTGTAAATCTGATATGAGGGTTGCCCTGTTCTTGGTTTTGACCACTATATCATCCATATAAGCTTCCATATTTATATGGAGCTGGGGTTCAAAACCAATCTGGACCGCCCTTGCAAATGTTGAACCAGCACTCTTCAACCCGAAAGGCATCCGTATAAAGCAATACGTACCACATGGGGTGATGAATGCCGTTTTCTCTTCATCTTCCCTTGTCATGAAGATCTGGTGGTAGCCGGAGTAGGCATCGAGGAATGACAATAGATCACACCCAGCTATGGAGTCAACAATCTGGTCGATGCGCGGCAACGGGAAGGGGTCTTTGGGACAAGCCTTATTAATATCTGTGTAATCAATACATAGCCTCCACTTCCCATTTGCCTTGCGCACTACCACCGGATTGGCCAACCACGTTGGATGGAGCACTCCTCTTACCAAACCCGCTGCTTCCAGTTTCCGGATCTCCCCTGTGATGAAATCTTGTCATTCCAAAGCTTGCTTTCTGACCCTCTGCTTGACGGGCCATGCATGAGGACAAACAGCAAGGTGGTGCTCAATCACCTCCCTGGGAACACCGGGGATGTCGGATGCTTGCCATGCAAACACATCGACATTCACCCGCAGGAAGGTGACGAGCGCGTCTTCCTATTTGTTGTCAAGGGTGGAGCTTATGGTAAAAGCTCCTCCCGTGCCGTCCTCCTTGACAGAAACCTTATTGGTTCCCGGAGGTGTGGCCCTGGACTTCTTGTTTCTGTCGGCGGAGCTCTCTGGCACATCCTCGACGGGAGCGCTACACTCTGAAGAGGTGCGCTTGCCGGAGTGGGTGCCTGAGGCCTCACCGGTCTTCTTCTTTTGCCTTCCCGGGGCTCCAGCGGCAGGAGCAAGCGCCTTAGCAGTGGCGGCTGCTGCAACTGCTTGTTGGTAGAGTTGGTCAGCGCAAATTAGCGCATCCTTCTTGTCTGATGGGACGGTGATGATCGTCACAGGCCCCGGCATCTTCAGGGTGTTGTAGGCGTAATGTGATGCCGCCATGAACTTGGCCAGCACTGGGCGGCCAAGGATCCCGTTGTAAGGCAAGGGGATCTTGGCAACGTCGAACACAATCCTTTCTGTCTTGTAGTTCAGATCACTCCCAAAAGTCACGGGCAACGTGACCTTTCCCTTTGGTTGACTTCTTCCTGGGTTGACCCCCTGAAATGTGCCCGTCTCTTCGAGGTCTTCATCAGGAATCTGCAATTTCTCGATCACGGCAGGCAAGATTAAGTTTAGACCGGCCCCGCCATCGACTAGCATCTTTGTCACCTTGAGGTTGCGTATTGTTGGTGAAACCAACAATGGCAAGCACCCGACTGCAGTAGTGCAATCAGGGTGATCCTCAGTGTCAAAAATGATAGGTGTGCTGGACCACTTCAGCGGCCTTTGGGCATCAAACGACGGTTCCGCTGTTGTAATCTCACGCGCCCACTGTTTAAGTTGGTGGTGAGAGGTATGCAGCGAGGCGCCGCCATCGACGCACATGGTCTCTCTAGCTTTCTGAAATTCTTGGTCACCAGACTCATCGTCCTCTTCGTGATCATCGTCTTCTGGCTTTTTGTCACAGCCCCGGGCGGGCCTCTCTAGCTGTTTATCTTTGCCGCGACGGCCCGCCTGGCCGTCATGCTTCTTGCCGGACCCCTCAGCACCGTCCTGGCCTTTCTCCTTGTCCCGCCTCTCATATTCAGCCCTCTGCTTCTCAGCAAGGAGCTCAACCTGTCGGCAGTTCTGGAGATCATGGCCTTTGGTGCGATGGATCTTGCAGTATTTCTTGTGAGAGTTTCCTGGCTTCTCGGCAGCCGCCAAGACCCAACAGGCGACACATCCGGCAATTTCCTTGCTGGGGTCATCTGCCTTGGTTTTCTTGGCGGAGCCGGCGTCGTCAGATCCCTCGACGGCAAGCACAGTTTTACCTTTGCGCTTCCTGTTGCGGTGCCGGCCTTTCTTCGCCGGGGCGGCAGTATCCTCATCTGAGGAGTCGGTTTCCATGCCGGCATCTTCGCCGGGGTACTTCCTTCCCTCTTAAGCTCGGGCACATCTGTCAGCAAGAACATAGAGTTCTGCCACATCTTTCTGTTCATTGCCAGTTCTTTGCGCATCTTGTGGTTACGCACGTTCTGATGGAACGCGCTGATGATGGCGGCAGGGTGAACATCAGGGATATTGTACTGTACCCGGCTGAACCTCTGTATATACTTGCGCAGACTCTCGCCTCCCTTCTGGGGAATGACATGCAGGTCGCTTGCTTGGCCATGGGCTTGGTGACCTCCAGTAAAGGCACCCACAAACTCATGGTAAATCCGACCAGGAGGAAATAGAGTCTACCGGCAAATGCATCAACCACGACATGGCGTTGGGTTTAAGAGCCAATGGAAAGTAATTCGCAAGAACCTTATCGTCACGGGCTCCGGCAGCTTGCATCGCGATGGTGTAGATGCTGAGGAACTCAGACGGGTGAGTCTTGTCGTTGTACTTTTTGCCAATGTCAGGTTTGAAGGCACGGTGAGTGGGCCACTGGAACTGCCGCAGCTCACGGGTAAAAGCCGGACAGCCTACCTCGTAAGGTAGGCCTCCAGGGCTATCCGGGGCCGGGTGGTTCACAGCAGGCCCTGCTCGCATGTCTGACTGGTGGCGCGCTCCGCGCCGGTGCTCGATAGTGGTTCGAGTGTCTTCATGGGCTTGTTCCCAAAGAACTTGGCGCTGGTCATAGTGGGTCCGCGGGTCAGACGATGCTATGGAGATGTCGTCGCCCGCGACGTCGCGACGAGCCGACGTCCATGGTACCAGATGGGGAAGAGGTGAATGCACCATGGTCGCGGCGCCGCTGGCTTTTCCGCCACTGGTCCGCGGGACTCCATCGGAGCGTCGACCCGGGGGCCCCACCGGACTTGGTTCATATTTGTTGGCCACCGCAACAAGGCTTTGGATAGTGGCTCTCCATTCGTCGAGTTTCCCCGTAGTGGGAGGAAAGTCGAGGAGCAACTGCGCGCGCGCCAGGGCCTCTGCTGGTGTCGGTGGCAGCGAAACCTGCACGAATCGCGACGCGCTTCGACTTCTGACCATGTCAGAAGGATCTCTATCACGACCTCGTGGTCGCATGCCATTTTCACCAGCGCCTCGGCGAGTGGGCAGGTCTTCTACGTCCCGGGAGTGGCGCTCGGGGCTCTTCCCGCGGCGACGCCCGGGATCCTCGGTGTGATTACGTCATTCGTCGCGCGCTGCCTGGGAGGAGTGCGCTGTTGGCGCCGGTGTGGGAGTCTTGGAGGCCCTTGCATCGCCTTCGGGCGGGGCGGCGATGACCCTAGAAGGCCCCGCTCCACCCGCGAAGGGCTTGGCTCCGCCTTTGGATTTGGCGACATGTGGCCCGTTACCAGGCGCACAAACATCGCCGCCTCCCAAACTCCGGCTGCTGGGATGGTGTTGGTGTTCGCGAGCAGCGCCCCGGGTCCTTTCTGCGACCAGTCCGCTGCTCGCCCGCGTCGGGATGGGCTATCCGGCTTCCGACTGGCCAACCGCCACCATCATCTTCTTGTTGGGCGCCATGATGATGAAGAAGCGCCGAACTAACTGCTAAAGCCGATTCTCACAACTGCGCCCCCTACCTGGCGCGCCAAAGATGTCGGTAGGAACGACACTTATGGGATCACAAGAATCCCTACTGTGGTTAGCGGGGCGCGGGGTTGTGAGAAGAGCGGATCAATCAGATAGCACATGGTTCGTTTATCCAGGTTCGGGCCGCGAGGATGCGTAAAACCCTACTCCTGCTTTGGTGGATTGTATATCTGTGTTCTTGAGCTAGCTATGGGGTGTGAGGAGATCCAAAAAGCCGAATCCTTCCTCTGGTCGCCTCGGGCCTCCTTTTATAGAAAAAAGGGGTTGCCACAGTGGCACACAGGAGGTGGAAAGGGTACAGTGCTGCGAGGTTATCCCTCCCATCACATGACAAGGCGCATTTAATGTGTCTTGCTTAGGTGTCCTTGCTTTATCAGGGACGGGGGAGAAACATGTCTCGTCTGTCTCCGCTCCTTCTTGTGTCGACACGCGCCCTATCTAGCGACGCCTGCGATGCCATGTAGGTAGGCAGGCAGCTGAGGTGGCGTAGTGGTGGGTCTTCACGAAGATCTGCATGCTGCCACGCGGGAGCCTGCCCAGCTGGTTGGGTCGGCATCTGCATGCATGCGGTGGTGGAGGTTTAGTCAGCGTGGGCCAGATGGTGGCCCTGCGGTGTCCTCGGCAAGGGCCTTGCCGGGGCCCCGGCAAGGGTCTTGCCGAGGCGCCTGCTGTCATCCCCGGCAAGGCGCTTGCCGGGGGCCTTGTGGTCTTCCTCGGGTGGGATCCTGCCAAGGGTTGTCGTCTCCTTAGTGCGTATCTGATCTTGAATGTCTTCACAAAGATTTGCATGCCGCCACGGTGATGTCTCCCGAATCCTTTCCCTTTTGGGGGCAGTGGACTCAAGGGTGATTTGCTCCGTAGGCGCGGGACGAGTCGTCGCGGCAAGGGTCTTGCCGGGGCTGCTACAACTGTCTCCCGGCAAGGATCTTGTCGGGGGAGTCCGCTTCGTCCCCTTTGCTCTTCGTGGTCTTGGCCTTGGCATCGTTCTAGTTCTCTTGAGCTTCGGTCTTACCCTGGCTCACCTCCCTTGCCTTGCTTGGTGTGGTGGTATCCGCGGCTCAGACTGCCCGTGCACAGTTATAGGGGTACAAAAAGTGTACCCCTCTTTTTGTACACCGACAAAGGGGGAGAACATTGTATTGAGATCCAAAAAGAGAGAAGAAGCCATCTAGCTACTAACCATGGACCCGTAGGTCTGAGATAAACTACTCACACTTCATCGGAGGGGCTATGGTGTTGATGTAGAAGCCCTCCGTGATCGATGCCCCCTCCGGCGGAGCTCCGGAACAGGCCCCAAGATGGGATCTCATGGATACATAAAGTTACAGCGGTCGAATTAGGGTTTTGGCTCCTGCCCTGATCGTTTGGGGGTACATGGATATATATAGGAGGAAGAAGTACGTTGGTGGAGCAACAGGGGGCCCATAAGGGTGGGGGCGCGCCTGGTAGGGTAGGGCGCGCCCCCTACCTCGTGGCCTCCTGTTACGTGCCTTGGCGTAGGTCCAACTCTCCTGGGTCTTATCTGTTGAGAAAATCATGTTCCCGAAGGTTTCATTCCGTTTGGACTCCGTTTGATATTCCTTTTCTTCGGAACCCTAAAATAGGCAAAAAAACAGCAATTCTGGGCTGGGCCTCCGGTTAATAGGTTAGTCCCAAAAATAATATAAAAGTGGATAATAAAGCCCAATAATGTCCAAAACAGTAGATAATATAGCATGGAACAATCAAAAATTATAGATACGTTGGAGACGTATCAAGCATCCCCAAGCTTAATTCCTGCTCGTCCTCGAGTAGGTAAATGATAAAAATAGAAATTTTGATGCGGAGAGCTACTTGGCATAATTTTAATGTAATTCTTATTAATTGTGGTATGAATATTCAGATCCGAAAGATTCAAGACAAAAGTTCATATTGACATAAAAATAATAATACTTCAAGCATACTAACTAAGCAATTATGTCTTCTCAAAATAACATGGCCAAAGAAAGTTCATCCCTACAAAATCATATGGTTTAGTCATGTTTCATTTTCGTCACACAAGAATGCTCTCATCATGCACAACCCTGATGATAAGCCAGGCAATTGTTTCATACTTTAGTAATCTCAAACCTATAAACTTTCACGCAATATATGAGCACGAGCCATGGACATAGCACTATAGGTGGAATAGAATATAATGTGGGGGGTTATGTGGAGAAGACAAAAGAGGAGAAAGTCTCACATCAACGAGGCTAATCAATGGGCTATGGAGATGCCCACCGATTGATGTTAATGCAAGGAGTTGGGATTGCCATGCAACAGATGCACTAGAGCTATAAATGTATGAAAGCTCAACAAAAGAAACTAGTGGGTGTGCATCCAACTTGCTTGCTCACGAAGACCTAGGGCACTTGAGGAGGCCCATTGTTGGAATATACAAGCCAAGTTCTATAATGAAAATTCCCACTAGTATATGAAAGTGACAAAACAAGAGACTCTCTAACATGAAGATTATGGTGCTACTTTGAAGCACAAGTGTGGCAAAGGATAGTAACATTGTCCCTTCTCTCTTTTTCTCTCATTTTTTTGGGCCTTCTCTTTTTTATGGCCTTTCTCTTTTTTTTATTTTTTTATTTTTCCTCACTTGGGACAATGCTCTAGAAAATGATGATCATCACACTTCTATTTATTTACAACTCAATGATTACAACTCGATACTAGAACAAAATATGACTCTATATGAATGCCTCCGACGGTGTACCGGGATATGCAATGGACCAAGAGTGACATGTATGAAAGAATTATGCACGGTGGCTTTGCCACAAATACTATGTCAACTACATGATCATGCTAAGCAATATGACAATGATGAATGTGTCATGATGAACGGAATGATGGAAAGTTGCATGGCAATATATCTCGGAATTGATATGGAAATGCCATAATAGGTAGGTATGGTGGCTATTTTGAGGAAGATATAAGGAGGTTTATGTGTGAAAGACTGTATCATATCACGGGGTTTGGATGCACCGGCGAAGTTTGCGCCAACTCTCAATGTGAGAAAGGGCAATGCACGGTACCGAAGAGGCTAGCAAGGATGGAAGGGTGAGAGTGCGTATAATCCATGGACTCAACATAAGTCATAAAGAACTCACATACTAATTGCAAAAATCGACAAGTCATCAAAAACCTCGGTACTACGCGCATGCTCCTAGGGGGGTAGATTGGTAGGAAAAGACCATCGCTCGTCCCCGACCGCCACTCGTATGGAAGACAATCAAATAACACCTCATGTTTCAAATTTGTTGCATAACGTTTACCATACGTGCATGCTACGGGACTTGCAAACCTCAACACAAGTATTTCTCAATTTCACAACTACTCAACTAGCACGACTTTGATATTATTACCTCCATATCTCAAAACAATTATCAAGCATCAAACTTCTCTTAGTATTCAAAACACTCTTAAGAAATTTTTACTAATCTTGAATACCTAGCATATTAGGATTTTAAGCAAATTACCATGCTATTAAGACTCTCAAACTAATGTAAGTGAAGCATGAGAGATCAATAGTTTCTATAAAACAAATCCACCACCGTTCTCTAAAAGATATAAGTGAAGTACTAGAGCAAAATTATATAAATCAAAAGATATAAGCGAAGCACATAGAGTATTCTAACAAATTCCAAATCATGTATGGCTCTCTCAAAAGGTGTGTACAGCAAGGATGATTGTGGTAAACTAACAAGCAAAGAATCAAATCATACAAGACGCTCCAAGCAAAACACATATCATGTGGCGAATAAAAATATAGCTCCAAGTAAAGTTACCGATAGAAGTAGACGAAAGAGGGGATGCCTTCCGGGGCATCCCCAAGCTTTGGCTTTTAGGTGTCCTTAGATTATCTTGGGGGTGCCATGGGCATCCCCAAGATTAGGCTCTTGCCACTCCTTGTTCCATAATCCATCAAATCTTTACCCAAAACTTGAAAACTTCACAACACAAAACTTAAAGTAGAAAATCTCGTGAGCTCCGTTAGCGAAAGAAAACAAAAGTCCACTTCAAGGTACTGTAATGAACTCATTCTTTATTTATATTGGTGTTATAC
The DNA here is from genome assembly GCF_018294505.1 of Triticum aestivum. Classification (NCBI taxonomy): domain Eukaryota; kingdom Viridiplantae; phylum Streptophyta; class Magnoliopsida; order Poales; family Poaceae; genus Triticum; species Triticum aestivum. The sequence continues at coordinate 522,427,130 of NC_057794.1, forward strand.
CTACTTTATTCCAACTTCTCTATGGTTTATAAACTATTTTACTAGCCATAGATTCATCAAAATAAGCAAACAACACATGAAAAACAGAATCTGTCAAAAACAGAACAGTCTGTAGTAATCTGTAGCTATCTCAAGATATGGAACCCCAGAAATTATAAAATAAACTTCTGGACGTGAGGAATTTATCTATTAATCATCTTCAAAAAGAATTAACTAAATATCACTCTCCAAATAAAAATGACAACATTTCTTGTGAGCGCTAAAATTTCTGTTTTTTACAGCAAGTTCAACAAGACTTTCCCCAAGTCTTCCCAACGGTTCTACTTGGCACAAACACTAATTAAACACAAAAACACAAACAAAACAGAGGCTAAATAAATTATTTATTACTAAACATGAGCAAAAAGCAAGGAATAAAATAAAATTGGGTTGCCTCCCAACAAGCGCTATCGTTTAACGCCCCTAGCTAGGCATAATAAGCAAGAATAGATCTAGGTATTGCCATCTTTGGTAGGCAATCCATAGGTGGCTCTCATAATAGATTCATAAGGTAATTTAATTTTCTTTCTAGGAAAGTTTTCCATGCCTTTCCTTAATGGAAATTGGAATCTAATATTTCCTTCCTTCATATCAACAATTGCACCAATCGGTCTAAGGAAAGGTCTACCAAGAATAATAGGACATGAAGGATTGCAATCTATGTCAAGAACAATAAAATCTATGGGCACATAATTCCTATTCGCAACAATAAGAACATCATTAATTCTTCCCATAGGTTTCTTAATAGTGGAATCCGCAAGGTGCAAGTTTAGAGAGCAATCATCAAAATCACGGAAACCTAACAAATCACACAAAGTCTTTGGAATCGTGGAAACACTAGCACCCAAATCACATAAAGCATATCATTCATGATCTTTAATTTTAATAGTTGGTTCCCACTCATCATAAAGTTTTATAGGGATAGAAACTTCCAATTCAAGTTTTTCTTCATAAAATTGCATCAAGGCATCAACGATATGTTTAGTAAACGCTTTATTTTGACTATAAGCATGAGAAGAATTTAGCACAGATTGCAAAAATTAAATACAATCAATCAAACAGAAATTTTCATAGTTAAATTCCTTGAAATCCATAATAGTGGGTTTAGCAACATCTAGGGTTTTAATTTCTTCAATCCCACTTTTATCAAATTTAGCATCAAGATCAACAAATTCAAAGTTCTTGGAACGCCTTCTAGGTAAAGGTGGATCATATTCAGTCCCATCATTATCAAGATTCATATTGCAGAACAAAGATTTAATAGGGGACACATCAATAACTTTTAGATCTTCATCATTATTTTCATAGGAACTAGAAGAACACGCTCTTATAAAGGCATCTTTCTTAGCACGCATCTTAGCGGTTCTTTCTTTGCACTCATCAATGGAAATCCTCATGGCTTTGAGAGACTCATTGATATCATGCTTATGTGGAATAGATCTACGTTTCAAAGAATCAACATCAAGAGAAATTCTATCAACGTTCCTAGCCAAATCATCAATCTTAAGCAATTTTTCTTCAATCATAGCATTAAAATTCTTTTGCGAAGTAATAAATTCTTTAATATTAGCTTCAAAATCAGGGGGCATCTTATTGTAAATCCCAGAAGAATTGTTGTAGGAATTACCATAATTATTAGAGGGATTACTAGGATAAGGCCTAGGATTAAAATTTCCTCTGTACGCGTTGTTACCAAAATTGTTCCTACCAACAAAATTCACATCCATAGATTCATTATTATTCTCAATCAAAGTAGACAAGGGCATATCATTAGGATCAGAAGAAACACTATTATTAGCAAATAATTTCATAAGTTCAACCATCTTTCCACTCAAAACATTAATTTCTTCTATCGCATGCACCTTTTTATTAGTAGATCTTTCAGTATGCCATTGAGAGTAATTAACCATAATATTATCTAGAAGTTTAGTAGCTTCTCCTAATGTGATTTCCATAAAAGTGCCTCCCGCGGCCGAATCTAAAAGATTTCTAGAAGCAAAGTTCAATCCGACATAAAAATTCTGAACAATCATCCACAAATTTCAACCATGAGTAGGGCAATTACGTATCATTAATTTCATTCTCTCCAAAGCTTATGCAACATGTTCATGATCAAGTTGCTTAAAATTCATAATATCGTTTCTAAGAGAGATGATCTTAGCGGGAGGAAAATACTTAGAGATAAAAGCATCTTTGCACTTATTCCATGAATCAATACTATTTTTAGGAAAGACGAAAACCAAGCTTTAGCACGATCTCTAAGCGAAAAAGGAAATAGCTTCAATTTAACAATATCATTATCCACATATTTCTTCTTTTGCATGTCACACAAATCAATGAAGCTATTAAGATGGGTAGCGGCATCTTCACTAGGAAGGCCGGAAAACGGATCTTTCATGACAAGATTCAGCAAAGCAGTATTAATTTCACAAGATTCAGCATCGGTAAGAGGAGCAATCGGAGTTCTAATAAAATCATTGTTGTTGGTATTGGTGAAGTCACACAAATTAGTATTATCTTGAGCCATCGTGACAAGCAAGCAAACTAACACACAAGAAAACAAAAAGCAAGTGGGCAAAAAGAGGCAAATAGAGAGGGAGGATAGTGAGAGAGAGAGAGGTGATACGTCTCCAACGTATCTATAATTTTTGATTGCTCCATGCTATATTATCTACTGTTTTAGACATTATTGGGCTTTATTTTCCACTTTTATATTATTTTTGGGACTAACCTATTAACCGGAGGCCCAGCCCAGAATTGCTGTTTTTTGCCTGTTTTAGGGTTTCGAAGAAAAGGAATATCAAACGGAGTCCAAACGGAATGAAACCTTCAGAAACGTGATTTTATCATCAGATAAGATCCAAGAGACATGGACCCTCCGTCAAGAAAGCCACAAGGTGCTCACGAGGGTAGGGGAGCCCCCCCTAGGGCGCGCCCCCCTGCCTAGTGGGCCCCTCGAAGCGCCACCGACATACTTCTTCCTCCTATATATATCCACGTACCCCCAAACGATCGGGGATGGAGCCAAAAACCTAATTCCACCGCCGTAACTTTCTGTATCCACAAGATCCCATCTTGAGGCCTGTTCCGGAGCTTCGCCGGAGGAGGCATCGATCATGGAGGGCTTCTACATCATCATCCAAGCCCCTCCGATGAAGTGTGAGTAGTTTACTTCAGACCTACGGGTCCATAGCTAGTAGCTAGATGGCTTCTTCTCTCTTTTTGGATCTCAATACAATGTTCTCACCCTCTCTCGTGGAGATCTATTTGATGTAATCTTCTTTTTGCGGTGTGTTTGTTGAGATCGATGAATTGTGGGTTTATGACCAAGTCTATCTATGAATAATATTTGGATCTTCTCTGAATTCTTTTATGTATGATTGGTTATCTTTGCAAGTCTCTTTGAATTATCAGTTTGCTTTGGCCTACTAGATTGGTTGTTCTTGCCATGGGAGAAGTGCTTAGCTTTGGGTTCAATCTTGCGGTGTCCTTTCCCAGTGACAGAAGGGGCAGCAAGGCACGTATTGTATTGTTGCCATCGAGGATAACAATATGGGGTTTTTATCATATTGCATGAAACTATCCCTCTACATCATGTCATCTTGCTTAAGGCGTTACTCTGTTTTTAACTTAATACTCTAGATGCATGCTGGATAGCGGTCGATGAGTGGAGTAATAATAGTAGATGCAGAACCATTTCGGTCTACTTGTCTCATACGTGATGCCTATATACATGATCATACCTAGATATTCTCATAACTATGCTCAATTCTGTCAATTGCTCAACAGTAACTTGTTCACCCACCGTAGAATACTTATGCTCTTGAGAGAAGCCACTAGTGAAACCTATGGCCCCCGGGTCTCTTTCTCATCATATCAATCTCCATCACTTTATTATTGCTTTTCTTTTACTTTGCTTTAACTTTATTTACTTTGCATATCTATACCAAAAATACCAAAAAAATATTATTTATCATCTCTATCAGATCTCACTTTCGTAAGTGACCGTCAAGGGATTGACAACCCCTAAGTGCGTTGGTTGCATTGAGCTATTGTTTTTGTGTAGGTACGAGGGACTCGAGCGTAGCCTCCAACTGGATTAATACCTTGGTTCTCAAAAACTGAGGGAAATACTTATGCTACTTTGCTGCATCATCCCTTCCTCTTCGGGGAAATCCAACGCAGTGCTCAAGAGGTAGCGAGAAGAATTTCTGGCACCGTTGTCGGGGAGTCTGCGCAAAGTCATACCAAGTACCCATCACAATCCCTATCTCCCGCATTACATTATTTGCCATTTGCCTCTAGTTTTCCTCTCCCCCACTTCACCCTTGTCATTTTATTCGCCCTCTCTTTCTCTATCCTCCCTCTCTATTTGCCTCTTTTGCCCGTTTGATCTTGTTTGCTCATGTGTTGGATTGCTTGTTTGTCGCGATGGCTCAAGATAATACTAAATTGTGTGACTTCACCAATACCAACAATAATGATTTCCTTAGCACTCCGATTGCTCCTCTTACCGATGCTGAATCTTGTGAAATTAATACTACTTTGTTGAATCTTGTCATGAAAGATCCGTTCTCCGGCCTTCCTAGTGAAGATGCCGTTACACAGCTTAATAGCTTCGTTGATTTGTGTGACATGCAAAAGAAAAAAGATGTCGATAATGATATTGTTAAATTGAAGCTATTTCCTTTTTCGCTTAGAGATCATGCTAAAGCTTGGTTTTCATCTTTGCCTAAAAATAGTATTGATTCTTGGAACAAGTGCAAAGATGCTTTTATCTCTAAGTATTTTCCTCCCGCTAAGATCATCTCTCTTAGAAACGATATTATGATTTTAAACAACTTGATCATGAACATGTTGCACAACCTTGGGAGAGAATGAAATTAATGATACGTAATTGCCCTACTCATGGTTTGAATTTGTGGATGATTATACAAAAATTTTATTCCGGATTGAATTTTGCTTCTAGAAATCTTTTAGATTTGGCCGCGGGAGGCACTCTTATGGAAATCACTTTAGGAGAAGCTATTAAACTCCTAGATAATATTATGGTTAATTATTCTCAATGGCATACTGAAAGATCTACTAAAAAGGTGCATGCGATAGAAGAAATTAATGTTTTGAGTGGAAAGATGGATGAACTTATGAAATTATTTGCTAATAAGAGTGTTTCTTTTGATCCTAATGATGTGCCCTTGTCTACTTTGATTGAGAATAATAATGAATCTATGGATGTGAATTTTATTGGTAGGAATAATTTTGGTAACAATGCGTATAGAGGAAATTTCAATCCTAGGCCTTACCCTAGTAATCCCTCTAATAATTATGGTAATTCCTACAACAATTCTTATGGAAATTATAATAAGATGCCCTTTGATTTTGAGTCTAATATTAAAGAATTTATTTCTTCGCAAAAGAATTTTAATGTTATGATTGAAGAAAAATTACTTAAGATTGATGATTCGGCTAGGAACGTTGATAGAATTGCTCTTGATGTTGATTCTTTGAAACTTAGATCTATGGGAAAATTCCTTATTTGACACTATCTTAAAATCTGCTTCGTTATTTGACACTGGAAAAGTTTTTCTTCCCTATTTGACACAAGTTCTAAATTTTATTTCCTATATGACATTTTCGTCCATTTTGAGCCTAAATGACACCTGAAAAGACTCTTTTGCCCCTCATGTGGTATGTGTGTGGGGGGCAATAGCGCGCACACACAGCATCAGTGCGAGGGCAGGAGCACACACGCAGCAACACATACACATGCACCAACACACAGCGCACGCGCACACACACGCAACAACATGCCCGCGCGCGTGCACACACACACACACACACGCAGCAACAGACATGCACGCGCACACACATGCAGCAACACACACTTCATGCAGCACCCACACATACACACACACGCAGCAGCAGCAACACACACACGCAGGAAGCACATAGGCACACAACCGCACACACACACACACGTGCGCGCACGTACACACGCAGTAGCAAACACACGCAGCAGCACACACGCAGGCAGCACATAGGCACGCAACAGCACACACACACACACGCACGCACGTACACACGCAGCAGCAAACACACACGCAGCAGCACACATGCACACACACATGCAGCAGCAGCACACATGTGCGCGTGCACCCACACACGCAATAGCACACGCGCGCGCACACACACATACCACATCAAGGGCAAAATCGTCTTTTCAGGTGTCATTTAGGCTCAAAATGGATGGAAGTGTCGTATAGGGAATAAAATTTAGGACTAGTGTCAAATAGGGAAGAAAAACTTTTCCAGTGTCAAATAAGGAACCAGATTTTAAGATAGTGTCAAATAAGGAATTTTCTCTAGATATATTCCACCTAAGCATGATATCAATGAGTCTGTCAAAGCCATGAGAATTTCCATTGACGAGTGCAAAGAAAGAACCGCTAGGATGCGTGCTAAGAAAGATGCCTTTATAAAAGCGTGTTCTTTTAGTTCCTATGAAAATAATGATGAATATCTAAAAGTTATTGATGTGTCCTCTATTAAATCTTTGTTTTGCAATATGAATCTTGATAATGATGGGACTGAATATGGTCCACCTTTACCTAGACGGCGTTCTAAGAATTCAGAATTTTTTGATCTTGATGCTAAATTTGATAAAAGTGGGATTGAAGAAATTAAAACCCTAGATGTTGCTAAACCCACTATTATGGATTTCAAGGAATTTAACTATGAAAATTGCTCTTTGATTGATTGTATTTCCTTGTTGCAATCTGTGCTAAGATCTCCTCATGCTTATAGTCAAAATAAAGCGTTTAATAAACATATCGTTGATGCCTTGATGAAATCTTATGAAGAAAAACTTGAATTGGAAGTTTATATCCCTAGAAAACTTTATGATGAGTGGGAACCAACTATTAAAATTAAAATTAAAAATTATGAGTTTTATGCTTTGTGTGATTTGGGAGCTAGTGTCTCTACTATTCCCAAAACTTTGTGTGATTTACTAAATTTCCGTGATTTTGATGAGTGCTCTCTAAACTTGCATCTTGCGGATTCCACTATTAAGAAACCTATGGGAAGAATTAATGATGTTCTTATTGTTGCTAATAGGAATTATGTGCCCTTAGATTTTATTGTTCTTGATATAGATTGCAATCCTTCTTGCCCTATTATTCTTGGTAGACCTTTTCTTAGAACGGTTGGTGCAATTATTGATATGAAGGAAGGGAATATTATATTTCAATTTCCATTAAAAAAGGGCATGGAACACTTCCCTAGAAAGAAAATAAAATTACCATATGAATCTATCATGAGAGCCACTTATGGATTGCCTACCAAAGATGGCAATACTTAGATCTATTCTTGCTTGTTTTTCCTAGCTAGGGGCGTTAAACGATAGCGCTTGTTGGGAGGCAACCCAATTTTATTTTTATTCCTTGATTTTTGCTCCTTTTTAGTAATAAATAATTTATTTAGCCTCTGTTTTGGTTGTGTTTTTTGTGTTTAATTCGTGTTTGTGCCAAGTAGAACCGTTGGGAAGACTTGGGAAAAGTCTTGTTGAACTTGCTGTAAAAAACAGAAAGTTTAGCGCTCACGAGAACTGCTGTCATTTTTATTTGGAAAGTGCTATTTAGTTAATTCTTGTTGCAGATGATTAAAAGATAAATTCTCACGTCCAGCAATTTATTTTAGAATTTTTTGGGTTCCAGATCTTGCGCTAGCTACAGATTACTACAGACTGTTCTGTTTTTGACAGATTCTGTTTTTCATGTGTTGTTTGCTTATTTTGATGAATCTATGGCTAGTAAAATAGTTTATAATCCATAGATAAGTTGTAATACAGTAGGTTTAACACCAATATAAATAAAGAATGAGTTCATTACAGTACCTTGAAGTGGTCTTTTGTTTTCTTTCGCTAACGGAGCTCACGAGTTTTGTACCTTAAGTTTTGTGTTGTGAAGTTTTCATGTTTTGGGTAAAGATTTGATGGATTATGGAACAAGGAGTGGCAAGAGTGAGGGAGTCCTGGATTAAGGGGTCTCCGGACAGCCGGACTATATCCTTTGGCCGGACTATTAGACTATGCATATACAAGATTGAAGACTTCGTCTCGTGTCCGGATGGGACTCTACTTGGCGTGGAAGGCAAGCTAGGCAATACGGATATGTATATCTCCTCCTTTGTAACCGACCTTGTGTAACCCTAGACCTTTCCAGTGTCTATATAAACCGGAGGGTTTTAGTCCGTAGGACAACATACAATCATACCATAGGCTAGCTTCTAGGGTTTAGCCTCTCCGATCTCGTGGTAGATCAACTCTTGTAATACTCATATCATCAAGAATAAATCAAGCAGGACGTAGGGTTTTACCTCCATCAAGAGGGCCTGAACCTGGGTAAAACATCGTGTCCCCTGCCTCCTGTTACCATCCGCCTTAGACGCACAGTTCGGGACCCCCTACCCGAGATCCGCCGGTTTTGACACCGACATTGGTGCTTTCATTGATAGTTCCTCCGTGTCGTCGCTGTTAGGCTTGATGGCTCCTACGATCATCAATAGCGATGCAGTCCAGGGTGAGAATTTTCTCCCCGGAAAGATCTTTGTGTTCGGCAGCTTCGCACTGCGGGCCAACTCGCTTGGCCATCTGGAGCAGATCGAAAGTTACGCCCCTGGCCACCAGGTCAGGTTTGGAAGCTTAAACTACACGGCCGATATCCGTGGAGACTTGATCTTCGACGGATTCGAGACCCTGCCTTGTGCGCTGCGCGGTCATGATGAGTATGATTTAGCTCTACCATCAGACCGTATTCAGGAGATCGCACCGGCAGCCGCTCCGAGCCTCGATTCGGAGCAAGTTGCGCCATCCATGGATGGGTGGATGGACCCCGTCACGAAGGACGTACCCTCAGCGGGGATCGAGCCGAATATCAACCTTACCCTTCACAAGAGCCGTGTTGCCAAACTGCTGGATCCTTCTCCGGCCATGGACTCCGAACCGCCTGCGCCCGTTCCTATCAAATCAGATTGGGCGCCGATCATGGAGTTTACCTCTGCGGATATTTTCCAGCACTTGCCCTTCGGCGACATACTGAACTCATTAAGGTCTCTCTCCTTGTCAGGAGGATCCTGGCCGAACTACGTCCAGCGGGATTGGGATGCGGATGACGAAGAAATTCGCCGCCCACCCACCACCCACTTAGTAGCCACTATCGATGACTTAACCGACACGCTCGACTTCGACTCCGAAGACAACGACGGTATGGACGACGATGCAGGAGTCGAAGAGGAACCACTGCCCACAGGGCACTTAACGCCCACTTCATCACATGACGTATACATGGTGGACACACCCAAAGAAAATAACAACGAGGAACAGAAGGATGCAGCGATGGGTGGTTCCCTCGAGCAACAGTCAAAGTGGCGGCGTAAACGCCGCCCCAAATCCCGCCCCGGCAGAAATAACAATCACATAGACCCAGGGTTAGAGCAGGGTGAACCATTGCCCGACCATGGTAACATGGAAAATCAAGCCGAACAACCCAACCCCGTCGAAGATAATAGTCCGGACAACATCACACCAGACAGGCGCCAGGAGCAACATCATGCCCACCAAAGGCTTGTTGCCACGGCGAGGAGTCTGAAAAAATAGAAGCAAAGGCTCAAGGCTGCACAAGACACACTCAAAATCAAGTGGAGTGAAGTACTCAACACAGCAGCGAAGTACGGCAGTAATCGCCACACCAAGAGCTACCTAAAGCGGAAGTTGCTACCTGAATTCGATGAGGAGGCCTTAGATCCCCCGCAACCAAAAGTTAAAATGGCCATCTGGCCGGATAGACGACCTCACGGCCAACATAAAGTGGCGAACAACACCGCACATAAGCCAATACGCGACCCACGCGAGGGCTCGCATCAAAAGGACGGCACAACCAGATCCATTTATGGACCACGCAAGTGCGCTCCAGCATACGATGCAACACAACAAACATCCAAACACCACGGTACACCCAGATACAAGGGTGCCGCACACCCGCTATGTTTCACCGATGAGGTGCTGGACCATGAATTTCCAAAGGGATTTAAACCCGTAAACATAGAGGCATACGACGGAACAACAAACCCTGGGGTCTGGATTGAGGACTATATCCTCCATATCCATATGGCAAGAGGAGATGATCTCCACGCCATCAAGTACTTACCCCTCAAACTCAAAGGGCCAGCTCGGCACTGGCTTAAAATCCTCCCCGAAAGCTCCATTGGAAGCTGGGAAGAGCTCGAAGACGCCTGTCGGTGTCAAAACCGGCGGATCTCGGGTAGGGGGTCCCGAACTGTGCGTCTAGGCCGGATGGTAACAGGAGACAAGGGACACGAAGTTTTACCCAGGTTCGGGCCCTCTCGATGGAGGTAAAACCCTACGTCCTACTTGATTAATATTGATGATATGGGTAGTACAAGAGTAGATCTACCACGAGATCGAGGAGGCTAAACCCTAGAAGCTAGCCTATGGTATGATTGTTGATGTATATGTTGTCCTACGGACTAAAACCCTCTGGTTTATATAGACACCGGATAGGGTTAGGGTTACATAGAGTCGGTTACAATGGTAGGAGATCTTCATATCCGTATCGCCAAGCTTTCCTTCCACGCCAAGGGAAGTCCCTTCCGGACGCGGGACGGAGTCTTCAATCTTGTATCTTCATAGTCCGGGATTCCGGCTGAAGGTATAGTCCGGCCATCCGGACACCCCCTAATCCAGGACTCCCTCAGTAGCCCCTGAACCAGGCTTCAATGACGATGAGTCCGGCGTGCATATTGTCTTCGGCATTGCAAGGCGGGTTCCTCCTCCAAGTACTTCATAGAAGATTTTGAACATAAAGATAGTGTCCGGCTCTGCAAAATAAGTTTCCACATATTGCCATAGAGAGAATAATATTTACACAAATCTAATCTGCTGACGTATTCCCGTAGTGTGACATCACACCATGGCCAAGCTTTTATTCGAACCGTTTTACTGTCCCATCTCAGCGCGTTATGCGAGGCGGTTTCCTTGGCACGTCTTGTTAAAGCAGAGATCGTGTCCCCTTATTCCGGGATTCTCATCAATACGGGCGTGGGTAACCCAACCGCGCCATCGATTACGGCGCTTGGAGATAAGCGAGTTTTATCAGGCTGGTGGGGACATGTAGCTGCGTCCACCCATATAAGGGGATAAAGATCCACCTTTTCACCTACGCCTTCTTCCTCCTTCGCCTATCCATTCTTGCGCACTCGAGCTCCAGCGCCCAAGTCCGCACTCCCAACCTCAACCTTCTCCAGCCATGTCCGGAGCGGGAGGCAAGTGGATGGTCTCCTCCGTCACGGAGGGACATATCAAAAAGCTGAGGAAGGCCGGATACCTGTCTAACGACATCGCGTACCGGCTCCCCGAAAAGGGGCAGCACATTCCCACCCCTAGGCCCCATGAGAGGGTGGTGTTCCTCCCCCATTTCCTCCGCGGACTGGGCTTCCCTCTCCACTCATTTGTCCGGGGGCTCATGTTCTACTACGGCCTAGATTTCCACGATCTGGCCCCGAACTTCGTCCTCAACATCTTGGCGTTTATCGTCGTGTGCGAGGCCTTCCTCCGCATCTGCCCCCATTTCGGGCTCTGGCTCAAGACTTTCAACGTCAAGCCGAAGGTGGTGCGCGGCAGCCAGGCGGAGTGCGGAGGCGCCATGGTGGGCAAGATGGCCAACATCCTCTGGATCGAGGGCTCCTTTGTGGAGACCCTGAAGGGGTGGCAATCGGGGTGGTTTTACATCACCGAGCCACGCGACGCTGAATGGGTCGCACCCCTTGAGTTCCGGTCCGGACCCCCAACGCGGCTCACGTCCTGGAAAGAGACAGGCCTGTCGTGGGGTAAAAAGGGAGAGCTAACCGGACTCCAAACATGCGTCAAAACCCTGGTGGACAAGAAGCTCAAACTTGTCAACGTTGTACAGGTTATGCTCATCCGCTTGATCCTCCCGTGCCAACAATGAGCTTTCAACCTGTGGGAGTTCGACCCAGCGCGGCACCAGACTCTGAGCAGGCTCTTCGACACGACGTATGAAGATGCCTGGAAGATGCTTTTCAAGGGCGCCGAGGCTCCCGCATCTGCTACTGAGGATCGCGGATTCAGTGCGCAGCGTCACGCCCTCGCGGTAAGCTATTTTTTTTCTTTTACAGGGTATCAGTTTTTCATAGTTTGACTCCATGCGGGATCAAAACTCCCTTACCTTTGACAGGATTGGCAGGTGACATCCGGACAGATCAACTGTCCGGCTCCTTTGCCCAAAGGCCCAGCGGATGCTCGCTTGGCGAAGCTGCTGGTTCCGGCACCCTATGTGGTGCCGGAGAAGAAGCTCAAGAAGAAGGCCATGGGGACTCGAAAGAGTGCCCGACGCCCGGAGGTGTCGGATTCATCATCCGACGAATCCAAGACGCACTCCTCCCGCAAAGACGGGGAGGAGGAAGAAGAGACCCCTCCCCCTCCAGTGGGGGAAGGGAAGAAAAGGAACGCCGCCCCAACTGGGGAGGCCGAAGGGTCCAAGAAGGGGAAAACCCTTCCTGCGGACTGCTCCACCGACGCCGACGACGGCGGAGAGGAGTGGGCGCCTAGGGCCAAGCCCCTGGCCAAATCATAAGTATCCGTATACCAGAGTACTTCATAGTATTGGTTTATTGCGCAGCTTTGCCTCATGTCGAATATGTTTGTGCAGCCCACCCAAAGACCGGCTCGACGCGTCGTCGAGCGGCTCACTGGACTCGTCAGACGTGAACTCACTTCCGACGGCTTCCTCCCCCCGCCCTACGGATGACACCGAAGTGTTGTCCCAACAGGTTCCAAGCCGGGAGGAGGTGGTCCTGGAGGCGCCGCAAGGCGACCTCTCAGACTCCAGGAGTAAAGGGGATGAAATCCCCCAGGGCTCCAAGTCCGGCTCTAGGCCGGACACCGCTCCGGAACCTTCAAAGGTTCCAGAGTCCGGTGGGGGACCTCCTTCCAAGAGGAGCAAGTCCACTGTGCCAGCGGCCCCCGTCCAACCGGAGGCGCCGGACAATATGTTGGAGGCGCTCCAAGGTGCCTCCATCGACGAGGAGCACCGCGCTATTATGAGTGCGGTGGTCCAGAAGGTTCAGTCTGCCAAGAGCGGACTGACTGAAGCTTGTACTAGCCTTTTGACAGGCTTTGAGGTAAGTAAAGAATGTGTAAATAATAGTACCACATAGACAGTAGCCCCTGATGCTCTGTTTGGCGTTCGGGAAGAAAAGACGAATAGAGGATCAAATAGAATTCGCAGGAGTCTAACAAAAATGAGTCAATATGCATATGCAGGCTTCCCTGCTTGCGTCCGCTGCACTGACTGCGGAGGTGGACGCGCTAAAGCAGAACCTTGAGCGGTCTGAGCAAGAGCTCGAACGTGCCAAGAAGCAGCTCGAGGACAATGAAGGTAAGAAATACCTTGTTAAAAATATATAAAAAGGTGCAATTGCAAAGAATGACAGGATTATCGTGGCTAATGTAGGGGCCACGTCTGAAGTGGTGACCCTTAAGCAAGCGTTGGTCGAGGCCAAGAAGAGTGCGGCCTCGGAGCGCACCGAGCGGGAGAAATATGAGGCCGAGGTTGGCATGGTGCGGCGAGAGCTCCAGGCTCTCATGGAAAAACATGAGAGTTTTGAGCTTAACTCAAAGACGCAAGCGTCCGAGCTCGCGGTGGCTATTGAAAATGCCAAAGCTGCCAAAGCCAAATCCCAGAAGACCCTCCAGGAGTTGGATGAGGTGAAGAAGATAGCGGCGGGTAAGGCATTCTTTATGCAAAGCAAACACATAAACGTGAGTTACTTGTTACTTACCTGAATCCGGAGCTCTCTAGGAGCGTTTGCAGATCTTCCCCGGAGTGTATCTGATGCCGCCGCATTCTATCGAGCCGAGGAGGGAAGCTCGACGGAGAAGGTTTTCTGGTCTCAGTACGCTGAGGCCGGACACCTCGTGCCCCTGAGCGACCAGCTGAAGCAACTGGTCGAGCTCCACAAGGCGGCCGAACAGGCCATGAAGGGCCTCATTGTTCGGCTGTGGCCTGGAGGGGCTCTGCCTGGGAGCTATTTCGGGCTGGTGCGGCGGTTGGTGGAGGCCTGTCCAAGGCTCGAAGTCATCAAGCACTCCGCCTGCGTCGAAGGTGCCCGTAGGGCCCTTGCCCGTGCGAAGGTGCAATGGGGCAAGCTGGATGCTGAGAAACTGGTGGAGGACGAGCCACCGCCGGGGAAAGAGCATCGCAAGCCCGAGAATTATTATAAGGATGTTCTGAAGGGAGCCTGCCTTGTGGCGGATGAATGTTCTGGAGATGTAATTTTTGAGTGAAACTTGCTCGTTGTGTCCTGTGCGCTGAAAACTTGTTTATATGCGCTAAGCAATGCTGGTGGAATTTAAAATATTACCTTCTGGGCGACTGTTTATCAATTCTAAGAGATGGCAAGTCGTCAGCTTCTGCCCCCGTGCCGCTAGTGCTGGGGTGTTTAGGGATAAATCTGAGCACTCTTTTTCCCATGTTTGGGTCCTTCGAGGGAGGCACTCAGCCCAACGTACAAGGCAATCGGACTATAATGCGTGAACACTCTCACTTAGCCATAGAATTCTATAGTTTTAAATTTTGGCGAAGCCCCTGGTATTCGGAAGACCGAATTCGGGGCGCTATCCACGCCTTGGCCGGACAGAGCCGGCTCCTCGCCCTAAGCGGCATAAGTCTTTAGGGACTCGAAAAAACCTCTCGAACAGCGACCAGCTCTCGCTTCATCATGACAGTCAGTTTTAGCTTTCTCCACTGAGGTGCTCGACCCAGCTCAACCGGGGCACAATCGAAGTGGTTCTCCTAGTGCTACCTTAGCTGATATAGCGGAACGTAAGGCACCAAAACATAGGAGCCGGGCAAACCCAACTATTGACCCAAGACATGATTCGGAGCCGATGCATATAATGCTATAAGTTCGGGGTGCCGTACTTTGTTAAAGTGTTCGGACTTCTCACACCATATTGAGGGGTACTAAAGCCCCTGGCATATTTTGGCCGTACCAATGTGTACGGGTGCAACATGTCGTTAAGGAACATATAGAAAGAAAAAAAAGGTAATGCAAAAATAGACGAAAGCTATGCATTGTTTATTAAAAAGGGCTGCGAGCAAAGCAGAACGATACAAATAATGCGATAAGTGGAAGGTTGGACTAGTTAACATGTCTGTTCCAGGGGGCAAGCTGCGGAATAGTATGCGGAACGGGTATACTGCTCGTGATAGAGACCACCTGGGAGTTCCGTAGTGCGGCGTGGCTTGTCTGCTTCCCTGGTTCTTGCATCGTTTTTGTGGCAATTGAACTGCCGAACAGGCCTTCCGAAGGATGAAGTCCTGAAAGTAAGAGAAAATTAAAAAATTGGCAGCCCCTGGTATGGTTTAAGCCGTGTTTTGGGCGTGCCGTGATGGTGCCCCTCCCCCTGTGCCCATGGTATCTCTAGAGCGTAGTTATGTACGCGAAGTACTGGCGTCGCCTTTTTGCGAGGGTTGGGGTTGGGGCCGCATTGCTACGCCTGCTTGGATCGTGCCAGGCGGTCTTGTTGTAGGTTACTCCGGGTGTGCTTGACGGTGTTCGGTCATTTAGTGGCCGGACTAGAGAACTGTCTCGAGAGGCTGCTCTGAACTTCCGCTGCAAGGGCCGCCGTGTGCTCCTCCGTTTGGAGGGAGTGTTCGGTGTTTTCATTGACCGTAATTACTCCTCGAGGGCCTGGCATCTTGAGCTTAAGGTATGCGTAATGCAGTACCGCATTGAACTTAGCGAATGCGGTTCGCCCGAGCAGTGCGTTATAGCCGCTGCGAAACGGGACTATGTCGAAGATTAACTCCTCACTTTGAAAATTATCCGAAGATCCGAAGACCACTTCAAGTGTCACTGAGCCTGTACAGTTGGCCTCTACACCTGGTATTACGCCTTTAAAGGTCGTTTTGGTGGGCTTAATCCTCGAGGGATCTATGCCCATTTTCCGCACTGTATCCTAGTAAAGCAGGTTTAGGCTACTGCCGCCGTCCATAAGGACTCTAGTGAGATGAAATCCGTCAATAATTGAGTCTAGAACCAATGCGGCGAATCTGCCATGACAGATGCTAGTGGGATGGTCCCTTCGATCAAAGGTGATCGGGCAGGAGGACCATGGGTTGAACTTTGGGGCGATTGGCTCTACCGCGTATACGTCCCTTAACGCGCGCTTCCGCTCCCTTTTGGGGACGTGGGTTGTGTATATCATGTTCACCGTCTGCACTTGTGGGGGGAAACCCTTCTGTCCACTGTTGTTCGGCGGCCGGGGCTCCTCGTCGTCATCGCTATGCAGCCCCTTGTCTTTGTTTTCGGCATTTAACTTGCCTGCCTGCTTGAATACCCAACAATCCTTGTTGGTGTGATTGGCCGGCTTTTCGGGGGTGCCATGTATCTGGCACAAGCGGTCGAGGATTCGGTCCAAACTAGACGGGCCCCTAGGATTCCTTTTGAATGGCTTTTTTCGCTGACTGGATTTAGAGCCTCTGAATCCGGCATTAACTGCCGTATCCTCAGCATTCTCGCCGTTAATGCGGCGCTTCTGCTTGTTGCGACGCGACCTGCCACTACTGTCCCTGGTGTCCGAATTACCAGGGTTCTTGGTCATATTGTTGCTACGAGCAAGCCAGCTGTCTTCTCCCGTGCAAAAGTGGGTCATGAGTGTCGTGAGTGCTGCCATAGATTTCGGCTTTTCCTGTCCAAGGTGCCGGGCCAGCCACTCGTCACGGATATTGTGCTTGAAGGCTGCTAGGGCCTCAGCGTCCAGACAGTCGACTATTTGATTTTTCTTTGTTAGGAACTGTGTCCAGAATTGCCTGGCCGATTCCTCTGGCTGCTGAATTACGTGACTTAGGTCATCGGCGTCTGGGGGTCGCACATGAGTGCCCTGGAAATTGTCCAGGAATGCGGCTTCCAGGTCCTCCCAACAGCTGATTGATCCTGTTGGCAAGCTGTTAAGCCAATGCCGAGCCGTGGGCCATGTGGATATGAAGGAGATAATCCTCGATCCATACCGCAGGATCTGTTGTGCCATCATATGATTCAATGTTTACGGGTTTGAAACCGTCGGGGATTTGATGATCCATTATTTCGTCTGTAAAGCGGAGTGGGTGTGCGGCGCCTCTGTACTGGGCTATATCATGACATAGCTCCAATGAGCCTTGTCTACTATGTTCGGCCCCGCCGAATGTGTGGCCGGCGTGACGGTTACCGTTTCGAGCCATGAGGCGCCCACGCGATCCGTAGATTGATCTTGTTTGCCTTGCCTTGTCCTCCAACATGTCTCGTAAGTCCGGCGCATATTCCCGCGCCTTGGTACGGGGTGCGGCTTGAGTGGAGGGCTGAGAGGCCTCTCTGTTGTGACCACGAGGTGGCCGGTCGGCGGCATCAAGTGCTTCCCCCTCTAATCGGGGTAGCAACCTGCGCTTTGGGTAGCACTTGGAGGGGCGTTCGAGTTTATGCTCTTCGGACGCCAGGACTTCAATCCATCTGTCGACTAGCAAATCTTGATCAGCCCTAAGCTGTTGCTATTTTTTATTAAGGCTTCTTGCCATGGCCATAAGCCTGTGTTGAAAACACTTTTGCTCGACGGGATCCTCTGGCACGACGAATTCGTCGTCGTCGAGGCTTGCCTCATCTTCGGAGGGAGGCATATAATTATTGTCCTCGACCTCTCTGTCTGCCGCTCTCTCGCGAGGGCTGGTTTCTCCATCCTCCTGTGCTGATTCTTGCTGGAGGGGGTTTTATTCAGCACTGTCCGGAGTATTATTATCTCCCATGCTGGAATCACCGTGTTTGTTTTGGCGGGATTTTGAGCGGCGCCGCTGACGCCGGCGCTTAGGCTGTTTCTTGGAGGGGTCATCCTCCGCTGTTCCATCACCATCTCCCTCTTTTGGGGTGTCCACCATGTATATGTCATATGACGAGGTGGCTTTCTAGGGCCTAGTAGGCGCTGGTTCTTCATCATCTCCTTCATCGGCGTCCATACCGTCGATATCTTCGGAGTCGAAGTCGAGCATGTCGGTTAAGTCGTCGACAGTGGCTACAAAGTGGGTGGTGGGTGGGCTTTGAATTTCTTCATCGTCCGTACCCCAACCTCGCTGGCCGTAGTCCGGCCAGGGCTCTCCTGATAAAGAGAGAGACTTTAGTGACTTCAGGATATCGCCAAAAGGTGAGCGCTGAAAGATGTCCGCGGTAGTAAACTCCATGATCGGCACCCAATCGGATTCGATCGGCAGGGGCGCGGGGGGCTCGGAGTACGGAGAGGAGTCCGGCTCCTTGGAGTCACGGGTCTCGCAGAGTACGGGGCTGGTGCTTGGCTCAATCACCATTGGGGTTGCAGCCCCCGAGGTGGCGTCCAACTGCCCAACCTTGATCGGCGCGGTTGGCTCCGAATTAAGGGTCGGAGCCGATGCGGATGCGGCCTCCAGGGCACTGTTCGGCGGCAGAGCTAGATCATGCTTGTCGTGACAGTGCGGCGCGCTCGGCAGTGGCTCGAATCCGTCAAAGATCAAGTCCCCACGGATGTCAGCCATGTAGTTTAAATTTCCGAATCTGACCTGACGGTCAGGAGCATAGCTTTTGATCTGCTCCAGATGGCCAAGTGAATTGGCCCGCAGTGCGAAGCCACCGAAGACGAAGATCTATCCAGGGAGGAAGGTCTCACCCTGGACTGCATCGCTATCGATGATCGTAGGAGCCATCGAGCCTGACGGCGACGACACAGAGGAACTCTCAATGAAAGCACCAATGTCGGTGTCAAAACCGGCGGATCTCGGGTAGGGGGTCCCGAACTATGCATCTAGGCCGGATGGTAACAGGAGACAAGGGACACGAAGTTTTACCCAGGTTCGGGCCCTCTCGATGGAGGTAAAACCCTATGTCCTGCTTGATTAATATTGATGATATGGGTAGTACAAGAGTAGATCTACCACGAGATCGAGGAGGCTAAACCCTAGAAGCTAGCCTATGGTATGATTGTTGATGTATATGTTGTCCTACGGACTCAAACCCTCCAGTTTATATAGACACCGGATAGGGTTAGGGTTACATAGAGTCGGTTACAATGGTAGGAGATCTTCATATCCGTATCGCCAAGCTTGCCTTCCACGCCAAGGAAAGTCCCTTCCAGACGCGGGACGGAGTCTTCAATCTTGTATCTTCATAGTCCAGGAGTCCGGCTGAAGGTAGTCCGGCCATCCGGACACCCCCTAATCCAGGACTCCCTCAACGCCTTTCAGGCAAATTTTCAAGGGACATATGTCCGACCACCGGATGCAGACGATTTAAGTCATATAACTCAACAACCCGGAGAGTCGGCCCAAAAGCTTTGGAACAGGTTTCTTACTAAAAAGAACCAAATAGTCAACTGTCCGGACACCGAAGCCTTGGCAGCCTTTAAGCGCAGCGTCCGAGATGAATGGCTTGCCAGGCTCCTCGGCCAAGAAAAGCCGAGAACAATGGCGGCATTAACAAGCCTCATGACCCGCTTTTGCGCGGGCGAGGACAGCTGGCTAGCCCGATGCAGCACCAGCGACCCAAGTGAAAGATCGTGGATGTCGCCTAGAGGGGGGGTGAATAGGCATTTTAAAATAATTACGACTTAGGCTTGAACAAATGCGGAATAAACCTAGCGGTTAATTTGCCAAGCACAAAACCTAAAACAACTAGGCTCACCTATGTGCACCAACAACTTATGCTAGGCAAGATAAGCAACTATGTGATAGCAAGATATATGACAAGAAACAATATGGCTATCACAAAGTAAAGTGCATAAGTAAAGGGCTCGGGTAAGAGATAACCGAGGCACGAGGAGACGATGATGTATCCCGAAGTTCACACCCTTGCGGATGCTAATCTCCGTTTGGAGTCGTGTGGAGGCACAATGCTCCCCAAGAAGCCACTAGGGCCACCGTAATCTCCTCACACTCTCGCACAATGCAAGATGTTGTGATTCCACTAAGGGACCCTTGAGGGCGGTCACTGAACCCGTACAAATGGCAACCCTTGGGGGCGGTCACCGAACCCGTACACTTTGGCAACCCTTGGGGGCGGTCACCGGTACCCGTCAAATTGCTCGGGGCGATCTCCACAACCTAATTGGAGACCCCGACGCTTGCCCGGAGCTTTGCACCACAATGATTGAGCTCCGAACACCAACAACCGTCTAGGGCGCCCAAGCACCCAAGAGGAACAAGCTCAAGTGTACCAAGCACCCAAGAGTAATAAGCTTCTCAACTTGTAACTTCCACGTATCACGTGGAGAACTCAAACCGATGCACCAAACGCAATGGCAAGGGCACACGGAGTGCCCAAGTCCTTCTCTCTCAAATCCCACCGAAGCAACTAATTCTAGGGAGGAAAATGAGAGGAAGAACAAGAAAGAGAACACCAAGAACTCCAAGATCTAGATCCAAGGGGTTCCCCTCACATAGAGGAGAAAGTGATTGGTGGAAATGTGGATCTAGATCTCCTCTCTCTTTTCCCTCAAAAACTAGCAAGAATCCATGGAGGGATTGAGAGTTAGCAAGCTCGAAGAAGGTCAACAATGGGGGAAGAACACGAGCTCAAGAGATAAGGTTGAATGGGGAAGAAGACCCCCTTTTATAGGAGCTCCCGAATCCAACCGTCATATGCTCAGTCCGCGCACGAGCGGTACTACCGCTCAGGGGTGCGGTACTACCGCCCGGGAGGTAGAACACGGAGAGCGGAGCGAAACAGAGTGCGTGGCGGAGCCGTATGAGCGGCACTAGCACTGGAGCCAGCGGTACTACCGTTGGCCGCAGCGGTACTGCCGCTTGGGACAGCGGTACTACCGCTTGTGGCGATAAGCGGTACTGCCGCTCCGGCCCGGCGGTACTACCGCTGGGAGCACGCACAATGCCTACCACGAGCACAGGGAGAAGGAACAGAGAGGAGGGCCATTGAGCGGCATTAGGGGTGGTGGTAGCCGCGGTACTACTACACATGAGCGGTACTACCGCTCCTACTGCCGCTCCTACTGCTGCTGAACCTGACACGAGAAAACCACGTCTCGAGTCGAGGCGGTACCAGCGCGGAACCGGAGCCGTACTACCGCTTATGGCCATGGGCGGTACTACCGCTATGGGACAGCGGTACTACCGCTTGTGGCGATAAGCAGTACTGCCGCTCTGGCCCAACGGTACTACCGCTGGCGCCATCCTTAAGCCACTTTCATGAAAGCAAGTAAACTCCACGGAAAACCAGAACTGCCATAACTTCTGCATATGAGCTCCGAATTGAGCAAACTCAAGCTTGTTGGATACAAGACGACGAGTAGCATCAAGACAAATAGAGGAGTGAAACCTCCAACCGAGAAGAACCGGCAAAACCTCCAACATCGAAAACATCATAGAAGATGCATGTGAACTCCGTTTTCGATGAACTCGAGCTTGTCACCAAGATGACCATAAGCTCCAAAACTCACAAAGAGAAGAACCAAACAAGAACCAATAAAGATGATGCAAGGATGCAATGGTTTGAGCTCTCTACGAACGATACGATCAAGCTACTCATCGAGAGCCCCCCTTGATAGTACGGCAATCGATCCTATAACCCGGTCTCCCAACTACGATCATGAGACCGGTAAAATAGAAAACCTACCAAGGGCAAACCTTTGCCTTGCACATGGTCCACTTGAGCTAGATGATGACGATCTTGACTCCCTCAAGTTGGACCACCTTTCTTGATTGGGTTGACTCGATGAAGATTAGTTGATTGCTCCCCCATACTCCACTATGAGTGAGCCACTCTTCCGCACATCTTCACAAGTCCATTGTCACCACAAAGGACGGCAAGCTCCAAGCATTTGATCTCTTCGTGATGCTCCACTTGAACTTGCACACCGCAACCTTTCTTGATTGTGTTGACTTGATGAAGACTAGTTGATTGCTCCCCCATACTCCACTATGGGTGAGCCACTCTTCCGCACATCTTCACAAGTCCATTGTCACCACAAAGGACGGCAAGCTTCAAGCATTTGATCTCTTCGTGATGCTCCACTTGAACTTGCACACCGCAACCTAACCCCACAAAGAACCCTCACGAAGACCATGGGTTAGTACACAAAGCGTAATTGACAATGCTTACCATACCATGGGATCACTTGATCCCTCTCGGTACATCTTCTATGCTTTGTGGGTTGATAAACTTGATTCACTCTTTGACTTAGTCTTGATCAACCTCTCACAAGACCAATCTTTAGGTAATTCCTTGATTAGCACCTTGGTCGACACAAACTCTCCTTGAAACCAACACATGTACTCCAATAAAAGCCTATGGACAAAACCTTCAAATATAACTCAAGGCAACCATTAGTCCATAGAGATTGTCATCAATTACCAAAACCAAACATGGGGGCATCACATGTTCTTTCACCAAGTACATCCAAAGTTAGAGATGGAAACGGGAAATCATGACGCAGCAAAAATAATAAGCGCCGGAATAAAGAAGACAGCCCAAAGAGCACGGCGGTAAACGTCGGGTTCAGAAGCTCTCAACCAGGTCACCAAAAGCCGCCCTCTAAAGGCGCCAGAGATGAACTGTCCAGCTTAAACAAAATTCTGGACCAAATATGTCAGATCCATAGCACCCTCGATAAACCTGCAAATCATACCCACAGAGAATGTTGGGTCTTCAAGCAGTCCGGCAAGCTCAACACCGAACATAAGGGGCAGGATACACCAAGCGAAGACGAGGATGAGCCTCGCAAGGAAAACACTGGGGAACAGAAGAAATTTCCACCAGAAGTCAAAACAGTAAACGTGTTACACGTGATAAAGGGGAGAAGCAAAGCGGCACTCCCAGACAAACATGCCCAAGGGCCCATCACCGCGGAGTTCTGCCACTGGCCGTCTCAACCGATCACCTTCGACCATCAGGATTACTCAGCAAGTATCCGGAACGCAGGGTGGGGTGCCTTGGTATTAGATCCAATAATTGACGGATACCACTTCACACGAGTCCTGATGGACGGCGGCAGCAACTTAAACCTGATATATCAGGACACAATCCGAAAAATGGGGATAGACCCAACGAAATTTTGCCACAACAATACTACCTTTAGAGGAGTAACGCCAGGCCCAGGGGCTCATTGCACGGGCTCCCTGCTACTAGAGGTTATATTCGGCTTCCCCGATAACTTTCGTAGCGAAAATTTAACCTTCCACATTGCTCCGTTCCAAAGTGGCTATCAAGCACTACTTGGACTCGAAGCTTTCGCTCGCTTCAATGTAATACCGCATTACGCTTCCCTCACACTTAAGATGCCCGGTCCACGTGGCATTAGTACAGTCAATGGAAATATTGAGCGATCCCTGCGCGCCAAAGAGGGTGCGGCTGCCTTGGCAGCCGCACATTAAAACGGCCTCACCATCTAAAGCATTCGATAGGTTGTCAAGACCACGGACACGGTTAGACGAGTCCGGCGCAGCTATATGAAATTCATACAGGTTTGACGGCCACACCCCTATTACAAATACAAGGGGCTCAACGCGCGCAGACAAGTGGCAATTTTTACTCATCTTGAACTGTAAATGGTTTCTTTAAACTCACCTTTTTGCACGACAACTTTTCACCTAAGTTCCTCTCTTTTACAGATGACAATCGTGCTACACCCGTCCAGATGTGGCACAACGGAGACACGGGCGCAGACATGTAGCAGGGACACGTTCCAAGGATACTTTTTAGATTAAGACCCTACGTCAACCTTTTTTATTGTCTCTTGTTGATACACATCCCTCGGATTCTCAGTACAATTGAGAAGGATGCTGACGTCTTGGCATGTGGCCACGTCAGAACAATGCACGTACCTGGACATTAGGGGCTTCTTACAAAGGGCACTATTTAGGCCCGGTTTACACCATAAAGACCGAATACCTTAGGGAGTATTCGGCATCGCGAGTTTGTCCTTATATGCATCAGCTTTGAATCATGTCTTGGGTCAAATGTTGGGTTTGCCCAGCTCCTGTGTTTTGCTGCCTTACGTTCCGCTCTATCGGCTAAGGCGGCACCAGGAGAACTACTGCGATTGTGCCCTGGTTCATCCGGACGAGCACCTCAGTAGAGAAAGCCAAAAACTGACTGTCACGATATAGCGCGAGACTGGTCAACCACTCGATGACCTACTGAAATCCTAGAATTCCTCCGCCTTAACGAAGGGCCGTTTCCCGGTCGGGCATGTACGCACCCCGAACTCGGGTGAGTGCGGAGCCACCAGGGGCTATATAGTAGCCCCACTGTCAAACTACTATGGCTAAGTGAAAGTGTTAAAGCATTATAGTCTGGTTGCCTAGTTCGTTGCGCTATCACCTCCTTATTAGGACCAAGACGTTGGATTAAGTGTGAATACGCGTCTTCTGCGAACACCCCCGCATTATATGCGTGGGGGCTGAAGCCGACAACTGAAATCTTTCAGGTTATATACATGTATACATAAAACGGCCGCACGGGAGGCATCACAATACTTTCGGGCAAAGTATAAATACAGCCTTGATAAAATTAATAAAACATTGTTTTTACAATGGGAATACATGTCACTCAAACATAATATTCTTCGAGCACTGGGCCTCTATCAAACGAGCACCCTCAAGAACTTCTTCAAAATAGTGCTCGGCAGCCACACGGCCTATGGCCGAACCCTGCGCCGCGACAGTGGTAGCATCCATCTCCGCCCAGTATGCTTTGACACGGGCAAGGGCCATCCGCAAGCCTTCTATGCACGCCGACCTCTTCATCGCATTGATGCGCGGCACTGCACCAAGGAACTGCTGCACCAGGCTAAAATAGCTGTTCAGCTTTGGCCTTTCCGGCCACAGCTGATCCACGACAGACCTCATGGCGAGTCCGGACAACCTATTGAGTTCAGCCCACTTGGCTAGCTGATCGGTCAATGGAAGCGGACGCTTTGGAATGTTAAACTGTGACCAGAATAGCTTGTCCACTTCCTGATCTGTTTGATCTCAGAAGTATTCGGCCGCATCGACAGCACTCGCCACCAAGTCCAGATATGCATCTACCGAACTCCACAGCCGATCCAGAGGGGCATATCGCGGATCTCCGAACTTCCTCCGCAGCAAAAAGGGCTTCTCGGCCACAATGTCACAGGCTTCACGCAGCTCCTCCTTCTTCGCTCTCATGGCAGAACGGGTGTCTTTGGTCGCCATCGTGGCCTTTTCAAGGTCCGTCGCCTTCGCTCGGTTTTCTTCCTCAAGGAACTGGCCGGTCGGCGGTGTCTTTTAACTTTACAGCCATCTTGGCCATTTTCTTTTTGCTCTTGCAATGCGCGGCCTTCTCGGCTCTTAATTCTTCGGCCGCCTTCAAAGCAGCCGCATTACTACTCCTTGCTTGTTCTTTGGCTCGGGCAAGTTCCGCCCGAAGGGTCTCCATGGTGGCAGCTCCATCTGCAGTCACAAAATATTAAAGATACTGGCATCACGCTGCTCTTACCATGTGACATTCACCAGAAAATATCACTTACCCTGTGCCTCGTCAAGCTGCTTGTTAACAAGCTCGATGTTGGCATCCGCCGCATCCAGTTGCCGCTTTAGTTCGCCAAACTCATGAGTCCGGCTAGCCACCGGAGCTTCCACTACCTGCACATAAAGGCGGTATGGTTATTACCTGGGACTATGATCCTCTGTTTGCCGCCGTTCTCGGTGACAACCAGTCTCAGTGGCTACTATCTACATAGGGCACACCTAAAAATGTGCGGTACTATCACAAAGGTATATCATTTTACGTACCTCAAAGCCCGTTGGTAGACTCATAAAGGCGTCATGCAACCCGCTTTCGGCGGACGAAATCCTTTCCATCATCGTACCCATCAACGCACGGTGTTCTTCCGAGATGGTCGCTTGCTTCAGTAGATCCCTCAGTACGTCCGACCGCATGCCAGACGGCGCTGGACTCTTTTGTCTGCCCTCTTCAAGAGCCGGATGCTGGGGACTTTGGGTGACTATGGGATTATCTTCTGGCCTCACTGGATCCGGAGAGGCCCTCCGTGACGACACTTTAAGGTCGCCCGCTTCTTGAGCGCGGGAGTCCGGGGGAGGCGTTTCGCTCTCCATCATCTCCGGAAGAAGGTCCCCTGAAGACGAGCTTTGTTGAGAAGGGCTAAAATCCAAACTGCAAGATAAACGCTTCGGTTATTTTCCTCAGAAGCAAGCTAGAATATCTCTACTAAGTAAATTTTGATCACTTATGACTCGTTAGAGGGCTGATCCCCGCACGAACTTTGTGCGGCAAAAGCACCCTCCGAGACGGGATCCTCTGGTGGAGTTTTCTTCTCCCGTTTGGAAACCTTGGTTTCCGGATCATCAGAGGTAGTCCTCTTCCTCCCCGGGAGCGAAGGAATGCCAGACTCCTTCTCTTGGCTATCCTCCCTCACGGAGGCGCTCGTTCCCTCGGTTGGAACAGATAGTGGTGGAGGCCCGCTTTGGCCCTCTTTATTCCCCCTTCATTTTCCTTTGCGGGCACTAGGCAAGGTGCTGGCTCGAGCATCTTTTCCAGCACCGGATTGTCCAAGCCTTCGGGAAGGGGAGCCGAACACCAGATCATCTTCTCCTTTGCTATCCAGTCCTGGTCAAAGAGCGATCCTTTAGAATGATGTCATGATAAAATAAAGACAGTGTGTTCGGCTAGAGGGTTACTTACTTGGGCCGTGGTGCGGTTTCTGCTCAGGCCCACGTCCTCGGAGGTGCCCGGACACTCTATCTGGGGTCCGAAGAACGACTTGTACATCTCCTCATGCGTCAGGCCGAGGAAATTCTGAATAGTGCGCGGTCCTTCTGGGTTGAATTCCCATAAACGGAGGGGCCGGCGTTTGCAAGGCTGGACTTGACGAACCAGCATGACTTGCACTACCATAACCAAACTAAAATCTCCCTCGAAGAGATCCTGGATGTGGCTCTGTAGTATGGGCACATCCTTGGCTCGATCCCAGCTCAGCCCCCTGCTGATCCATGACATCAGTTGTGGTGGAGGGCCCGAGCGAAAGGCGGGGGGAGCTACCCACTTGGCACTTCTGGGAGCAGTGATGTAGAACCACTCCCTTTGCCATAATCCAGACACCTCTGGAAAGGAACCTTTTGGCCACGGAGCTCCAGCAATCTTGCTAATTAATGCACCTCCGCACGCTGCATACTGCCCCTCGACTGTCTTCGGCTTCACATCAAAGGTCTTGAACCATAGGCCGAAGTGAGGGGTAATGCGGAGGAAGGCCTCACATATGACAATAAATGCCGAGATGTGGAGAAAGGAATCCGGGGCTAGATCGTGGAAATCAAGCACATAATAGAACATCAAACCCCTTACGAAGGGATCCAGAGTGAGGCCTACTCCTCGGAGGAAGTGGGAGATGAACATGATGTCTTCGTTGGGTTCGGGAGTAGGAACGACCTGCCCTCGGGCGGGCAGCCGATGCGAGACTTCGGCGGTCAAGTATCTTGCCTCCCTCAACTTCTTGATATCCTCTTCCGTGATGGAGGAGGGCATCCACCGGCCCTGGAGGCTGGATCCGGACATGATTGAAGGTCTGAAGCACCTGACCTGGGCTTTGGGTGTTAGAACTCGAGCCGGGGGAAGGATTCGATTGAGCATGGGAGGAAAAAAGTAAAAACCTTGACCCTTTATAAAGAGGGTGAATATCAAGCGTCCTCCTCATGGCCGTTTGGGACTTGCCTAAAATCTAGGAGTCCTAGGCGCGGTTGGGTTACCCACGCCCGTATTGATGAGAATCCCGTAATAAGGGGGACACGATCTCTGCTTTGACAAGACGTGTCAAAAAACTGCCTCGCATTGTGTGCGGGGCTAGTTAAAGGAAACAGTTCGAATAATCACCGGGCCATGGCATAATGTCATGTTGCCAAAACAAGTCAGCAGATTAGAATTGTGGAAATATTATTCTCTCTATGGTGGTATGTGGAACTTATTTTGCAGGATCGGACAGTATCC
This sequence comes from Triticum aestivum, assembly GCF_018294505.1. Classification (NCBI taxonomy): domain Eukaryota; kingdom Viridiplantae; phylum Streptophyta; class Magnoliopsida; order Poales; family Poaceae; genus Triticum; species Triticum aestivum. The sequence goes on from NC_057794.1 coordinate 522,455,237, forward strand.
TTGTATTCAAATTCTTCCATGGTGTATTCGGAGGAGGAACCCGCCTTGCAATGCCGAAGACAATACTGCGCGCCGGACTCATCGTCATTGAAGCCTGGTTCAGGGGCTACTGAGGGAGTCCTGGATTAGGGGGTCTCCGGACAACCGGACTATATCCTTTGGTCGGACTATTAGACTATGAAGATACAAGATTGAAGACTTCGTCTCGTGTCTGGATGGGACTCTACTTGGCGTGGAAGGCAAGCTAGGCAATACGGATATGTATATCTCCTCCTTTGTAACCGACCTTGTGTAACCCTAGCCCTTTCCGGTGTCTATATAAACCGGAGGGTTTTAGTCTGTAGGACAACATACAATCATACCATAGGCTAGCTTCTAGGGTTTAGCCTCTCCGATCTCATGGTAGATCAACTCTTGTAATACTCATATCATCAAGAATAAATCAAGCAGGACGTAGGGTTTTACCTCCATCAAGAGGGCCCAAACCTGGGTAAAACATCGTGTCCCCTGCCTCCTGTTAACATCTGCCTTAGACGCACAGTTCGGGAGCCCCTACCCGAGATCCTCCAGTTTTGACACCGACAAAGAGCCTAAGCTTGGGGCCCATGGCACCCCTAAGATAATCTAAGGACACCTAAAAGCCAAAGCTTGGGGATGCCCCGGAAGGCATCCCCTCTTTCGTCTACTTCTATCGGTAACTTTACTTGGAGCTATATTTTTATTCACCACATGATATGCGTTTTGCTTCGAGCGTCTTTTATGATTTGAGTCTTTGCTTATTAGTTTACCACAACCATCCTTGTTTTACACACCTTTTGAGAGAGCCATACATGAGTTGGAATTTGATAGAATACTCTATGTACTTCACTTATATCTTTTGAGCTTTGTAGTTTTGCTCTAGTGCTTCACTTATATCTTTTAGAGCACAGTGGTGGATTTGTTTTATAGAAACTATTGATCTCTCATGCTTCACTTAGATTATTTTGAGAGTCTTAATATCATGGTAATTTGCTTAAATCCTAATATGCTTGGTATGCAAGATTAATAATAAAACTTTCGTATGAGTGTGTTGAATACTAAGAAGAAATTGATGCTTGATAATTGTTTTGAGATATGAGGATGGTGATATTAGAGTCATGCTAGTTGAGTAGTTGTGAATTTGAGAAATGCTTGTGTTAAAGTTTGTGCTTCCCGTAGCATGCACGTATGGTGAACCGTTATGTGATCAAGTCAGAGCATGATTTATTTATTGATTGTCTTCCTTATGAGTGGCGGTCGGGGACGAGCGATGGTCTTTTCCTACCAATCTATCCCCCTAGGAGCATGCGCGTCACACTTTGCTTTGATAACTTCTAGATTTTTGCAGTAAGTATATGAGTTCTTTATGACTAATGTTGAGTCCATGGATTATACGCACTTTCCTTCCTTCCACCATTGCTAGCCTCTCTAATACCGCGCACTTTTTGCCGGTATCATACACCCACCAAATACCTTCCTCAAAACAGCCACCATACCTACCTATCATGGCATTTCCATAGCCATTCTGAGATATATTGCCATGCAACTTTCCATCGTTCCGTTCATTATGACACGCTCCATCATTGTCTTGCTAGCATGATCATGTAGTTGACATCGTATTTGTGGCAAAGCCACCGTTCATAATTCTTTCATACATGTCACTCTTGATTCATTGCACATCCGGTACACCACCGGAGGCATTCATATAGAGTCATATTTTGTTCTTAGAATCGAGTTGTAATTCATGAGTTGTAAGTAAATAAAAGTGTGATGATCATCATTATTAGAGCATTGTCCCAGTGAGGAAAGGATGATGGAGACTATGATTCCCCCACAAGTCGGGATGAGACTCCGGACGAAAAAAAGAGGCCATAAAAAAAGGAGAAAGGCCCAAATAAAAAATGAGAGAAAAATAGAGAAGGGACAATGTTACTATCCTTTTACCACACTTGTGCTTCAAAGTAGCACCATAATCTTCATGATAGAGAGTCTCTCATTATGTCACTTTCATATACTAGTGGGAATTTTCCATTATAGAACTTGGCTTGTATATTCCAATGATGGGCTTCCTCAAAATGCCCTAGGTCTTCATGAGCAAGCGAGTTGGATGCACACCGACTTAGTTTCTTTTGAGCTTTCATATACTTATAGCTCTAGTGCATCTATTGCATGGAAATCCCTACTCACTCACATTGATATCTATTGATGGGCATCTCCATAGCCCGTTGATACGCCTAGTTGATGTGAGACTATCTTCTCCCTTTTTGTCTTCTCCACAACCACCATTCTATTCCACCTATAGTGCTATATCTATGGCTCACGCTCACGTATGGCGTGAAGATTGAAAAAGTTTTGAAAATGTCAAAAGTATGAAACCATTTCTTGGCTTGTCATCGGGGTTGTGCATGATTTAAATACTTTGTGTGGTGAAGATAGAGCATAGCCAGACTATATGATTTTGTAGGAATAGCTTTCTTTGGCCATGATATTTTGAGAAGACATAATTGCTTTGTTAGTATGCTTGAAGTATTATTATTTTTATATCAATATGAAATTTTGTCTTGAATCTTTCGAATCTGAATATTCATACCACAATTAAGAAGATTTACATTCAAATTATGCCAAGTAGAACTCCGCATCAAAAATTCTGTTTTTATCATTTACCTACTCGAGGACGAGCAGGAATTAAGCTTGGGGATGCTTGATACGTCTCCAACGTATCTATAATTTTTGATTGCTCCATGCTATATTATCTACTATTTTAGACATTATTGGGCTTTATTTTCCACTTTTATATTATTTTTGGGACTAACCTATTAACCGGAGGCCCAGCCTAGAATTGCTGTTTTTGCCTGTTTTAGGGTTTCGAAGAAAAGGAATATCAAACGGAGTCCAAATGGAATGAAACTTTCGGAAACGTGATTTTCTCATCAGATAAGATCCAGGAGACTTGGACCCTCCGTCAAGAAAGCCACGAGGTGCTCATGAGGGTAGGGCCCCCCCTAGGGCGTGCCCCCTGCCTCGTGGGCCCTCGAAGCTCCACCGACGTACTTCTTCCTCCTATATATATCCACGTACCCCCAAACAATCGGGGATGGAGCCAAAAACCTAATTCCACCGCCGTAACTTTCTGTATCCATGAGATCCCATCTTGGGGCCTATTCCGGAGCTCCGCCGGAGGAGGCATCGATCACGGAGGGCTTCTACATCATCATCCAAGCCCCTCCGATGAAGTGTGAGTAGTTTACTTCATACCTACGGGTCCATAGCTAGTAGCTAGATGGCTTCTTCTCTCTTTTTGGATCTCAATACAATGTTCTCCCCCTCTCTCATGGAGATCTATTCGATGTAATCTTCTTTTTGCGGTGTGTTTGTTGAGACCGATGAATTATGGGTTTATGATCAAGTCTATCTATGAAGAATATTTGAATCTTCTCTGAATCCTTTTATGTATGATTGGTTATCTTTGCAAGTCTCTTCGAATTATCAGTTTGGTTTGGCCTACTAGATTGGTTGTTCTTGCCATGGGAGAAGTGCTTAGCTTTGGGTTCAATCTTGCGGTGTCCTTTCCTAGTGACAGAAGGGGCAGCAAGGCACGTATTGTATTGTTGCCATCGAGGATAACAAGATGGGTTTTTTATCATATTGCATGAAACTATCCCTCTACATCATGTCATCTTGCTTAAGGCGTTACTCTGCTTTTAACTTAATACTCTAGATGCATGCTGGATAGCGGTCGATGAGTGGATTAATAGTAGTAGATGCAGAATTGTTTCGGTCTACTTGTCTTGGACGTGATGCCTATATACATGATCATACCTAGATATTCGCATAGTTATGCTCAATTTTGTTAATTGCTCAACAGTAATTTGTTCACCCACCATAGAATACTTATGCTCTTGAGAGAAGCCACTAGTGAAACCTATGGCCCCCGGGTCTCTTTCTCATCATATCAATCTCCATCACTTTATTATTGCTTTGCTTTTACTTTGCTTTTACTTTATTTACTTTGCATCTCTATACCAAAAATAACAAAAAAATATTATTTATCATCTCTATCAGATCTCACTTTCATAAGTGACCGTGAAGGGATTGACAACCCCTAAGCGCGTTGGTTGCGTTGAGCTATTGTTTTTGTGTAGGTATGAGGGACTCGAGCGTAGCCTCCTACTGGATTGATACCTTGGTTCTCAAAAACTGAGGGAAATACTTACGCTACTTTGCTGCATCATTCCTTCCTCTTCGAGGAAATCCAACGCAGTGCTCAAGAGGTAGCAAGAGGGCGAATAAAACAGCAAGGGTGAAGTGGGAGAGAGGAAAACGAGAGGCAAATGGCAAATAATGTAATGCGGGAGATAAGGGTATGTGATGGGTACTTGGTATGTTGACTTTTGCGAAGACCTCCCCGGCAACGGCGCCAGAAATCCTTCTTGCTACCTCTTGAGCACTGCATTGGTTTTCCCCGAAGGGGAAGGGATGATACAGCAAAGTAGCGTAAGTATTTCCCTCAGTTTTTGAGAACCAAGGTATCAATCCAGTAGGAGGCTACGCGCGAGTCCCTCGTACCTGCACAAAACAAATAAATCCTCGCAACCAACGCAAATAGGGGTTGTCAATCCCTATGAGGCCACTTACAAGAGTGAGATCTGATAGATATGATAAAGATAATATTTTTGGTATTTTTATGATAAAGATGCAAAGTAAAATAAAGGCAAAGTAAATAGCAAAGTAGTAGGAGAACAATTTGATAAAGATAGACCCGGGGGCCGTAGGTTTCACTAGTGGCTTCTCTCGAGAGCATAAGTATTCTACGGTGGGTGAACAAATTACTGTTGAGCAAATGACAGAATTGAGCATAGTTAAGAGAATATCTAGGCATGATCATGTATATAGGCATCACGTCCGAAACAAGTAGACCGACTCCTGCCTGCATCTACTACTATTACTCCACTCATCGACCGCTATCCAGCATGCATCTAGAGTATTAAGTTAAAAACAGAGTAACGCCTTAAGCAAGATGACATGATGTAGAGGGATAGACTCATGCAATATGAGGAAAACCCCATCTTGTTATCCTCGATGGCAACAATACAATACGTGCCCTGCTGCCCTTACTGTCACCGGGAAAGGACACCGCAAGATTGAACCCAAAGCTAAGCACTTCTCCCATTGCAAGAAAGATCAATCTAGTAGGCCAAACCAAACTGATAATTCGAAGAGACTTGCAAAGATAACCAATCATACATAAAAGAATTCAGAGAAGATTCAAATATTATTCATAGATAGACTTGGTCATAAACCCACAATTCGTCGGTCTCAACAAACACACCGCAAAAAGAAGATTACATCGAATAGATCTCCACAAGAGAGGGGGAGAACATTGTATTAAGATCCAAAAAGAGAGGAGAAGCCATCTAGCTACTAACTATGGACCCGTAGGTCTGAGATGAACTACTCACACTTCATCGGAGGGGCTATGGTGTTGATGTAGAAGCCCTCCGTGATCGATGCCCCCTCCGGCAGAGCTCCGGAACAGGCCCCAAGATGGGATCTCATGGATATAGAAAGTTACGGCGGTGGAATTAGGGTTTTGGCTCCTGCCCTGATCGTTTGGGGGTACGTGGATATATATAGGAGGAAGAAGTACGTCGGTGGAGCAACAGGGGGCCCACGAGGGTGGGGGCGCGCTTGGTAGGGTAGGGCGCTCCCCCTACCTCGCGGCCTCCTGTTACATGCCTTGGCGTAGGGTCCAAGTCTCCTGGGTCTTATCTGTTGAGAAAATCACGTTCCTGAAGGTTTCATTCTGTTTGGACTCCGTTTGATATTCCTTTTCTTCGAAACCCTAAATCAGGCAAAAAAACAACAATTCTGGGCTGGGCCTCCCGTTAATAAGTTAGTACCAAAAATAATATAAAAGTGGATAATAAAGCCCAATAATGTCCAAAACAGTAGATAATATAGCATGCAGCAATCAAAAATTATAGATACGTTGGAGATGTATCAAGCATTCCCAATCTTAATTCTTGCTCGTCCTCGAGTAGGTAAATGATAAAAACAGAATTTTTGCTGCGGAGTGCTACTTGGCATAATTTTAATGTAATTCTGCTTAATCGTGGTATGAATATTCAGATCCGAAAGATTCAAGACAAAAGTTCATATTGACATAAAAATAATAATACTTCAAGCATACTAACTAAGCAATTATGTCTTCTCAAAATAACATGGCCAAAGAAAGTTCATCCCTACAAAATCATATGGTTTAGTCATGTTTCATTTTCGTCACACAAGAATGCTCTCATCATGCACAACCCCGATGACAAGCCAAGCAATTGTTTCATACTTTAGTAATATCAAACCTATAAACTTTCATGCAATATATGAGCGCGAGCCATGGACATAGCACTATAGGTGGAATAGAATATAATGAGGGGGGTTATGTGGAGAAGACAAAAGAGGAGAATGTCTCACATCAACGAGGCTAATCAATGGGCTATGGAGATGCCCACCGATTGATGTTAATGCAAGGAGTAGGGATTGCCATGCAACAGATGCACTAGAGCTATAAATGTATGAAAGCTCAACAAAAGAAACTAGTGGGTGTGCATCCAACTTGCTTGCTCACGAAGACCTAGGGCACTTGAGGAGGCCCATTGTTGGAATATACAAGCCAAGTTCTATAATGAAAATTCCCACTAGTATATTAAAGTGACAAAACAAGAGACTCTCTAACATGAAGATTATGGTGCTACTTTGAAGCACAAGTGTGGCAAAGGATAGTAACATTGTCCCTTCTCTCTTTTTCTCTCATTTTTTGGGCCTTCTCTTTTTTTTATGGCCTTTCTCTTTTTTTATTATTTTATTATTTTTCCTCACTTGGGACAATGCTCTAGAAAATGATGATCATCACACTTCTATTTATTTACAACTCAATGATTACAACTCGATACTAGAACAAAAGATGACTCTATATGAATGCCTCCGGCGGTGTACCGGGATATGCAATGGACCAAGAGTGACATGTATGAAAGAATTATGAACGGTGGCTTTGCCACAAATACTATGTCAACTACATGATCATGCTAAGCAATATGACAATGATGAATGTGTCATGATGAACGGAATGATGGCAAGTTGCATGGCAATATATCTCGGAATGGCTATGGAAATGCCATAATAGGTAGGTATGGTGGCTGTTTTGAGGAAGATATAAGGAGGTTTATGTGTGAAAGAGCGTATCATATCACGGGGTTTGGATGCACCAGCGAAGTTTGCGCCAACTCTCAATGTGAGAAAGGGCAATGCACGGTACCGAAGAGGCTAGCGAGGATGGAAGGGTGAGAGTGCGTATAATCCATGGACTCAACATTATTCATAAAGAACTCACATACTTATTGCAAAAATCTAAAAGTCATCAAAAACCATGGTACTACACGCATGCTCCTAGGGGGATAGATTGGTAGGAAAAGACCATCGCTCGTCCCCGACCGCCACTCATAAAGAAGACAATCAAATAACACCTCATGTTTCAAATTTGTTGCATAACGTTTACCATACGTGCATGCTATGGGACTTGCAAACCTCAACACAAGTATTTCTCAATTTCACAACTACTCAACTAGCACGACTTTGATATTATTACCTCCATATCTCAAAACAATTATCAAGCATCAAACTTCTCTTAGTATTCAAAACACTCTTAAGAAAATTTTACTAATCTTGAATACCTAGCATATCAGGATTTTAAGAAAATTGCCATGCTATTAAGACTCTCAAAATAATCTAAGTGAAGCATGAGATATCAATAGTTTCTATAAAACAAATCCACCATCGTGCTCTAAAAGATATAAGTGAAGTACTAGAGCAAAATTATATAACTCAAAAGATATAAGCGAAGCACATAGAGTATTCTAACAAATTCCAAATCATGTATGGCTCTCTCAAAAGGTGTGTACAACAAGGATGATTGTGGTAAACTAACAAGCAAAGACTCAAATCATACAAGACGCTCCAAGCAAAACACATATCATGTGGCGAATAAAAATATAGCTCCAAGTAAAGTTACCGATAGAAGTAGACGAAAGAGGGGATGCCTTCCGGGGCATCCCCAAGCTTTGGCTTTTAGGTGTCCTTAGATTATCTTGGGGGGTGCCACGGGCATCCCCAAGCTTAGGCTCTTTCCACTCCTTGTTCTATAGTCCATCAAATCTTTACCCAAAACTTGAAAACTTCACAACACAAAACTTAAAGTAGAAAATCTCGTGAGCTCCGTCAGCGAAAGAAAACAAAAGACCACTTCAAGGTACTGTAATGAACTCATTCTTTATTTATATTGGTGTTATACCTACTTTATTCCAACTTCTCTATGGTTTATAAACTATTTTACTAGCCATAGATTCATCAAAATAAGCAAACAACACATGAAAAACAGAATCTGTCAAAAACAGAACAGTCTGTAGTAATCTGTAGCTAGCTCAAGATCTGGAACCCCAAAAATTATAAAATAAATTTATGGACGTGAGGAATTTATCTATTAATAATCTGAAAAAATAATTAACTAAATATCACCCTCCAAATAAAAATGACAGCAGTTCTCGTGAGCGCTAAAGTTTCTGTTTTTACAGCAAGTTCAACAAGACTTTCCCCAAGTCTTCCCAACGGTTCTACTTGGCACAAACACTAATTAAACTCAAAAAACACAACCAAAACAGAGGCTAAATAAATTATTTATTACTAAACAGGAGCAAAAAGCAAGTAATAAAAATAAAATTGGGTTGCCTCCCAACAAGCGCTATCGTTTAACGCCCCTAGCTAGGCATAATAAGCAAGAATAGATCTAGGTATTACCATCTTTGGTAGGCAATCCATAAGTGGCTCTCATAATAGATTCATAAGGTAATTTAATTTAATTTTCTAGTAAAGTGTTCCATGCCTTTCCTTAATGGAAATTGGAATCTAATATTTCCTTCCTTCATATCAATAATTGCACCAATCGTTCTAAGGAAAGGTCTACCAAGAATAATAGGACATGAAGGATTGCAATCTATGTCAAGAAAAATAAAATCTATGGGCACATAATTCCTATTTGAAACAATAAGAACATCATTAATTCTTCCCATAGGTTTCTTAATAGTTGAATTCACAAGGTGCAAGTTTAGAGAGCAATCATCAAAATCACGGAAACCTAACAAATCACACAAAGTCTTTGCAATCGTGGAAACACTAGCACCCAAATCACATAAAGCATAGCATTCATGATCTTTAATTTTAATTTTAATAGTTGGTTCCCAATAATCATAAAGTTTTCTAAGGATAGAAACTTCCAATTCAAGTTTTTCTTCATAAGATTGCATCAATGCATCAACGATATGTTTAGTAAACGCTTTATTTTGACTATAAGCATGAGAAGAATTTAGCACGGATTGCAACAAGGAAATACAATAAATCAAAGAGAAATTTTCATAGTTAAATTCCTTGAAATCCATAATAGTGGGTTTAGCAACATCTAGGGTTTTAATTTCTTCAATCCCACTTTTATCAAATTTAGCATCAAGATCAACAAATTCAGAATTCTTGGAACACCTTCTAGGTAAAGGTGGATCATAATCAGTCCCATCATTATCAAGATTCATATTGCAAAACAAAGATTTAATAGGAGACACATCAATAACTTTTAGATCTTCATCATTATTTTCATAGGAACTAGAAGAACACACTCTTATAAAGGCATCTTTCTTAGCACACATCTTAGCGGTTCTTTCTTTGCACTCATCAATGGAAATTCTCATGGCTTTGAGAGACTCATTGATATCATGCTTAGGTGGAATAGATCTAAGTTTCAAAGAATCAACATCAAGAGAAATTCTATCAACGTTCCTAGCCAAATCATCAATCTTAAGCAATTTTTCTTCAATCATAGCATTAAAATTCTTTTGCGAAGTAATAAATTCTTTAATATTAGATTCAAAATCAGAGGACATCTTATTATAATTTCCATAAGAATTGTTGTAGGAATTACCATAATTATTAGAGGGATTACTAGGATAAGGCCTGAAACTTCACAAAAGATGTTTTCCAAATATATAAAAAATACTGAGAGCAAGAACTTCACCAGGGGGGCCACACCCTACCCATGAGGGTGGGGGCACGCCCCCCTACCTCGTGGTTCCCCTGGTGGCCCTCCGGTGGCCATCTTATGCTATATGGAGTCTCTTGATGTAAAAAAATCATAAGCCATCTTCTCGGACGAAACTCCGCCGCCACGAGGCGGAACCTTGGCGGAACCAATCTACGGCTCTGGCGGAGATGTTCTACCAGGGAAACTTCCCTCTCGGAGGGGGAAATCATCGCCATCATCATCACCAACGCTCCTCTCATCAGGAGAGGGCAATCTCCATCAACTTCTTCATCAGCACCATTTCATCTCAAAACCCTAGTTCATCCCTTGTATCCAATTCTTGTCTCCAAGTCCGGGATTGGTGATAGTAGGTTGCTGGCAGTGTTAATTACTCCTTGTAGTTGATGCTAGTTGGTTTAATTGGTGGAAGATCATATGTTCAGATCCTATATGCATATTAATACCCCTCTGATTATGAACATGTTTATGCTTTGTGAGTAGTTACTTTTGTTCCTGAGGACATGGGAGAAGTCTTGCTATTAGTAGTCATGTGAATTTGGTATTCGTTCGATATTTTGATGAGATGTATGTTGTCTCTCCTCTAGTGGTGTTATGTGAACGTTGATACGTCTCCAACGTATCTATAATTTTTGATTGCACCATCCTATATTATCTACTGTTTTGGACAATATTGGGCTTTATTATCCACTTCTATATTATTTTTGGACTAGCCTATTTACCGGAGGCCCAGCCCAGAATTGTTGTTTTTTGCCTATTTCAGTGTTTCGAAGAAAAGGAATATCAAACGGAGTCGAAACGGAATGAAACCAACTGGAGAAGTTATTTTTGGAAGGAAAGCTACCGGAAAAACTTGGAGTGCACGTCAGGAAAGGAACAAGGGAGCCACGAGGCAGGGGGCGCCCACCCCCCTAGGGCGCGGCCTCCACCCTCGTGGGCCCCTCGTGGCTCCCCTGACGTATCTCTTTCACCCATATATACCCACGTACCCTAAAACTATCGAGGAGCACAATAGATCAGGAGTTCCGCCGCCAGAAGCCTCCGTAGCCACCGAAAGCCAATCTAGACCCGTTCCGGCACCCTGCTGGAGGGGGCAATCCTTCTCCGGTGGCCATCTTCATCATCCCGGTGCTCTCCATGATGAGGAGGGAGTAGTTCTCCCTCGGGATTGAGGGTATGTACCAGTAGCTATGTGTTTGATCTCTCTCTCTCTCGTGTTCTTGAGGTGATACGATCTTGATGTATCGCGAGCTTTGCTATTATATTTGGATCCTATGATGTTTCTTCCCCCTCTACTCTCTTGTAATGGATTGAGTTTCCCCTTTGAAGTTATCTTATCGGATTGAGTCTTTAAAGATTTGAGAACACTTGATGTATGTCTTGCCATGCGTATCTGTGGTGACAATGGGATATCACGTGATTCACTTGATGTATGTTTTGGTGATCAACTTGCGGGTTCCGCCCATGAACCTATGCATAGGGGTTGGCACACGTTTTCGTCGTGATTCTCCGGTAGGAACTTTGGGGCACTCTTTGAGGTTCTATGTGTTGGTTGAATAGATGAATCTGAGATTGTGTGATGCATATCGTATAATCATACCCACGGATACTTGAGGTGACATTGGAGTATCTAGGTGACATTAGGGTTTTGGTTGATTTGTGTCTTAAGGTGTTATTCTAGTACGAACTCTAGGGCTGTTTGTGACACTTATAGGAATAGCCCAACGGATTGATTGGAAAGAATAACTTTGAGGTGGTTTCGTACCCTACCATAATCTCTTCGTTCGTTCTCCGCTATTAGTGACTTTGGAGTGACTCTTTGTTGCATGTTGAGGGATAGTTATGTGATCCAATTATGTTATTATTGTTGAGAGGACTTGCACTAGTGAAAGTATGAACCCTAGGCCTTGTTTCCTAGCATTGCAATACCGTTTACGCTCACTTTTATCATTAGTTACCTTGCTGTTTTTATATTTTCAGATTACAAAAACCTTTATCTACTATCCATATACCACTTGTATCACCATCTCTTCGCCGAACTAGTGCACCTATACAATTTACCATTGTATTGGGTGTGTTGGGGACACAAGAGACTCTTTGTTATTTGGTTGCAGGGTTGCTTGAGAGAGACCATCTTCATCCTACGCCTCCTACGGATTGATAAACCTTAGGTCATCCACTTGAGGGAAATTTGCTACTGTCCTACAAACCTCTGCACTTGGAGGCCCAACAACGTCTACAAGAAGAAGGTTGTGTAGTAGACATCAAGCTCTTTTCTGGCGCCGTTGCCGGGGAGGTGAGTGCTTGAAGGTATATCTTTAGATCTTGCAATCGAGTCTTTTAGTTTCTTGTTTTAGCACTAGTTTAGTTTATAAAAGAAAACTACAAAAAATGGAATTGAGTTTGTCTCATACGCTTCATCTTTTTAATATCTTTCGTGAGTATGATGGAAAGGAAAATTGTGCTCAAGTGCTAGAAGAAGAATCTATAAAATGTTTGGCACTAAATATGTGAATGATGAGCATGATTGCAATGTTGTTAGTACGGAATTCTTTGAATATCCATGATACTAATGATGATTGCACTAGTTATGATGAAAATGTCTCTATAAACATGTCAATTTTTGTGGAGTACATTGGGTTTGTACGAACACACCAAATAGGGAAGATAGATATTGCAGAGGCATAAGTACTTAGAAACTAAATTGTTGCAAGAAAGGCTAGATGAATGTGCTGAAAATTTAAATTATATTGGCCATACTTGGTGAGCTTTGCAATGAACATGATCATTTCAATACCCAATGCAAATTGTTTCATGATCGTATCGTGTCCAAAAATTGTGATGACTTGATTTCCCTTGCACATCATAATGAACTTAGTTTCTTATGGTTACGAAGAAATGAAACGTATAACTAATATCTTCCAGAATTTGCCCTTATAAACTTCTTGGATTTGATCTAGAGGAAATTTATATGTATTGTGCGGTGAATTGTATTGAAAGCCTTATATTGCCAATTACATAAAGAAAAGAAAACAAATAGAAGATGAAGAGAATACTAATGAAAGGGAAGAGACTTCCCAATATCCTTCTATTATTTCTTATGATGAATCAGGTAATGAGGAGGAGCCTCCTATTCAACCAATCTCATTAATAAGGAGCTCCAAAAAGAGGATTGAACCCACACATGATGTGGTGAAGAAGAAGAAAAGAAAAAGAAAGAGAGGTAAAAAGATATCTCCCCAAATAATGCTGCTCCTATTACTATTGTGCCTCATGAAAATATAATTGTGGAAGATAATGATACTTCTTATGATCTTGAAAATCTTTTTGGCACTTGCTTGGAAGAATATGATAATTGCTATACTATTGGTGCTATCCATACTATTGATGATGAAAGTGATTATGCTTATGATACGAAAAGGCCCAAGCTTGGGGATGCTATGTTTGATGAGGATTTCATATTTGAGAATATATTTGCTGAAATTAATGTTTGTCCCAAGCTTGGGGATGCTACGTTTAATGAAGATGATATTTTTAGTCTCCCAAGTTTTGATATGCAAATTTATAATGATGATAGCATGCCTCCTACTTATGATGATTATTGTGATGATACTCATGCTATAAAAAGTAGTGATTATATTTATAAAACTTGCCATGATTATGGTTACCCCTTTTCTGAACATTACTCTTTTAATGTGGAAAAAATTTATAGTATTCAAGTCTCTTATGATACTCCCACTATTCCGAATGAGAAGAATTTTGCTTATGTGGAGATTAATAAAATTTCTATGCTTGTAGATCATGAAAAGAATGCTTTAGGTTCTGGTTATATTGTTGAATTCATTCATTATACTATTGAAAATTATTATGAGGGAGGAACATATGCTTGTAGGAATTGCAATAATATCAAGTTTCCTCTCTATGTGCTTAAAATTTTGAAGTTATCCTTGTTTTACCTTCCTATGCAAGTTGATTCTTGTTCCCACAAGTTGTTTGCTCACAAAATCCCTATGCATAGGAAGTATGTTAGACTTAAATGTGCTAGTCATATTCTTCATGATGCTCTCTTTATGTTTCAATTCTTATCCTTTATGTGAGCATCATTGAAATCATCATGCCTAGCTAGGGGCGTTAAACGATAGCGCTTGTTGGGAGGCAACCCAATTTTATTCTTGTTCCTTGACTTTTGTTCCTGTTTAGTAATAAATAATTCATCTAGACTCTGTTTAGATGTGGTTTTATGCTTTTAATTAGTGTTTGTGCCAAGTAGAACCTTTGGGAAGACTTGGGGAAGTCTTGTTGATCATGCTGTAAAAAACAGAAACTTTAGCGCTCCCGAGAATTGCTGCCATTTTTATTTGGAGAGTGATATTTAGTTAATTATTTTTGAAGATGATTAATAGATAAATTCCTCAGGTCCAGCAATTTATTTGAGAATTTTATGAGTTCCAGAAGTATACGTTTGATCCAGATTACTACAGACTGTTCTGTTTTTGACAGATTCTGTTTTCATGTGTTGTTTACTTATTTTGATGAATCTATGGCTAGTAAAATAGTTTATAAACCATAGAGAAGTAGGAATACATTAGGTTTAACACCAATATAAATAAAGAATGAGTTCATTACAGTACCTTGAAGTGGTGATTTACTTTCTTATACTAACGGAGCTTACGAGTTTTCTGTTAAGTTGTATGTTGTGAAGTTTTCAAGTTTTGGGTAAAGATTCGATGGACTATGGAACAAGGAGTGGCAAGAGCCAAAGCTTGGGGATGCCCAAGGCACCCCAAGGTAATATTCAAGGACAACCAAAAGCCTAAGCTTGGGGATGCCCCGGAAGGCATCCCCTCTTTCGTCTTCATTCATCGGTAACTTTACTTGGAGCTATATTTTTATTCACCACATGATATGTGTTTTGCTTGGGGCGTCATTTTATTTCATTATGTTTTGCTTTCTGTTTGAATAAAATACCAAGATCTTAAAATCTTAAATGTTAGATAGTCTTCACATAGTTGCATAATTATTCGACTACTCATTGATCTTCACTTATATCTTTCGGAGTAGTTTGTCGTTTTCTCTAGTGCTTCACTTATATCTTTTTAGAGCACGGTGGTGGTTTTATTTTGTAGAAATAGATGAACTCTCATGCTTCACTTATATTATTTTGAGAGTCTTTATAACAGCAGGGTAATTTGCTTAAATAATCCTAATATGCTAGGCATCCAAGAAAAGTAAAAACTTTCATATAGAGTATTGAATACTAAGAGAAGTTTGATGCTTGATGATTGTTTTGAGATATGGAGATGGTGATATTAGAGTCATGCTAGTTGAGTGGTTATGAATTTGAGAAATACTTGTGTTGAAGTTTGTGATTCCCGTAGCATGCACGTATGGTGAACTGTTATGTGATGAAGTCGGAGCATGATTTATTTATTGATTGTCCTCCTTATGAGTGGCGGTCGGGGACGAGCGATGGTCTTTTCCTACCAATCTATCCCCCTAGGAGCATGCGCTTAGTACTTTGTTTCGATAACTAATAGATTTTTGCAATAAGTATGTGAGTTGTTTATGACTAATGTTGAGTCCATGGATTATACGCACTCTCACCCTTCCACCATTGCTAGCCTCTCTAGTACCGCGCAACTTTCGCCGGTACCATAAACCCACCATATACCTTCCTCAAAACAGCCACCATACCTACCTATTATGGCATTTCCATAGCCATTCCGAGATATATTGCCATGCAACTTTCCACCGTTCCGTTATTATGACACGCTTCATCATTGTCATATTGCTTTGCATGATCATGTAGTTGACATCGTATTTGTGGCAAAGCCACCGTTCATAATTCTTTCATACATGTCACTCATGCATCATTGCACATCCCGGTACACCGCCGGAGGCATTCATATAGAGTCATATTTTGTTCTAAGTATCGAGTTGTAATTCTTGAGTTGTAAGAAAATAAAAGTGTGATGATCATCATTATTAGAGCATTGTCCCAGTGAGGAAAGGATGATGGAGACTATGATTCCCCCACAAGTCGGGATGAGACTCCGGACGAAAATAAATAAATAAAAGAGGCCAAAGAAGCCCAAATAAAAAAAGAGAAAAGAGGCCATAAAAAAGAGAAGGCCCAAATAAAAAAATAAAAAATGAGAGAAAAAGAGAGAAGGGGCAATGCTACTATCCTTTTACCACACTTGTGCTTCAAAGTAGCACCATGATCTTCATGATAGAGAGTCTCCTATGTTGTCACTTTCATATACTAGTGGGAATCTTTCATTATAGAACTTGGCTTGTATATTCCAATGATGGGCTTCCTCAAAATGCCCTAGGTCTTCGTGAGCAAGCAAGTTGGATGCACACCCACTTAGTTTCTTTTTGAGCTTTCATAACTTATAGCTCTAGTGCATCCGTTGCATGGCAATCCCTACTCACTCACATTGATATCTATTGATGGGCATCTCCATAGCCCGTTGATACGCCTAGTTGATGTGAGACTATCTTCTCCTTTTTGTCTTCTCCACAACCACCATTCTATTCCACCTATAGTGCTATGTCCATGGCTCACGCTCATGTATTGCGTGAAGATTGAAAAAGTTTGAGAACATCAAAAGTATGAAACAATTGCTTGGCTTGTCATCGGGGTTGTGCATGATTTAAATATTTGTGTGGTGAAGATGGAGCATAGCCAGACTATATGATTTTGTAGGGATAACTTTCTTTGGCCATGTTATTTTGAGAAGACATAATTGCTTAGTTAGTATGCTTGAAGTATTATTATTTCTATGTCAATATAAAACTTTTGTCTTGAATCTTATGGATCTGAATACATACCACAATTAAGAAGAATTACATTGAAATTATGCCAAGTAGCACTCCGCATCAAAAATTCTGTTTTTATCATTTACCTACTCGAGGACGAGCAGGAATTAAGCTTGGGGATGCTTGATACGTCTCCAACGTATCTATAATTTTTGATTGCTCCATGCTATATTATCTACCGTTTTGGATAATATTGGGCTTTATTATCCACTTCTATATTATTTTTGGACTAACCTATTAACCGGAGGCCCAGCCCAGAATTGCTGTTTTTCGCCTATTTCAGTGTTTCGAAGAAAAGGAATATCAAACGGAGTCGAAACAGAATGAAACCAACTGGAGAAGTTATTTTTGGAAGGAAAGCTACCAGAAAAACTTGGAGTGCACGTCAGGAAAGGAACAAGGGAGCCACGAGGCAGGGGGGCCCCCACCCCCCTAGGGCGCGTCCTCCACCCTTGTGGGCCCCTCATGGCTCCCCTGACGTATCTCTTTCACCCATATATACCCACATACCCTAAAGCTATCGAGGAGCACAATAGATCGGGAGTTCCGCCGCCAGAAGCCTCCGTAGCCACCGAAAGCCAATCTAGACCCGTTCCGGCACCCTGCTGGAGGGGGCAATCCTTCTCCGGTGGCCATCTTCATCATCCTAGTGCTCTCCATGACGAGGAGGGAGTAGTTCTCCCTCGGGACTGAGGGTATGTACCAGTAGCTATGTGTTTGATCTCTCTCTCTCTCGTGTTCTTGAGGTGATACGATCTTGATGTATCGCGATCTTTGCTATTATATTTGGATCCTATGATGTTTCTTCCCCCCCTCTACTCTCTTGTAATGGATTGAGTTTCCCCTTTGAAGTTATCTTATCGGATTGAGTCTTTAAAGATTTGAGAACACTTGATGTATGTCTTGTCGTGCATATCTGTGGTGACAATGGGATATCACGTGATTAACTTGATGTATGTTTTGGTGATCAACATGCGGGTTCCGCCCATGAACCTATGCATAGGGGTTGGCACACGTTTTCGTCGTGATTCTCCGGTAGAAACTTTGGGGCACTCTTTGAGGTTCTATGTGTTGGTTGAATAGATGAATCTGAGATTGTGTGATGCATATCGTATAATCATACCCACGGATACTTGAGGTGACATTGGAGTATCTAGGTCACATTAGGGTTTTGGTTAATTTGTGTCTTAAGGT
The DNA here is from genome assembly GCF_018294505.1 of Triticum aestivum. NCBI lineage: Eukaryota > Viridiplantae > Streptophyta > Magnoliopsida > Poales > Poaceae > Triticum > Triticum aestivum. The sequence goes on from NC_057794.1 coordinate 522,473,406, forward strand.
GTTATTCTAGTACGAACTCTAGGGCTATTTGTGACACTTATAGGAATAGCCCAACGGATTGATTGGAAAGAATAACTTTGAGGTGGTTTCGTACCCTACCATAATCTCTTCATTCGTTCTCTGCTATTAGTGACTTTGGAGTGACTCTTTGTTGCATGTTGAGGGATAGTTATGTGATCCAATTATGTTATTATTGTTGAGAGGACTTGCACTAGTGAAAGTATGAACCCTAGGCCTTGTTTCCTAGCATTGCAATACCGTTTACGCTCACTTTTATCATTAGTTACCTTGCTGTTTTTATATTTTCAGATTACAAAAACCTTTATCTACTATCCATATACCACTTGTATCACCATCTCTTCGCCGAACTAGTGCACCTATACAATTTACCATTGTATTGGGTGTGTTGGGGACACAAGAGACTCTTTGTTATTTGGTTGCAGGGTTGCTTGAGAGAGACCATCTTCATCCTACGCCTCCTACGGATTGATAAACCTTAGGTCATCCACTTGAAGGAAATTTGCTACTGTCCTACAAACCTCTGCACTTGGAGGCCCAACAACATCTACAAGAAGAAGGTTGTGTAGTAGACATCAAACGTAGACTACATGACACTTCACCATTATTTGGGCCTAGAGGAAGGTATTGGGAAGTAATAAGTAGATGATGGGTTGCTAGAGTGACAGAAGCTTAAACCCTAGTTTATGCGTTGCTTCGTAAGGGGCTGATTTGGATCCATATGTTTCATGTTGTGGTTAGGTTTACCTTAATACTTTTGTTGTGGTTGCGGATGCTTGCAATAGAGGTTAATCATAAGTGGGATGCTTGTCGTAGTAAGGGCAGTACCCAAGCACCGGTCCACCCACATACCAAATTATCAAATTACCGAACGCGAATCATATGAACGTGATGAAAACTAGCTTGACGATATTCCCATGTGTCCTCGGGAGCGCTTTACATCATATAAGAGTTTGTTCAGGCTTGTCCTTTGCTACAAAAAGGATTGGGCCACCTTGCTGCACCTTATTTACTTTTGTTACTTGTTGCTCGTTACAAATTATCTTATCACAAAACTATTTGTTACCACTTATTTCAGTACTTGCAGAGAATACCTTGCTAGAAACCGCTTATCATTTCCTTCTGCTCCTCGTTGGGTTCAACACTCTTACTTATTGAAAGGACTACGATAGATCCCCTATACTTGTGGGTCATCAAGACTCTTTTCTGGCGTCGTTGCAGGGGAGGTGAGTGCTTGAAGGTATATCTCTAGATCTTGCAATCGAGTCTTTTAGTTTCTTGTTTTATCACTAGTTTAGTTTATAAAAGAAAATTACAAAAAAATGGAATCAAGTTTGCCTCATACGCTTCATCTTTTTAATATCTTTCGTGAGTATGATGGAAAGGAAAATTGTGCCAAAGTGTTAGAGGAAGAATGCATTAAAATGTTTGGCACTAAATATTTGAATGATGAGCATGATTGCAATGTTGTTAGTATGAATTCCTTGAATATCCATGATGCCAATGATATGCAAAGCCACAAGCTTGGGGAAGCTATGTTTGATGAAGATGATATTTTTTGTCCCCCAAGTTTTGATGAGAAAATTTATTATGATGAAAGCATGCCTCCTATTTATGATGATTATATTGATGAAAGTGGATTTGGAGAGGTCATGACTTTATTTTGTGATGAATCCACTATTCCGAAAGAGGTTCTGCTACGTCTCGAGCTAGCGTTGGTTTTCCCCGAAGAGGAGGGGGTGATGCAGCACAGTAGCGTAAGTATTTCCCTCGGCTTTTGAGAACCAAGGTATCAATCCAGTAGGAGGTCATGCGCAAGTCCCTCGTACCTGCACAAAATGGTAGCAACTCGCTACCAACGCTTAGGGGTTGTCAATCCCTTCACGGTCACTTACGAGAGTGAGATCTGATAGAGATAATATTTTTGGTATTTTTGGTATAAAGATGCAAAGTAAAAAGTAAAAGCAAAACAAGTAAAATAAAGTAATGGAGATTGATATGATGAGAATAGACCCGGGGGGCATAGGTTTCACTAGTGGCTTCTCTCAAGAGCAAAGATATTCTACGGTGGGTGAACAAATTACTGTTGAGCAATTGATAGAATTGAGCATAGTTATGAGGTTATCTAGGTATGATCATGTATATAGGCATCACGTCCGTGACAAGTAGACCGACTCCTGCCTGCATCTACTACTATTACTCCACTCATCGACCGCTATCCAGCATGCATCTAGAGTATTAAGTTAAAAACAGAGTAACGCCTTAAGCAAGATGACATGATGTAGAGGAATAAATTCATGCAATATGATAAATACCCCATCTTGTTATCCTCGATGGCAACAATACAATACGTGCCTTGCAACTCTTTCTGTCACTGAGTAAGGACACCGCAAGATTGAACCCAAAGCTAAGCACTTCTCCCATTGCAAGAACTACCAATCTAGTTGGCCAAACCAAACGGATAATTCGAAGAGACTTGCAAAGATAACTCAATCATACATAAAAGAATTCAGAGAAGATTCAAATATTATTCATAGATAAGTTGGATCATAAACCCACAATTCATCGGTCTCAACAAACACACCGCAAAAAGAAGATTACATCGAATAGATCTCCACGAGAGAGGGGGAGAACATTGTATTGAGATCCAAAAAGAGAGAAGAAGCCATCTAGCTACTAGCTATGGACCCGAAGGTCTGAAGTAAACTACTCACACTTCATCGGAAGGGCTATGGTGTTGATGTAGAAGCCCTCCGTGATGGATGCCCTCTCCGGCGGAGCTCCGGAACAGGCCCCAAGATGGGATCTCGTGGATACAGGAAGTTGCGGCGGTGGAATTAGGTTTTTGGCTCCCTTTGGTCTAATGGGGGTACGTAGGTATATATAGGAGGAAGGAGCACGTCGGTGGAGCTCCGAGGGGCCCACGAGGCAGGGGGGCGCGCCCTCCACCCTCGTGACCTCCCCGGAAACTTCTTGGAGTAGGGTCCAAGTCTCCTGGATCACGTTCGGTGAGAAGATCACGTTCCCGAAGGTTTCATTCCGTTTGGACTCCGTTTGATATTTGTTTTCCTCGAAATACTAAATAGGCAAAAAACAGCAATTCTGGGTTGGGCCTCCGGTTAATAGGTTAGTCCCAAAAATAATATAAAAGTGGAAAATAAAGCCCAATATAGTCCAAAACAGTAGATAAAGTAGCATGGAGCAATCAAAAATTATAGATACGTTGGAGACGTATCAGGCATCCCCAAGCTTAATTCCTGCTCGTCCTCGAGTAGGTAAATGATAAAAAGAGAATTTTTGATGCGGAGTGATACTTTGGCATAATTTCAATGTAAATCTTCTTAATCATGGTATGAATATTCAGATCCGAAAGGTTCAAGACAAAAGTTCATATTGACATAAAAATGATAATACTTCAAGCATACTAATCAAACAATTATGTCATCTCAAAATAACATGGCCAAAGGAAGTTCATCCCTACAAAATCATATAGTTAGGCTATGCTTCATTTTCGTCACACAAAGATGTTCCCAACTTCTATACCCCCGATGACAAGCCAAGCAATTGTTTCATACTCAAATAATCTCAAACTTTTTCAACCTTCACGCAATACATGAGCGCGAGCCATGGACATAGCACTATGGGTGGTATAGAATATGATGATGGGGATTGTGTGGAGAAGACAAAAAAGGAGAAAGTCTCACATCAACGAGGCTAATCAATGAGCTATGGAGATGCCCATCAATTGATGTTAATGCAAGGATTAGGGATTGCCATGCAACGGATGCACTAGAGCTAAGAATGCTCAACAAAAGAAAACTAGTGGGTGTGCATCCAACTTGCTTGCTCATGAAGACCTAGGGCATTTTGAGGAAGCCCGTCGTTGGAATATACAAGCCAAGTTCTATAATGAAAAATTCCCACTAGTATGAACAAGACAACTTATGAGACTCACTATATGAAAATCATGGTGCTACTTTGAAGCACAATATATGAGACTCACTACATGAAGAACAAGGTGCTACTTTGAAGCACAAGTGTGGAAAAAGAGATAGTAGCATTGCCATTTTTATTTTCTCCTTCTTTTTTGGGGCCTTTCTTTTTTTCTTTTTGGCCTTTCTCTCTTTTTTTGATTGGGAAATGCTCTAATAATGATGATCATCACACTTCTATTGATTACAACATAATGATTACAACTCGATACTAGAACAAGATATGACTCTATATGAATGCCTCCGGCGGTGTACCGGGATGGTGCAATGAATCAAGAGTGACATGTATGGAAAATAATGCATGGTGGCTTTGCCACAAATACGATGTCAACTACAAGATCATGCAATGGCAATATGACAAAAGTAAAGCATGTCATGATGATGATGATGATGATGGAAGTTGCATGGCAATATATCTCGGAATGGCTATGGAAATGCCATGATAGGTAGGTATGGTGGCTGTTTTGAGGAAGATATAGGGAGGTTTATGTGTGAAAGAGCGTATCATATCACGGGGTTTGGATGCACCGGCGAAGTTTGCACCAACTCTCAATGTGAGAAAGGGCAATGCACGGTACCGAAGAGGCTAGCAAATGGCGGAAAGGTAAAAGTGCGTATAATCCATGGACTCAACATTAGTCAAAAGAACTCATATACTTATTGCAAAAATTTAGAAGTCATCAAAAATCAAGTACTACGCGCATGCTCCTAGGGGGATAGATTGGTAGGAAAAGACCATCGCTCGTCCCCGACCGCCACTCATAAGGATGCACAAGCCAGGTACACTTCATGCTTCAAATTTGTTACACAACTTTAACCATACGTGCATGCTACGGGACTTGCTAACTTCAACACAAGTATTTCTCAAATTCACAACTACTCAACTAGCACGACTATGATATTATCACCTCCATATCTCAAAACAATTATCAAGCATCAAACTTATCTTAGTATTCAACCCACTAAAAAGAAAGTTTCACATATCTTGAATACCAAGTATATTAACATTAAGCAAATTACCATGCTATTAACGACTCTCAAAATAATCTAAGTGAAGCATGAGAGATCAAGTTTCTTTAAAACAAACCACCACCGTGCTCTAAAAGATCTAAGTGAAGCACTAGAGCAAAAATTATCACGCTCAAAAAGATATAAGTGAAGCACATAGAGTAAACTATCAAGCTCAAAAGATATAAGTGAAGCACATAGAGTATTCTAACAAATTTCAATTCATACATGGCTCTCTCAAAAGGTGTGTACAGCAAGGATGATTGTGGTAGACTAACAAGCAAAGACACAAATAATACAAGACGCTCCAAGCAAAACACATATCATGTGGTGAATAAAAATATAGCTCCAAGTAAATTACCGATGGAAGTGGACGAAAGAGGGGATGCCTTCCGGGGCATCCCCAAGCTTTGACTTTTTGGTGTCCTTGGATTATCTTGGGGGTGCCATGGGCATCCCCAAGCTTAGGCTCTTGCCACTCCTTGTTCCATAATCCATCAAAAGAATTCACCCAAAACTTGAAAACTTCACAACACAAAACTCAATAGAAATCTCGTGAGCTCCGTTAGAGAAAGAAAACAAAAGACTACTTTAAGGTACTGTAGTGAACTTGTTCTTTATTTGTATTGGTGTTAAACCTACTGTATTCCAACTTCTCTATGGTTTATAAACTATTTTACTAGCCATAGATTCATCAAAATAAGCAAACAACACACGCAAAACAGAATCTGTCAAAAACAGAACAGTCTGTAGTAATCTGTTACTAACGCAAACTTCTGGAACCCAAAAAATTCTACCAAAATTAGACGACCTGGGAAATTTGTTTATTGATCAGCAGCAATTGGAATCACTATTTTATCACGTTCTGGTGATTTTTGACAATTCGGGCACTGAGCGCAAAGATTCTGGAAATTACAGCAAGATCAAATAACTATCTTCCAAGAAGATCTAATAGGTTTAACTTGGCACAAACACTAATTAAAAGATAAAACCACATCTAAACAGAATCTAGATGGATTATTTATTCCTAAACAGAACCAAAAACAAAAAACACAAAATAAAATTGGGTTGCCTCCCAACAAGCGCTATCGTTTAACGCCCCTAGCTAGGCATAAAAGCAAGGATAGATCTAGGTATTGCCATCTTTGGTAGGCAATCCATAAGTGGCTCTCATGATAGATTCATATGGTAATTTTATTTTCTTTCTAGGAAAGTGTTCCATGCCCTTCTTTAAGGGAAATTGGAATTTAATATTCCCTTCCTTCATATCAATAATTGCACCAATCGTTCTAAGGAAAGGTCTACCAAGAATAATAGGACATGAAGGATTGCAATCTATATCAAGAACGATAAAATCTACGGGCACATAATTCCTATTTGCAACAATAAGAACATCATTAATTCTTCCCATAGGCTTTTTAATAGTGGAATCCGCAAGATGCAAGTTTAGAGAGCAATCATCAAAGTCACGGAAATCTAGCAAATCACACAAAGCTTTGGGGATAGTAGAGACACTAGCACCCAAATCACACAAAGCATAAAACTCGTAATTTTTAATTTTAATCTTAATTGTAGGTTCCCACTCATCATGGAGTTTTCTAGGGATAGAAACTTTCAACTCAAGCTTTTCTTCATAAGATTGCATTAAGGCGTCAACAATGTGTTCGGTAAAGGCCTTATTTCGACTATAAGCATGAGGAGAATTTAACACGGATTGCAACAAGGAAATACAATCAATTAAAGAGCAATTTTCATAGTTAAATTCCTTGAGATCCAAAATAGTGGGTTTAGCAATATCTAGATTTTTATTTCTTTCAATCCCTTTTTTATCAATTTCATCATCAGGATCTAAAAACTCAGAATTCTTAGAACGCCTTCTAGGTAAGGGAAGATCATAATCAGATTCATCAAGATTCATATTGCAAAACAAAGATTTAATAGGGGACACATCAATAACTTTTAGATCTTCATCTTGATTCTCATAGTTATTCGGTTTAGCGGCCATCTTATTGACTAAGGTGGCTTGCATATCCGAAATTTCAGCGGTCATTTTTTCAAGATGAGCAATTTGGGCTCTTACACCATCAAATTCTTTGGACATATCATCGAGCTCTTTATTCATATAACTCATAAAACTCTTTTGTTCCTTAAGCTCGTTTCTAAAGAAATTATTATGCTCAAATTGCAAGACCATAAACTTCCTGACATTGTTTTCGATATCTTCTAGCCTTTTAAGGTGAAGATCACCAAAATTAGGTAAGGCCATCGTGATGAACAAGCAAGCAAACTAACACACGAGCAAACAAAAGGCAAAGGGAAAGAGAGGGCGAATAAAACGACAAGGGTGAAGTGGGGGAGAGGAAAACGAGAGGCAAATGGCAAATAATGTAATGCGAGAGATAGAGATTGTGATGGGTACTTGGTATGTCGACTTTTGCGTAGGCTTCCCCGGCAACGGCGCCAGAAATGGCTCATTGACGGGAGAGTAAATCTTGACTTGACTTGGCGTAGGCCTCCCCGGCAACGGAGCCAGAAATGGCTCGTTGACGGGAAAGTAAATCTTGACTTGACTTGGCGTAGGCCTCCCCGGCAACGGCGCCAGAAATGGCTCGTTGACGGGAGAGTAAATCTTGACTTGACTTGGCGTAGGCCTCCCCGGCAACGGCGCCAGAAATCCTTCTTGCCATGTCTCGAGCTAGCGTTGGTTTTCCCTGAAGAGGAGGGGGTGATGCATCACAGTAGCGTAAGTATTTCCCTCAGTTTTTGAGAACCAAGGTATCAATCCAGTAGGAGGTCACGCGCAAGTCCCTCGTACCTGCACAAAACGGTAGCAACTCGCAACCAACGGTTAGGGGTTGTCAATCCCTTCACGGTCACTTACGAGAGTGAGATCTGATAGAGATAATATTTTTGGTATTTTTGGTATAAAGATGCAAAGTAAAAAGTAAAAGCAAAACAAGTAAAATAAAGTAATGGAGATTGATATGATGAGAATAGACCTGGGGGCCATAGGTTTCACTAGTGGCTTCTCTCAAGAGCATAGATATTCTATGGTGGGTGAACAAATTACTGTTGAGCAATTGATAGAATTGACCATAGTTATGAGGTTATCTAGGTATGATCATGTATATAGGCATCACGTCCGTGACAAGTAGACCGACTCCTGCCTGCATCTACTACTATTACTCCACTCATCGACCACTATCCAGCATGCATCTAGAGTATTAAGTTAAAAACAGAGTAACGCCTTAAGCAAGATGACATGATGTAGAGGAATAAATTCATGCAATATGATAAATACCCCATCTTGTTATCCTCGATGGCAACAATACAATACGTGCCTTGCAACTCTTTCTGTCACTGAGTAAGGACACCGCAAGATTGAACCCAAAGCTAAGCACTTCTCCCATTGCAAGAACTATCAATCTAGTTGGCCAAACCAAACGGATAATTCGAAGAGACTTGCAAAGATAACTCAATCATACATAAAAGAATTCAGAGAAGATTCAAATATTATTCATAGATAAGTTGGATCATAAACCCACAATTCATCGGTCTCAACAAACACACCGCAAAAAAGAAGATTACATCGAATAGATCTCCAGAGAGAGGGGGAGAACATTGTATTGAGATCCAAAAAGAGAGAAGAAGCCATCTAGCTACTAGATATGGACCCGAAGGTCTGAAGTAAACTACTCACACTTCATCGGAAGGGCTATGGTGTTGATGTAGAAGCCCTCCGTGATGGATGCCCTCTCCGGCGGAGCTCCGGAACAGGCCCCAAGATGGGATCTCGTGGATACAGGAAGTTGCGGCAGTGGAATTAGGTTTTTGGCTCCCTTTTGGTCTAATGGGGGTACGTAGGTATATATAGGAGGAAGGAGCACGTCGGTGGAGCTCCGAGGGGCCCACAAGGCAGGGGGCGTGCCCAGGGGGGCGCGCCCTCCACCCTAGTGACTTCCCCGGAAACTTCTTGGAGTAGGGTCCAAGTCTCCTGGATCACGTTCGGTGAGAAGATCACGTTCCCAAAGGTTTCATTCCGTTTGGACTCCGTTTGATATTCTGTTTCCTCGAAATACTGAAATAGGCAAAAAACATCAATTCTGGGCTGGGCCTCCGGTTAATAGGTTAGTCCCAAAGTGGAAAATAAAGCCCAATATAGTCCAAAACAGTAGATAAAGTAGCATGGAGCAATCAAAAATTATAGATACGTTGGAGACGTATCAGGTTCCAATTGATTATGAGAACAAAGTTGCTATCTATGATGATTATTGTGATGACTTGTATGCTATAAAGAATAATGATATCCATGAAACTTGTCATCATGATTTTAGTTTTCAATTGGATTATGCCTCAGATGATAATTATTTTGTTGAGTTTGCTCCCACTATTATTCATGAGAAGAATTTTGCTTGTGTGGAGAGTAATAAAATTTCTATGCTTGTAGATCATGAAAAGAATGCTTTAGGTGTTGGTTATATTGTTGAATTCATTCATGATGCTACTGAAAATTATTATGAGGGAGGAACTTATGCTTGTAGGAATTGCAATAATATCAAGTTTCCTCTCTATGTTCTTAAAATTTCGAAGTTTTGCTTGCTTTACCTTCCTATGCAAGTTGATTATCGTCCCCACAAGCTGTTTGCTCACAAAATCCCTATGCATAGGAAGTGGGTTAGACTTAAATGTGCTAGTCATATTCTTCATGATGCTCTCTTTATGTTACAATTCTTATCTTTAATGTGAGCATCGTTGAAATAATCATGCCTAGCTAGGGGCATTAAACGATAGCGCTTGTTGGGAGGCAACCCAACTTTATTTTTGTTCCTTGCTTTTTGTTCCTGTTTAGTAATAAATTAATAATCTATCCTCTGTTATTATTGTGTTTTTTATGTTTTAATTAGTGTTTGTGCCAAGTAGAACCTTTGGGAAGACTAGGGGAAAGTCTTTGCGATCATGCTGTAAAAAACAAAAACTTTAGCGCTCACGAGAATTGCTGCCATTTTTTATTGGAGAGTGATATTTAGTTAATTATTTTTGCAGATGATTAATAGATAAATTCCTCACGTATAGAAATTTATTTGAGAATTTTTTTGAGTTCCAGAAGTATACGTTTGATCCAGATTACTAAAGATTGTTCTGTTTTTGACAGATTCTGTTTTCGATGTGTTGTTTGCTTATTTTGATGAAGCTGTGAATAGTATCAGAGGGTATGAACCATAGATAAGTTGGAATACAGTAGATATTACACAAATACAAATAAAGAATGAGTTCATTACAGTACCTAAGTGGTGATTTATTTTCTTATACTAACGGAGCTTACGAGTTTTCTGTTAAGTTTTGTGTTGTGAAGTTTTCAAGTTTTGGGTAAAGATTCGATGGACTATGGAATAAGGAGTGGAAAGAGCCTAAGCTTGGAGATTCCCAAGGCACCCCAAGGTAATATTCAAGGACAACCAAAAGCCTAATCTTGGGGATGCCTCGGAAGGCATCCCCTCTTTCGTCTTCATTCATCGGTAACTTTACTTGGAGCTATATTTTTATTTACCACATGATATGTGTTTTGCTTGGAGCGTCATTTTATTTCATTTTGTTTTGCTTGCTGTTTGAATAAAATACCAAGATCTGAAATTATTAAATGTTAGAGAGTCTTCATATAGTTGCATAATTGTTCGACTACTCATTGATCTTCACTTATATTTTTCGGAGTAGTTTGTCATTTGCTCTAGTGCTTCACTTATATCTTTTTAGAGCACGGTGGTGGTTTTATTTTGTAGAAATAGATGAACTCTCATGCTTCACTTTTATTATTTTGAGAGTCTTTATAACAGCATGGTAGTTTGCTTTGGTTATGAAACTAGTCCTAATATGATGGGCATCCAAGAGGGATATAATAAAAACTTTCATATAAAGTGCATTGAATACTATGAGAAGTTTGATACTTGATGATTGTTTTGAGATATGAAGATGGTGATATTAGAGTCATGCTAGTTGAGTAGTTGTGAATTTGAGAAATACTTGTGTTAAAGTTTGTGATTCCTGTAGCATGCACATATGGTGAACCGTTATGTGACGAAGTCGGAGCATGATTTATTTATTGATTGTCTTCCTTATGAGTGGCGGTCGGGGACGAGCGATGGTCTTTTCCTACCAATCTATCCCCCTAGGAGCATGCGCATAGTACTTTGTTTCGATAACTAATAGATTTTTGCAATAATATGTGAGTTCTTTATGACTAATGTTGAGTCCATGGATTATACGCACTCTCACCCTTTCACCATTGCTAGCCTCTCTAGTACCGCGCAACTTTCGCCGGTACCTTAAACCCACCATATACCTTCCTCAAAACAGCCACCATACCTACCTATTATGGCATTTCCATAGCCATTCCGAGATATATTGTCATGCAACTCTCCACCGTTTCGGTTATTATCACACGCTCCATAATTGTCATATTGCTTTACATGATCATGTAGTTGACATCGTATTTGTGGCAAAGCCACCATTCGTAATTCTTTCATACATGTCACTCTTGAGTCATTGCATATCCCGGTACACCGCCGGAGGCATTCATATATAGTCATATTTTGTTCTAAGTATCGAGTTGTAATCCTTGAGTTGTAAGTAAATAAAAGTGTGATGATCTTCATTATTAGAGCATTGTCCCAAGTGAGGAAAGGATGATGGAGACCATGATTCCCCACAAGTCGGGATGAGACTCTGGACGAAAATAAATAAATAAATAAATAAATAAATAAAACAAAGAGGCTAAAGAAGCCCAAATAAAAAAAGAGAAAAAAGAGGGCATAAAAAAAGGAGAAAGGCCCAAAAAAATTGAGAGAAAAGGAGAGAAGGGGCAATGCTACTATCCTTTTATCACACTTGTGCTTCAAAGTAGCACCACGATCTTCATGATAGAGAGTCTCCTATGTTGTCACTTTCATATACTAGTGAGAATTTTACATTATAGAACTTGGCTTGTATATTCCAATGATGGGCTTCCTCAAAATTCCCTAGGACTTCGTGAGCAAGCGAGTTGCATGCACACCCACTAGTTTCTTTTGTTGAGCTTTCATACACTTATAGCTCTAGTGCATCCGTTGCATGGCAATCCCTACTCACTCATATTGATATCTATTGATGGGCATCTCCATAGCCCGTTGATACGCCTAGTTGATGTGAGACTATCTTCTCCCTTTTTGTCTTCTCCACAACCATCATTCTATTCCACCTATAGTGCTATGTCCATGGCTCACGCTCATGTATTGCGTGAAGATTGAAAAAGTTTGAGAACATCAAAAGTATGAAACAATTGCTTGGCTTGTCATCGGGGTTGTGCATGATTTAAATATTTTGTGTGGTGAAAATGGAGCATAGCCAGACTATATAATTTTGTAGCTTTCTTTAGCCATGTTATTTTGAGAAGACATGATTACTTTGTTAGTATGTTTGAAGTATTATTATTTTTATGTCAATATTAAACTTTTGTCTTGAATCTTATGGATCTAAACATTCATGCCAAAATGAAGAGAATTACGTGGATAAATATGTTAGTTAGCATTCCACATCAAAAATTCTGTTTTTATCATTTACCTACTCGAGGACGAGCAGGAATTAAGCTTGGGGATGCTGATACGTCTCCAACGTATCTATAATTTTTTATTGTTCCATGCTATTATATTATCTGTTTTGGATGTTTATGGGCTTTATTATACACTTTTATATTATTTTTGGGACTAACCTATTAACCCAGAGACCAGTGCCAGTTTCTGTTTTTTCCTTGTTTTAGAGTATCGCAGAAAAGGAAAATCAAACAGAGTCCAATTGACCTGAAACTTCACAGAACTTATTTTTGGAAGGAAAGCAACCCGGGAGACTTGGAGTCCACGTAAGGGAAGCAACGAGGAAGCCACGAGGCAGGGGGCGCGCCCTCCACCCTCGTGGGCCCCTTGTGGCTCCCCTGACGTACTTCTTCCTCCTATATATACCCATATACCCTAAAACGATCGGGGAGCACAATAGATCGGGAGTTCCGCCGCCAGAAGCCTCCGTAGCCACCAAAAACCAATCTAGACCCGTTCCGGCACCCTGCCGGAGGGGGCAATCCCTCTCTGGTGGCCATCTTCATCATCCCGGTGCTCTCCATGATGAGGAGGGAGTAGTTCCCCCTCGGGGCTGAGGGTATGTACCAGTAGCTATGTGTTTGATCTCTCTCTCTCTCTCGTGTTCTTGAGGTGGTACGATCTTGATGTATCGCGAGCTTTGCTATTATAGTTGGATCTTATGATGTTTTCTCCCTCCTCTACTCTCTTGTAATGGATTGAGTTTCCACTTTGAAGTTATCTTATCGGATTGAGTCTTTAAAGATTTGAGAACACTTGATGTATGTCTTGCCGTGCGTATCTGTGGTGACAATGGGATACCATGTGATTCACTTGATGTATGTTTGTTGGGGAACGTAGAAATTTCAAAAAAATTCCTACGCACACGCAAGATCATGGTGATGCATAGCAACGAGAGGGGAGAGTGTTGTCTACGTATCCTCGTAGACCGGAAGCGGAAGCGTTAGCACAACGCAGTTGATGTAGTCGTACGTCTTCACGGCCCGACCAATCAAGCACCGAAACTACGGCACCTCCGAGTTCTAGCACATGTTCAGCTCGATGACGATCCCCGGGCTCCGATCCAGCAAAGTGTCGGGGAAGAGTTCCGTCAGCACGACGGCGTGGTGACGATCTTGATGTTATACCGTCGCAGGGCTTCGCCTAAGCACCGCTACAATACTATCGAGGATTATGGTGGAGGGGGGCACCGCACACGGCTAAGAGAACGATCACGAAGATCAACTTGTGTGTCTAGAGGTGCCCCCCTGCCCCTGTATATAAAGGAGCAAGGGGGAGAGGCCGGCCGACCCTTGGGGCGCGCCAAGGAGGGGGGAGTCCTCCTCCTAGTAGGAGTAGGGCTCCCCTTTCCTAGTCCAACTAGGAAGAGAGAAGGGGGAAGGAAAGAGATGGAGAGGGAGAGGGAAAGAGGGGCCGCGCCCCCCTCCCCTAGTCCAATTCGGACTCCCCATGGGAGGGGGCGTGCCACCTCCTGGGCTGCTGCCCTCTCTCTCCCCTCAGGCCCACTAAGGCCCAATACTTCCCCGGGGGGTTCCGTTAACCCTTCCGGCACTCCGGTTTTCTATGAAATCACCAGAAACACTTCCGGTGTCCGAATATAGCCATCCAATATATCGATCTTTATGTCTTGACCATTTCGAGACTCCTGGTCATGTCCGTGATCATATCCGGGACTCCAAACAACCTTCGATACATCAAAATATGTAAACTCATAATGAAACTGTCATCATAACGTTAAGCGTGCGGACCCTACGGGTTCGAGAATAATGTAGACATGACCGAGACACGTCTCCGGTCAATAACCAATAGCGGAACCTGGATGCTCATATTGGCTCCTACATATTCTACGAAGATCTTTTATCGGTCAGACCGCATAACAACATACGTTGTTCCCTTTGTCATCGGTATGTTACTTTCCCGAGATTTGATCGTCGGTATCTCAATACCTAGTTCAATCTCGTTACCGGCAAGTCTCTTTACTCGTTCCGTAATACATCATCCCGCAGCTAACTTATTAGTTGCAATGCTTGCAAGGCTTATGTGATGTGCATTACGGAGAGGGCCCAGAGATACCTCTCCGACAATGGAGTGACAAATCCTAATCTCGAAATACGCCAACCCAACAAGTACCTTCAGAGACACCTGTAGAGCACCTTTATAATCACCCAGTTACATTGTGACGTTTGGTAGCACACAAAGTTTTCCTCCAGTAAACGGGAGTTGCATAATCTCAGTCATAGGAACATGTATAAGTCATGAAGAAAGCAATAGCAACAAACTAAACGATCATGTGCTAAGCTAACGAAATGGGTCAAGTCAATCACATCATTCTCCTAATGATGTGATCCCGTTAATCAAATGACAACTCATGTCTATGGCTAGGAAACTTAACCATCTTCGATCAACGAGCTAGTCAAGTAGAGGCATACTAGTGACACTATGTTTGTCTATGTATTCACACATGTATTATGTTTCCGGTTAATACAATTCTAGCATGAATAATAAACATTTATCATGAAATAAAGAAATAAATAATAACTTTATTATTGCCTCTAGGGCATATTTTCTTCATCTTCAGCTTTATATATGCATGAGTGAACCTAATCTTTTCTGTTCAAATACTAAATGTTTTCCCTCAGTTTTTTGTCGTGCACCAGTTGGATAGATGATAAATTTATAAGCTTCTTTCTCTTTTCTTTGGGACATGGGTATTGATGTTAGTATTTTCTACCATTATCTTAACCTTGGTAGACTGATGGTTAGCGTCAGGCAACCGTAGAGATTTATTGAATTTTATAGTCCCCCTCTGTATAAATCTTATATTTGTTCTGTTCTCCATGAGTGAATAATTACCTAACTGTTGTTAATCTGAGTTTGGATTTTCATATGTGTTCACCAATTCGGCTTCTGGGTGGCAAGATTAGCTGATTTAAAGCATTCTTTTTGGGCAAACATTAGTCACTGCTATCCAAAAATCTGCAGAACAAGCTTGTTGTATACTTGTTCTAACTCGCATATAAGGGGCAAATAAGAACGAATGGAAAAGGAACACCTAAGCTTTCTTTAGTTGTGCTCATTTTACATTAGTGGACAAAGTTACATAAGTTTGCCTGTAGCACTACTGATATCAGCGATTAAATTTAGCTGCTTTTTAGCTCTATAGGCTGAAAATGATGTTGAGGTTCTAAACATACTGTTTGACTGGGTTTTCTTCTTGATGTGCAGCTAAATTAGTCTTCCAGTTTGTCAACTTAGATGCTAAGAATTATATATTCGTGTGTAACTTTCATTTGTTGGCGCTGAAGACATAGATGGGTGTTTGGCGTCCTTTTTCCTTTCTCCAAATAGACATTGTTAGTGTTTGTGTGAAGATACAACTAGAATTGCTCTGTTTGCTATATAACATGTTCACTTCTGGACGGTGGCACCTTTTATTGTATCCAAATTCTGTTTACCTCTTTCCGATTTGATGCAATGACTTAGTTACTTTGTACATGTTGGATTCTCCTTGGAAAAACCTTTGTACTTGATATTGAAATGGCAGGATAATCAAGCTTCCTTTCTGTACTGGAAGAAGCCAAACAATGTGTAGTTACACACTTCAATGGTACCGTCTGTCGGGTTAGGGCGACCATGAGCGAAGTTGTTCCCTTCTCTGGGACTAAATCTGATCCAGTCACCTAAGTCAATGCCGTCTATGAGGGAAGGGACATGTGCTTGGTCTCCATGCCAGCTTATACCTTAACACTGATTTGCTGTCTCCATTGCTTTATGTTCACGTACATGAGTGTATTAGGGAATAAAGCAGAAACACACATGTACATACAGTCTGGGAGCGCATGCCAATGGTAAGCTGTGATACTGATGCACCTCCTATATGATATGTGACTTTGAATGTTCATTTCATCTTTTTTTTGAGTTGTTGATTATTTTTGAGATAGCTAACCGCTTATTCCAAGCGGTCATTTCATCTTTCTTTATCTTGCTATGGTAGGCTGTGAGGCTGATGAACCTCCTGGATGATAGCTGGCTTTGAATGTTCATTTCATCTTTGCTTATAACTCGGTAACACAACCACTGCTGGCCTTATGTAGCAAGTCAACCCCACCATCTCTATCCCCCTTTTCATGGCGGCTTTGGACGACAGATGAATCGAGGTTGTCCCTTTCGTCCACTCACATCCTCTCTCTCCCTCTCTCTCTATCTCTATCTCTCTCTCTCTCTCTATTGCTTGATCCATATATCACAAGTGAATATCTGGTTCTAGCATGAACTTGCAGTATAGAAAATCTGAATTTGTGATCATGTTTCATGGTCAAGGTTCTGTACTAAACAGAAGGAGATACTATGAAGCATACATTTTGATTTTCAAGGAAATAGATCATAAGCCTGCAAAAAAAAGAGTTAGATCACAGCTGTTGTGTGCATGTAAGGTCACACAATTTCAGAGTGTTCTTCGAAGTAATTCTCTTTGATCTTTGTGTAGGTTTTAGATTTTTGCAGATTTTGCGATGGAATTCTCTTAAATTTTCTCGATAACTCTATTGTCGGAAACATGGCTGTTTGGGAATTAGGCCGTTTACAATAAGAGGAAAACAATACCACCAGTGGGATGCGATATAGTGTTGAAACAAGGCCCATCTTGCAATTCAATACCCATGCTATTGTGTTTTTCATCTAGAAGTTGAATTTCTTTTTCGACTATTTACAGATCATAGATGAAATATGAATGACCAATCTCGATGCAGATTATCACCACTGGACCCTTGCATCCATGTAGCGTGCTCACTTTTATAAAGCACATCATTCCTTTCTGTATAAAGCACACTATTCCTTTCATGCTGATGGGTGAACAATTCTGTTCTCGATTTTTGTTTAATCTAGAGGCCTTTGATTTTAACACAGGTCATTCTTTTGTATTAACTGTGTAAAGGTGAAACCCCTTTTGTTTATGACAGATTTCTCTTATATACATAGAAATTATTATGGGCGATGGCCATGGTATGTGAATTCAGGTGTCCTCTGTCGAGGTGATGTCGACTTATTGAAGCAGAAGGTTCATGAGAAATGTGGTCACTGGTGTTTCTGCACTAGAGCATTCAGAATTGTAATGTGACTTTACTTTGGTGACTGATAGTGCCAAAAGGCGCTCAAAATGTGAGAAAAGTTATGTGAAGAGAAGCACAACTCCTTTACTATAAGGATACGGATTTATTCAGTGACATGGTACTGCTCATTTTTGTTTAACATCTGGCGCTCATCTGGGCTGCACAAGCACATTCAAAACTATGCTAGCAAGACTGGTACGCAAAGAACCGCATAGGAAACGCGCCAAGGGCGCGCCCCAGTCACTAGTAATTAGATCAAGAGACCACGTGTGGTTCACTCAATCCAACGATCCAATTTGTATCTCACAAACTGTGGTATTTGATGAATAAAGCATTGCTTTACCCCTAATAAAAGGATCTCCAGGAGCTGCCCATGTCTGCATCTCCTCTAATTTTATCCGCACAACAAGACGGCATCACGTTTCTTAATCGAACAGCTCTTCCTTCGTTTCTCAAATCACCCCCTTGCTTACATGCACTTCAATATAATTTCCCCTAAAAATACTCCGATATAATACGATTTGGTAAAATGTAGTACTACTAGTAACAGCTAGGTTTAGCTCAGGAGTATACAAACAGCATTGCTCAATCCAGTTAAAGTTAAAGTGCTCAAAAAAGGCTGGGAAAAGGGACAAGGTCACCCGCTTTTCCTGTTTTTCCATGTCTGGGCAAGACAAGACAGGTAACTGGTCACCCACGCTTTGATTATCGGTAGAATTTTGCATCTCAGTTTCATTCAGGTTCTCCACACCAGAAGAAACTCAATTCCAAAAAGGCCACAGATTAACCTAAGCACGCATGGGTGCAACATGTTAAACGTTTGAGTGTTAAGCTAGCTCTCGTTTTTATACCCATTTTTACACAGTTCAAGCCAGATCCAACACTACTATGTACTGCTGCTACCGAGGTGTGCAAACTGCCCAAGCTACAACAGAAGAGAGGACGCGGCTCGGCTCGCCTACTAGACCGTGTTAAGTTATCGGGCAAATCGCGCGCGACTTTGACGAGTTCCATTCATACTCATCATGTTTGTATATTGTCATATATACGCCCAGTTGCTGAACATTTCTTGCTCCAATTTGATTTGACTGCGGGGTGTGTGCGGTGCGCGCCTGAAAAAATAACCCCCGGTGGGTGCTATGCTATGCTGGTTCAAAGTTTCAAACCAGGTGACTGGACCATCCATCCATCCGGCCTGTCCCTTTATATACCCACCGCGTCCAAGAATCAATCATCGTCGTCTACTCGACTCATCCATCCATCGCCTCACCCATTGACTCGCAGAGGAGAGAAAGGCGTCGACCGGACCGGGATGAAGCAGGAGAAGGGGCAGGGCGGCGGGAGGAAGCTGGGGCGGTGGCTGGGCGCGCCGGTGCGGGCGCTGTCGCGGGCGTGCGACTCGTACGTGCGCAAGATGTCGGCGTGCGCGGGGGCCATGCCCACGCAGTACGCGGGCGCCGTGGGCCGCGGCGGGGCCGGGGCCATGCGCATGCAGGCGGCCACCTTCAGCTCGCGCTCCACGCGGCGCGGGGACGACGACGTCGGCGAGCTGGTCCGCGCCATGTCCCAGCGCCAGCAGGGCAGCGGCGCCTCCCCCGCGGCCACGGCCGTGCCGCCCAGGAGCCGGAGCGTGGGGGTGGGCACGATCGACGAGGACGCGCCGTGCGACTTCGGCGCCGACGCCGGCCGCGTCGGCCTGCCGCCCCCGGCCGTGCGCAGGAGCCGCAGCGCCGCCGTCGGGAGCGGCCTCCCGCCGCGCGTCGGCGGCGGCGGCGGGTTCGGCGCCGCGACGATCAAGAAGGCCCCAGCCGCCGCCGCCGCCGTGCACGGCGGCTAGCCGAGAGCGACCGGCCGGCCGGTGTGTACGGACAGTCACTGCACGCGCAGCAGCTTAGAGCCCGGTGTGTTTTTAATCTTTTCGTCCCTGTCAAGTGTGGCAAGATGGTTTTGGCTTTTTTTTTCCCGTGTGGTTGTGTGAATTGTACATTTTCTAGTGGTTAGATTTTGTCAGGACCTGGAAGCAGTTAGCAGCCGTGCATAGCAAACTGCATACACAGCCCAAATCAAATGTTGTTAATTGGTAGAGTACACATCTCACAAGCATGCCACATCTAGTAATGTGTATCGATCCAAAGGCTAATCCAAACAAGTTCGGTGTGTACACGTGCGGTGCATACACTTGCTGACATTTTTAAAATTTTGGGAACATGGCACGCTGACATTATGCTATGCTCGTGTCATCTGTCATGCGTACACTGTAGGGTGACCTCTGACTTTCCTAGCGGGGAGTCGGTGCGGTGCATTTGTGCTATGGGACTGGGAGGTGTCGCCGTCGATCGATACATAGATAATCGTAATCATAACCCAATCCCTTACGTACGTACATTGACTCGTCTAATTGGCACCGGCGAGCGTTGACATTTGGCGCGTGCTTACGCGTCCGTTTGGGCTGGGCGTTTTGTTTGCTCCTCTTTTTTTTTTTGAAACAGGCAAAATTTTGTTTGCTCCTGGGACGGGAGAGAAATGGACAGCTCAGGTTTGTTTGCGAGCGATGATTGATGGAAGAACTGCCGTCTGCCGTGAGCCGTTCGTTTGCTATGCGGTGAAGATTTAATAGATTTTTCTGCCCTATATCTTGTCAACATCGATCATGCATCACCTCGTTAAGGCTGGTTGTAATGAAAAGTATCATATATTAGTATCATGCATATGACACTAGTGTATATACTACATCTGTAATGCATGATATCATATGTTGGTTGGTATCATATAGAACTACATTTATTGTCATACATGACATAAATTAACACATCATTTAATATGATACAGTACGTATCATGATATGATACTCAAGCATCTCTTTTTTCATTTAATTTCTATGCCACCTCATCAACATTGTTTAGTTGACATGCATGATACTACCTATAATACTCCCATTACAAACAACCTTACTACTACTCCCTCCTTTCTAGTTCATATGGTTTGTTTCAACTTTTTTTTGTTTTTCCAATTTAGAGGGTTCGTCTCCATCTTATTTTTAATTTCCAATGCGCATTAAATCTTTGCATGCAGGAATTAAAGAGGAACGCACCACCAATGCATGTAATGTTCCTACTCATCTAAAAGTAGTGGCCTAGCATGCATGCACCACAATGAATCCAAATTAATGCATGAATTTAATTGAGATAGCTTTATAAAGTATGAGACACATTTGTCTATTTATAAAATGCCTTGCTTGATAAGATTTGAGATTTGAGCCTTATAACCGGAAAGGAGGGAGAAAACCTTGCACAATTTGGCCTACCATCCAATACCGTCGTGAGGTCGTCAAAAGGTGGTACTACTGCAAGGCACACGCAAAGGCAGAGGTCGCTACGCCGTCACGTAGGATGAGATGAGGACGTCGCAAAGTGATCACCGCGTCGTGCCGCTGCACGCCCCGGTCTGCTGCGTCCGCCGCGCCCTAGCTCAGCTCAAGTAGCCTGCCCACCAATCGCTCGCTCTGGGCTCTCCTTGTACTCTACTCCCTCCGTTCGGAATTACTTGTCTCGGAAATAAATGTATCTAGAACTAGATACATTTATTTCCGAGACAAGTAATTCCGAACGGAGGGAGTACTTGGCGGGAACCTTCCTCTGGACCTCTTGGTGGCAGACCAGTGTGGCTGTGCGCTCGGCGAAACCAGAGGCCGTGTGCCCGTTGTCCCTATTAAGAAACAAGTGCAAGAATGAATCGCTGTTCTCTTCATTGATTGAAAACTGCTCTTTATACAAAGGGAAGAGATGCTTGTAGAAAGACGTCTGTTCGGAGGAGATGCCTGGCGGGCAGTGAACCGACGCGGCAGTTCGCCACTGCCCACGGTTAGGATAAGCAGGGATTATCCCTTCATTAACACTCGTTAATTAATCCTAACAGTCCCGAGGTTTCACTCCACTCATGGGCGCCACTGTCGCTGCATTTTCTAGCCCGCCCTTTTCCACCCCCCTCCACGTACTACTACAACCACCTTCCGTTCCAATCCACACCGGCAGTGGCCTGTAGGGTGGCCTGGGTGGTCCATGGACCACCCTGGAATTCAGCCCATTAATATACTACTAGTCTATCAAAAAGAAAAAGAAGAAAGCAAGCCCAACTCAGCCCATGTATACGTGAAGGTTGGCTCGTTAGTCTCCTCGAACGCGTGTATGCGCTGATTGATCGACACCAGAAGACGTTCCTGATTCCCGTCTTCTCTTGCAGTTCTGGAACCCTAGCAGCGAGCGCCATCCGCCATCGCCCCGCACTCCCACTGCGCATCCACCGGCCGACAGGGCACTAATCGACGTGCCGAACCGGTGGCCGGGCGAAGGACACTTGCCTGCAGCGGCAAACAGGCTGTCGGTGAAGCATTAGGTTGAGCACCACTTGTTCAGTTTTTCATCCTACTACTCCAATCAAAAGTAAGATATTTTGTTCTCCTTATTCATAAATTCAAAGTGTAAATTTCTTTTGCTATGAAGATTTGAACAAGTTAAGCTGAGATCTGAGAGTGCAAGATATAGTTTTACTTTTGGCAATTGATAATTGATAAATAGAAGTATAGAACTGACTTATCATTAGGGATTTGATCCAGTTGATAGATAATAAATTAATGTTTGTGTAGAATTTTTGCAAAATGAAGAGGACTGGAGACATAGTATCTCTTTTGATTGCGTTATATACATCAGGCGAGATGCTTTCTTCAAAGTGAAT
The DNA here is from genome assembly GCF_018294505.1 of Triticum aestivum. Classification (NCBI taxonomy): domain Eukaryota; kingdom Viridiplantae; phylum Streptophyta; class Magnoliopsida; order Poales; family Poaceae; genus Triticum; species Triticum aestivum. The sequence goes on from NC_057794.1 coordinate 522,495,885, forward strand.
GAAGATGATATAATTGATACTTTCATGGTGAGAAGGCGTTATCCCGACATATAAGGTGTGAATCTTCTTTTACGCGAATTTAAGACTTAACCATGAATTTTATTATTGTGATGAAGACCTTATTGATATATTCTGTGTGCATATGCTGGTTTAGTTGAATTTGTGGAGCAATTTTTTTTCCTGTCAATTGGACCACCCTGAGATAAAATCCTAGCTACGCCACTGCACACCGGCACACTGTAGACGAGCCCCGCTCCGTTCAGGTGTTCACCCCCTACCCTAATCTTTACTGCTCCGCTCTCTGGAACCGGCCAAATTTGATAATTTGCCATCCCTTACCTTCCTCTTTCATAATTTGCACCCCCTCCCCCGAGAATGACAGGTGGGGCCCGGACCCGCCCGTCATTGAGACAATGAGTGGCAAATTGTGAAAGGAAAAAGTAAGGAGTGGCAAATTATCAAATCGCCCCTGGAACCGGGTCCCATCGCAACCAGCATTCGAAATGCCCTATTGGTTGGATTTGTGACGACCTGGAAGTAAGCAGCCATGCTATGCTGCTGCTGCTGCCGCCTATATAATGCATGATGTTGCCATGAACGTCACATCGATTTTACAAGCACATTAACGTATAGTACATATGCTATGTAGTATATCCAGTCCAATCCAGACGAATAGTTAATATATATACTACCTGTCCATACTTTATACCAAGGGGGGCCGATATGCGTGTATTGTGGAGTAGTGACATCTGAGCAATGAATCGGCGCAATGCATTTGACCGCGCGAGATGTATCTATAAAAATTACCCAGTCCGTGCGTATGTAGCCATCGTGTATTGTCCATGTACATTGGACGTTGACCTTTAGCACCTTCACCTGACCAGCTTACTTTGTTTGCAGTTGCTGGTAATGTGGCACTGTCCGTGATATTTACTATGGGTGTGTTTGGTTGTCTGCATAGGCCTTGACCAGGCCCGTGCGGGAAGTGATCAGCCTGTTTGGTAGCCCGCATACATTATTAGACCTGCATTGCACGCTTCTTAAAACATCTTTGGGCCTGGCTCACTGAAAACGCACGAATCGGCAGTTTGTCCAGGGCCAGGCCGAGCAGTGCACGTGGGCGGCGGCGGCGGCTGCACGCGCGTGGCCATGCTCGAGAAGCCACGTTGCTTCCCGAAGCGCCGGCTGTTATTAGCCTCACCGCCGCTCACCGCTTCCTCTCCCCACTCTTCCCCACTCTCCCAACTCTCACCGGCGGCGGCGGATCGGAGCAGAGGAAGAAGACCGCCGGACTCCATCACCGGCGGCAGCGGATCGGAGCAGAGGAATAAGACCACCCGACTCCATCAATTGCGGTAAGCACTTCTCTCTTTTGGACATGCACGCTAGATTCGATCCACGGCGATATATTCGATCCACGACGGACGGGAATGGGGAATATGTAGATAAGCATATGGGTAGTTCATACTAGTTCATAGCAGTTCATACGAGTTCATATATGCAAAATCGGAATGCAAAAGGGGGATTGGGGGATAGGGGGTGGACAACGGACACCGGCTGACCGCGGCAGCCGTCACTGGCGTGCGGAGCGGCTGGTCGAGCCGCTGGCCTTCATCTTCTTCTTCATCGCCGTGCGGGCCGGCGGGTCGTCGTCGTCGTCCTCGGTGGAGTCGAGGTCGATCTGCCAGGAACGACGTCCTGGCTCCGGTACCCTCGCTGGCATCTGCACCACTTCTTCTTCCTCCTCCTTAGGCTCCCCCCCCTCGATGCCCGCCGGCGGCGCGATAGCCGTCTCCCAGTACACTGCGGCACGGCGGTCATTAGGAGCCCAGTTGGTCTTGTACTTGCACCACTTCTTCCTCTGTTTAGCGTCGACGGAGATGGCCTGATTCATGGCCCAGCGAATGATGTCAACTGTCATCGTGCCCTTCTCTGGATCAGGAATCAGCGTCTTTAGCTCTTCTTTACTGGCCTTCATGAGCACTACATTAGATTCCTTCTGCTTGTCCGGCATGGAGCCGAAGTTCGAGCACACCTTCATGGTGTTCTCGAACTTGGTCCGGTCACCAGTCGTTCATCCGAGGAAGAAGGCCCTCCAACCAATACCCCAAGGGAAGGGGTTGGCGTTGGAGCTGGAGCTAGAGCTCATGGCGATGGGAGGATGAAGGTTGACAGTGAGAGAAGAGAGGGGGTGGGTAAGTAGTGGTGGGTAGGGTGAGTAAATATAGGGGGTGGAGAGGAGGAGAAGAATGACAGTCATGCCGTTTTAACTACAAGCTCTTCAATTAGCCATGAACTCTATGTTGTGCGTGACTCCATGAATTGTGTGCAGATCGAGGAGAGCAATGAGATGGGCACGGAGGTGCTCCCAGCCGTTGACAACAAGGGCAAGTAGCCCCTTCACCCAATGCCCGACGAGCTTGTGTTGCCGCCCACCGCCGAGGAAGACCCGAAGACGCCTGAGGGTGGCGACGGCGAGGGCATGGAGCCCCCCAGCAACAAGCGTCGCAACTACGACCATTACCATCACAAGGATGGCCCAACTCACTTCTGCAAGGTCATCCTTGCACCGAAGCTTGAGTGCATCTCCATGCCCCTGGACTTCACCAAGCACTTCGTCGCGGTGCCGACGGAGTTCAAGCTCAGGAACAACACCGGCTGCTCCTGGAAGGTGACGGTGAAGCTGATGAACGGCAGGGTGACCCTGGATCAGAGTTGGGCCACCTACGCAGCCGTTCATCAGATCAAGATCGGCTACATGGTGACGTTCAAGCTCCTCACTCTCGACACCCTCAAGGTCATCATCTTCGACGACGATGGCATTGAGGTCGTCAACAAGTGCGGGAAGCACGACGAAGCCTTCGCCGCCAAGGAGTAGGGTCGGGCCATCTCTTTCCAGCGTACTATCGAGTCTGCTTTGAACATGTTTGTGGTTTATGCGTTGAACTGTTATGAAGTGTGATACTGCTTATATCTGAATGGCTAGTTGATGCTCTGTTTATACTCTGTTGTGCTTATGATGTGTGTTGCGGAAGTGTGATGGTAACCTCACCAACTAGCCAAAGAGGTTACCACACATCAGGCGTTGCATACAACCAAACACCATGCCTTAGGTTTGTCCACTAACATGCAGGCAAAACCAAACACCAGACAGTGTGGTTCTGCCGATGCAGGCAAGAGGGCATGCAGACAATCAAACAACATGCAGATGATTCAGTTGATGCTGCATTTGCATAGTCAGGTTGGATGAAGAAGTGTATGCAATGCGAGTATTATAGCGCACGACAACCAAACACACCTATCTGTATCGATAGCGTATTTGGCAATACAAAAGCACCCCCGCAAAATGTAAAATTTGCAACGCCCAGGTCACATACATGATGGGGCCGTCTTGTTTAACTTAGTAACTAAGGATTCCCGGAAAGAAAAAATGGTAAATAAGATGAACACAAAGTCATCAAAGATGAGTACTGCCGTCAAAAACAAAAAAAAAATGCATGGAAAAACGACGGTACACAATCTACACGCAGAGGAGAGGAGGAAGCAGCCTCGCCGCCGTCGGATGCGCGCGTGCGAGGACGTCATCGGAAAGCACGTGCCGTTTGAGGAGCGCACCACCGCGTCCGTGTGAAAGCGCGCGGCGGGGCTCGACGACGACGTTGGCAACAATAACCGCGTCGCACTCGCGCGCCTGGGCTTCGTCGGCCTTTTTCGGCCGCACCCGAACCGGTGGCCATGCGGAAGGAGTACCTGCCCCCGGCAGCGGGCCAGCCGCCACGGCCTGTCTTCGAGCCACCGCTGCCTCAAGTCTCTGCTTCTCGTCTCTTTTTTTCAGTTGGAAATTGTTGTAATGGAGCATTAAACACATTGGACTGACTCCGAGCCTACCACCGTGACAACACACGCCGACGGGACCTGGAACCAGGTTTGTGACAACACACATCTCACAAGCATGTGGCGTGCCATGTACAGTAACTTATATCCAGAGTGCAATCCAAACAAGTTCGGTGCGTACATGTGCAATGCATGCACACGCTGACAACTTTTTAGTTTCGAGAACATTCAAAACGAGGCAAAAGATTTGCCGTTTTCATTGATTAAGAAGAAGAGAGTTTCCCTAATAATTAAAAGAGAATCGGGCGAAAATCTAAATTACAAACCCCACACAGGGCATGTGCGGATGATCTGGCCACAGACAAGATCACAACACAACCGTCGAGAGGAAGCACCGAGCAACAAAGCAACGCCAAACAGTAGGTCGCGGTGTCGAGGACATGTCAGCTCTGATTTTGCTGACGAGCTTCACAGAAAAAGTTGCAAGCCTCGCATCGACATTCTTTTTTTGATAAAAGAGAGCTTGCCTCTCCGATTTCATTTATAAAAATCAGATGTTCACAGACTCCAGGACCGAACTCGCACCAACAATCTGACGATGCTATGTTAAAGGAGGGATCCATCCCTCCCTCCTCCCACACAGCAGCATGTCAAGATTGGCTAAATCCCCAGCGCCAAACAGCGCCATAGAAAACCAACATAGCTAGCGTTAAAAGTTCTACTTGCTATTACATAGAGGGTTATAAGTCATTGCCATCATAGGCCAGAAGTTCAGATCACAACCCAAAAGGAATGGAAAGGAGAAAAACAAAAGAGCAAGAGGCAGCACAGAGAAGATAAGCTTCAGCATATTCTGATCTCCAGGAGCCTCCCAGTCTTGAAACTCCAGTCGTCCATCCACGCGTCGCTTTGAAAATCTCCGTGGCCACCTGCTCAACTTGATTTACGCCCTCCTTCGTGCGATCTTTCTTCCTTGGTTTTTCCGCAATACACACCATTCATGCAAGTTCTTAATGATTTGATTTACAGGAACACAGGGGCCAATAACCCCGTGATTATCAAAAACTAGTCTATTTCTCAGTTTCCACATTGTCCAAAGCATAGCCGATATACCAACTGTCATAAGGTTCTTATCATTTTTTTTTCAAATTTGTTTATCCGTCTGCCAAATATATCATTGATTTTATTAGGAACATAATGTATGTCAAAAGAACATTTCATAATTATCCACCGCATTTTAGCCATAGAGCAATGTACAAATAAATGTTCTATATCTTCCTCTCGCCCACAAAAGGAACATTTTGTATCCTCCTGCCATCCTCTTTTTTTTCAGGTTTTACTTGGTAAGAATACTTTTCCTCGGCAATAGCCACAAGAATACCTTGATCCTGGGGGGGGGGGGCATTTTTGTTTTCCATAGGAATTTATATGGATAACGTAGCCCATTTTGAATCAAGTATCTATAGCACGTTTTGACAGTGTAATTACCATCTCCAGACAGATTCCATTTAATCTTGTCTTGGATTTCATCAACCGTCACACTCTCACACACCTCTTTTATGTGCTCCCATAGATGCAGGGATTCCCCACATAACGATCTTCTAAAGCTAACTTTATCAAGCCCTTTTTCCAAAACATGAGCCATCGATTTTTCCTTATCAAAACATGTGTTGTAGATGTGTGGATAGCTATCTTTTAAAGCTTTAGGACACCTCACACTGACCTAGTCCAGCGCAACCTCCGGAGAGCAACACCCGCTGAAGACCGCCCTCATTGAGTCATCATTGCCTCAGTGGCCCTGCCACCCGCGGCTTCGACTTCTTTGTCATAGCCAGAAACAAGCATAGGCACCAGACCTTCGACATCAGAAGAACAAGCCGCGACCCGGCTCTGCTTGTCACCATCGTGGTTGCCACAGGCGTTGCAACGCCACAACAACCTCACCGTTGACCGGGCACCTGCTGACCATGATGATGTGCACGTCCAACGTCCAGGAAGCATAGATAAGACCAATAACTCCAAAATTGCGCCCCAAAGAGGAAATACGACATTGAAGACGACGCCACCGCCTGATCCAATCAAGATCTTGACTTTGGCCCGAGAGAAGAGGACATGACATGCTGACATTATACTATGTTCGTGTCACACGCACACTGTAGGCAGGCACGCGAGGCCTCTGACTTTGGGAGCAGCGAGTCGGTGCGGTGCATTTCTGCTCTGGGACTGGGACTGGGAGTTGTCGCCGTCGATCGATACATAGATAATCGTATATAATCATAACCCAACCCTGTAAGTATACGTACATTGACTCGTCTAATTCACACCGGCGTGCGTTGACATGTGGCTCGTGGTTACGCATCCGTTGGGTTGGGTTGGGTGTCTGTTTGCTCTTGGGCAAGCGCATGTACCGGGACCGGGAGAGAAATGGACAGCTCAGGTTTGTTTGCGAGTGATGATTGATGGAACCATTGCCGTGTGCCCTTCGTTTGACATCTACTCCTACTAGTATGTTGGTACGTGCACAGCACGTGCAAAGTTCAATTCATGAGTTTTGAAGGAATCATCTTGTTCTATGTGTATGTAAAGCTCTTGTGATAATTATCGTAATTTCATTAATCAGTACTACAACGTGTTTCGATGCGCTTTGTTTAGCAATGCATAAATCGTAGTTACCTTGTTCCTAGAAAAAACATATATACTCCAGTCTTTGCATAATTATGACCACACAAAAAATTGTAGTACTACTATAGGGAAAACATACACACCAAAAAATACTTTTGAAGCTAATGTTATGCTAAATTACAAGACGGCTTGACTAATGTGCTGGCAACTCGTGCTCACTCCCTTTGCCTGTCCTTCAACTACTAAAAAAGGACGGAGGTATGACGAGGCGAGGCAACTGCTACGTCGCAGGCTGGGTAACATCGTTCTGCCTACGCAAGCCATTGCAAAATGTCCACGTGATCTACAGTCAATGCCTGGGAGGGTCTAGAATTTTCCTGAATAAAGTGAGATGACACACTGGTACTGTAGATGCGAATCCCTTGGCTGTGAACCGTAGGATTGGCCTTCATCAATGGCTCAAATTGCTTCTCAGGCCTAGGATTCAAATTTCAAAACTCATACACTATACACTATATAGTAGTATAGATATGTGGTGGAGATTTTCTCTTCTTCTAATATCGTCTTGTCAACATCGATCGCGCATCACCTTTGCCTCCCTCGCTCCCGGGGGAGAGAGAAAACTCCGCACACTTTGGATTGTGCATGTGACACATGGCGAGATGGAGGCGTCTTGTGTTTATCCTTCCGAGTAAGTAATACCGTCAGGTGGTCAAAAGGTGGCGCACGCAAAGGCAGGCACAAGTCGCTACGCCGTCAGGTACGTAGGTCGCAAAGTAAGCAACCGCGTCGTGCTCGCGGCCCCGTCTGCTGCATTCGCGCCACTGTCGCTGGGAAGCGTTTTCTGGCCTGCTTCGCCTGCCTTTTTCCGTCTCCTTCCACGTACGCCCACCACTACCACTCCATCAGTCCTGATCCACACGAGTCCGCTAGCACCGCCCCGTTCAGGTGCTCATGCCACACGCCATCGCCACCATCTCCTTCAGCCGGGCAGGGTGTCTGGGAGACCCCTGAACAGCCATCCATTATACTGCAGTGACCCTTACATCAATCTTCTTCTTTTTGAAGAAAACCGTTACATCAATCTTACAAAGCACGTGACGTATGTACGTACATGCTTTTATACTAGGGGGCAATGAATCGGCGCAATGCATTTGACTTGACCGATCGCCAGAGATGTATAGCCGCCGTGCCTACTGTTAATCTATACCCAGTCCGTGCGTACCACGTAGCCATCGTGTATTGTTTACAGTCGGACGTTGACCTTTAGCCTATGCTTACGCTTCCCCTACAATTATCTAGCCAATGTAATTGTCACCCGATCAGCTTACTTTGGTTTGCTATAAAATGGAGTACCCGCGTCGATAAGTATCTCGTGTTCTATGTATATACGCGTGGTTGCATGCCGTTAGCCAGTCTAAGCTCTACTTGCACTGTTGCAGGGGGGGGGGGGGGGGGTCTTGTTAGTGTTGGAAATAATGCACCGGTTCAGAGAATTCCAAGTCTGATGCTTTGGGCATATCCTGTCACGTAACAAACTGAAACTTTATGCACGCACGTTGCTGGCCGTTCGGCAAGCTGCAACTCCTTCCCGAGTCCTCTGCTAGGACGTGAGCATTATCCTGCTGTTCCTCCCGATTCTCCTGGTTCCAACGAGTGCACCGCGCTTCGCTCGGCAAGACGTTTCATTGAAACGTTGCTCATTGGACTTCTTCCTTCACAATCTGTATAAAGGGCGGAGAGCATCGGGAGAAAAACACAACACATCTCCATCTTCTTCCTCACATACCACAAGTGCTGAGCCGCCGTCTGAACGAAGCCGGCCGTGCTGTCCGTTGTGCAACGGCAGCCCGGCGAGCGGTGTCTCCGTGACTCCGGCCGCATCCTTGGGGGCGGTCTAGAGTTTTCTGGGCAGCGTCCGCGCGACCGCTCCTTCGCCGTCCTCGACGACATCATCTCCGACGACGGCTGCTTCGTCGCCGTCCTCGACAACATCGTCTCTGGTGACCGCTGCTTCCTCAACGTCCTCGTCGACATCGTATCTGCGACCGCTGCTTCCTCTACGAGATCGTCTCCGACAAACTCCATCCACGAACACCAGTGCACCGACTTCTAGACTGTAAGTTGCATCTGCTCATTTCTAGTACAAGATAAATCTTCCATGCTCTAGCCGTTCTCCATCAGGTTTATCTAGTGCTTTAGACTGTTTTCTGCTCTTGCTGCTAGTGGTTTCAGCCATGTCCTCTGTGTTCGATAGATTCAGTATCTCTGTTTTAATCTGCCTGTACTACTACTCGGCCGACACTAGTATGGTAGATAGTCCTAGCTCGTTACGTGATGTTTTCTTTTGCATGCTAATTATACATGGTTGGGTGCTATCAATCTGCTCATTTCTGAATCTATGCTGCATGCTGCTGAAGAAAACCATTTGGCTGTTTAACCTGCTCCCGTACGTACTAGTTAAAGGAATTAAATTGATGACAAATTATGTATTGTTTCTAACAGTTAGTTGCTTTGGCTAGATATATACTTCCTACGTCCATAAATACTTGTCCGAGAAATGGATGTATCTAGATGTATTTTAGTTATATATATACATTTGTATTCATTTTTACGATAAGTATTTTCGAACGAAGAGAGTACCGTCAAATGATAGTCATGCGAAGTCATGATACTCCACGCAAAGGAAGGGAGCGAGCAGCCTCGCGGTCGCGTACGTACGAGGGCGTCACCAGAACAGAAAGCACGTACTACCACTTGAGCGCACCACCGTGTCCGTGTGAAAGCGCGCGGCGGGGCTCGACGACGTTGGCGATAACCGCGTCGCTCTCGCGCACCTGGGTTTCGGCCTTTTGGGACGCGCACCGCGTCGTCGTCTGCACTGAGCCATTTCGGCTGCCTGTATTGCAATTGCAACGGTGGCGTGCCGCCCCGGCCGTTGTAAACAAAGGACTTCCGCACGAATTCCATGTCCGATAAGGATTTGCTTTACGATGCCTTTGGGGTTGTAAGATTTTTTACCTTTGGAAATTCCTATAGGGATCCTTACTTTTCTTCACATTTTGGATGATTCTGAACATTTTCTCAAACATTCTGATTTTGAGAAATCTAATGCAATACGTGTCTTCCCCTCTTCTCTTTGTCTCGGAAGAAATTATTTCTTGCAGTGGACCATCTTTTTCCTTTCTGATCTATTCATCTTTAATCTTGACACACAATACATCAAACACCAAAAATAATAAAATATATATTCAGATTCATAGATTAGCTAACGACGACTACAGACACTAAAGTGAGCCGAAAGCGCGCCACCGTCATCGCCTCTCACTTGCCGGAGCCAGGTAAAATTTGTTGTAGTAGGCAGTCGGGAAGTCGTCGTGCTAAGGCCCTATAGGACCAACGCACTAGTACAACAACCGGTACCGTTGAAGAATAGCATAGACCGAAAGGATCCAACCAGAAGCCACATGAACGTAGATGAACTATTACCAGATCCGAGCAAATCCATCAAGGACAAATCCGTCGGAGACACACCTTCACACACCCAACGACGATGCTAGACGCATCAGTGGGGCGAGGGCTAGGTGGGGAAAACCTTATTCCATCTTCAGGGAGCCGCCGCCATCTCCTCTTCGTCAACTGGACACAAAACCTAAACCATGTCTTCTTGCATTGGAATTGATTTGGGATGCACTATGTATATGATTAGTTACAATATTGACATTATGAGAAAATTAGGAAATGATAGGCTAGACACGTGTCTAGAAAAGACACTTTGTTTGAAAAAAGCAATTCAATAGCACAACATGTCCTGTTGATACTGGTGATGCAGTTTTAATTGAGTTATGTTCTAATGGTGATAATTCTGATATTGAATTGGAAGAGAAATACTTGGATAAATTAAAACAGGTGTTTCTTTCAAGAAAATAGGGATCCCTTATCACCTACAACCGCTAGGTTGAGAAATGGTATTCCTGTCAATAGAACAGATGGTAATGGCAAAAACCCATGGCTATAAAATGAGAGTGGAAGTGCATCTAACCGCTTAGGTGGATTTTGGTAATTCATGCCAACATATCTCAAGGAACTAATGCCCGACGAACTTTGGGCCTCCGCTCTCTGGTTGTCCGGTCTCTAGACCCTCTAACACACGCACGGAGGCATTTATGCATCATGAGCATCTCCCACAGTCCCACTAGTCGCGTCCTCGTTAAGCGCCCGATCAGACGACCGCAGAGGTATACCCTATTCCCCCATATGTATATTGATAATTGAATAATTTGCCATCAATCATACCACCACAATGTACATAGCTTGTACACTTCAAATTTTGATGCAATTCTATGGCCCTCTTTGTTCTTTGGTTACCTAAATTTTATTGACACCAATCAATTGTTCCGCCATTGTCTTCCTTGTGATCGAACCATCTTCGACCGCCACCCACGGCTGGTGTCATGCTACCGTGTCATCCTGTGTGAGAACCTTGTACGGGTCTGGCACCGCGACCATCACTATAATCCTCTTCTTTGATGTCGGTGACCCCTCAGACCACACGACACTTGTATCAGTCAATCCCTGGCTTCGGCCTATCGACCGCGTCTTGGGTCTCGTCATGACCAACAACGGCCGTGTGCCTGCCCTGGTCAGGGGTAAGCAAAATTCCCCTCGCACGTTAGTTCAGTTTGAATTGGAGGCCGGTGCTTATTCGTGTAATCACACTCTTGGGTCTGGATTTCGTTCGGGAAATCCTGGTGGACATATGCATAAAATTGATTTCCCAAAATTTGATGGTTAAAATCCTGTTTGTTGGAAAACTTGGGCGAAAAGTACTTCATTGTGTATCTTTGCCACATGTTACTTGGGCCAGTTTTGCAGCTCTGCATTTTAGAGGCAATGTTGCTTTGTGGTTACAAACTTATGAAGCTATGCATAACATTGATAGTTGGGAAGAATTAACAGTTGCTATTTCTCAAAAAGTTGATAGAGATAAGTATCATAGGCATTTAGAAAGTTTGGAATGCATTAGATAGACTACTATAGTAGAAGAGTATCATCACAAATTTGAGGAGCTTATGCACAAGGTGTTGGTATATAACAGAAATTATGATGTAACATTCATAGTTACCAAGTTTGCAAAAAAGTTAAAACCTAAAATCCAGTCAGCTATGAATGTTACATCATAATTTCTGTCACATCATAATTTATGCACAAGAGTACCATCAGTTCTGCTACATTCATAGTTACAAAGGCCCAGTTTGGATACTCTAACTCAGTTAGAGGTTAGAGTTAGATTCTAACCCTGAACTAACCTTGAACTAACTCTAACCAAAAAGTTGTTTGGATGATAGAGTTAGATTGATAATAAATATTTTTTCTCAATCATTTGACTACTTTGGACCCTGTTTGGATGGGAGGGGTAACTTTTTTTAATATTTTTTCTAGTGGGCCCAGGAGAACTAACCCAAATAAGCTCCTCTAGTGTGGGCTAGTTTTTTGGTGTGGATTAGATCCAACTAACCCAAACTAACCCATCATGTTTGTATACTTTTGGGTTATTTGAGCCTCAACTAACTAAAACTAACTCTAACTTAGGGATCCAAACAGGGCCAAAATCGAATCAACAGAAATTATGATGTAACATTCATTGAACATATAAAGGATGAGCCAGTGCGCCCAACTAGCGGCCGTGGCCACGTCTCCTTTTATTCCCGAGCGCTCGCTTCCTCCCGCCGCCTCCTTCTCTTCCTCTTCCTCTCCCTCGGCGTAGCCCCTCCACCTCCCTCCTCCTTCGACGTCGCCTGGTCCAGATCGGGCTCAGGTCATCTCCATTGAGAGCAGGGGTGAACAACGGGAAGCGGTGGGGAGAAGCGAGCGGCAGCCGGCAGGGAGAGGCGGAGAGCCACGACGGGGTGGACAACGGGAAGCGGTGGGGAGAAGCGAGCGGCAGTCGACAGGGAGAGCCACGACGATGGCCGGCGTCAGCTGCCACTTCCTCCCCTCGTCGGCGCCGCGAGGCCGCTGAGCCTGCGCCTGAGCTTCCTGTCCGTGAGCGATCGCTCCGCCCACCGGCCGTCCCCCGTCCGTGTGCTTCTTCTCGGGACGTCGACGCCACGGAGCTCGTCAAGGTGCCCTCTCGTCCCTCTTCACCTCCTCCACGCGTCTGTCTCTATTCGATTTGGTCCTCTGATTCAGATTTCTCACACAAGCGGATGGTTGTTGTCCTCTGTTCGTGTTCGCGCTCGTGCAGCTCCCTCTCTGCTACTGCAGGAGGATTGGATTGGATTGTTTTCTACTTGCTCTATTATCTATTTGAGGAATATGAGATGCCCTCTGTTCGTGTTCGCGCTCATGCAGCTCCCTCTCTGCTGCTGCAGGAGGATTGGATTGGATTGGTTTCTACTTGCTCTATTATCTATTTGAGAATCTGAGATGCGGCCCTCCAAATCTTCGGCCCTAGAAGGAGGATTTGAGAGTGGAGAAGGGTCACCTGAATGTGATTTGGAGGAAGGAGTTGTCCAGGAATCAAAATGTTATTATTTTACTATTTTGCAGGGGAGAATCTAAAGATTATTTGTTTCTTTTTATGCCTGCATATCGTGTTTAGTGTTTGGGATTCACACCCTGCATTGATAAGGTCTGAATTTAACATCCACTTTTAACACTGGGTTCCTCAAGTGTTTCAGTTCGTACTTTGCCGACGTACAATCTATTGGCCACATTTTCTAGCACACTTATTCCAACTGAAGTCAGCTCCTGCTTGCACTTCTCCACTGAGTGAATGCTAATAGTTCTAAAAAGATAAACCACCCATAGAATTGGTTCTAATTAGATCCTATGAAAGATCCAAGCAGCTAGAGTACCTTAGTCCATAGGAGTCCTGGAACTGGTTCAAAAGTTCTTGAGTAAACTGGATCAGTGAGAATATTAATTGAGTCGCTGCTCAAGAAACAAAGTAGGATAACGACAGCGTAACTAATATCATTTGTCCCTGCATGATGTATTTTGATCTCAAATGCATTTGAATGGATTGATTTTTGCAGAGATCTTGTCACCTGCGCCCTTATTTGGTCGTACATAAAACTGTCATCTTGCTTTAAATTCAAGTGGTCAGGTCTTTGATAGTACGCATGGCTGAACCCACCTTTTGTTGAATTTGGGAACTGTCTAATATAGCTATTTTTTAAGAAGGAGCTTGAACAGATCTCAGTATATGTTAATTTTGTAGAACTAAAGGAGCATGACTGACTAGGTAATTTCCAGCGAACTGAAGCAGCTAAGCTTGTAGGCATGTGTACTGTAAACAGAACCAAGTTCTGCATATATTGTATTTGCAGAAAATGTTTTTGGCATGTACGGTTCTAACAAATTTGAGGTGATAAATTCTGAACACTAAAAGAATTAGTTTTGTAGGACCAGTTTTCTTGTATGACCTTGCACCACTGTATTGATTTTCTTGTACTTGCATGGTCGGACTAATAATCAGCACAGTACATTACTAATTCAATAGGACTAATTTATTTGAACTAAAGCCTTAGTATGTATGTTCATAATATGTGCAGATCACCACATGCAGACTATTCATTCCTTGCCAAACTGCACATGCTAGCTACTGTTTGAAGATTGTTAAACAGAATATTGTTATAGATTAGGAGGCTGTTAATATTTGTAGTTATCTCCTTATCTCTTGTAACAACCTATGTAATCTCGGCTATGCCGTGCCCTAGAGGCTGCATATATAAACACTCCCCCGGCCGCCCTATGGGCTGTGCCGAATCCCAATCTCTTCCTTTTGTTTCACATGGTATGAGGCCATCCCGCTTAATCGCAAGATGGGTTCCCCGACGGCCTCCGCTTCCTCCTCCGCTGCTCTCACAACCCTATCCCTGCCCGCCGCCTTCAACGGGCCGCCGGCGTCCGCCGTCCCTCCGCCTTCTGCCAGCCTCATCATCGCCAAGCTCACCACCTCCAACTTCCTCCTATGGCGAGCTCAGGTTCTTCCTCCTCTGCGCATCGCCGGAGCTACGGGCTACGTCGACGGCACACTCCCAGCCCCTGCCAAGCTCCTGGAACCCGATGACAAGGGTGAGCGCGCTCCAAACCCTGCATATGCAAACTGGTACCGTCAGGACCAGATTGTTCTCAGCTACCTCCTCGCTTCTCTCTCCGATGAAGTGCTGCAGCAGGTGCATCGCTTTGAGACCTCTCGCGCCATCTGGGCGCATGTCGAGGAGATGTACAACATCCACTGCCGTGCCAGCATCGTCCAGATCAAGCTGGACATGGCGGTCTTCCGGAAGGGCAACCTCTCCATGGCGGACTACTTCGCCAAGATCCGCGCCAACGCCGACCAACTTGCTGCCGTCGACCGTGCCATGCGTGATGAGGACATCATCACCGCCGTCATCACCGGTCTCGACAGCGACTACGAGCCACTCATCACTGCTGCCATGACTCGTCTTGATGGCATGTCTCTTGGGGAGTTTTACTCCCACGCCATCGCCTTCGAGCGCCGTCGTGAGTACAACGCCGCTCGCCTTCATCCCAGCGGCTCCTCCATCAACTACGTCGCTCGGGACTCCAACGGCAACACCAACAACAACCCTCCCAATCGGGGCAAGGGAAACTACCGCGGCAATGGTCGCGGCAACGGCGGTGACCGCGGCGGCTACAACAACTCTTGCGGAGGTGACCGCGGAAACCGTGGCGGTGGTGGTGCGCGCCAGCAAGGCGACTTCGGTGGCAACCGCGGCGGACCGCGGCGACTACGGCGATCGTGGTGACAACCGCGTCCAGTGTCAGCTCTGCCGTGGCCTTGGGCACTATGCCTGGGAGTGCGGCCAGCGCTACAACCACGCCTTTCAACCCCAAGAATCAAGATGGCTGGTCTCGCTGCTGCATCTCCTCCTTCCATCTTAGGAGATCCCGCCTGGTTCACTGACACCGGCGCCACCGACCACATCACCGACGACCTCGATTGCCTCACGATCCGGGAGAAGTATCCAGGGAGGGATCGCATCCACACAGCCGACGGCTCAGGTTTGCACATAGCTCATCGTGGTCATGCAATCCTTCCTACTCCCTCTGCCAATCTGAAACTTCGTAATATCTTGCATGTTCCTAATGGTGACAAAAACCTGCTTTCCGTTAATCGCCTTGCCGTTGATAATCATGCTTATCTAAAGTACTACCCTACTCATTTTCTTATGAAGGATTTGATCACCAAGAGGGTTCTACTTCAAGGCAGATGTGAGAATGGGCTCTATCCCATTCGGCCATCACCTCCTCGTGCTTTGTCTTCGGTTAGGTTATCTGCTGAACATTGGCATGCAAGACTTGGCCACCCCTCCACGCAAGTTGTTCAGCAAGTTTTATCTTCAAATAAGCTAGCTTCATCTAGTCGGTCTTTGACCCATGTGTGTAATGCTTGTCAGCAAGGCAAAGCACACCAGCTACCTTTCCCTAGATCATCGAGTGTTTCTTCCTTTCCTTTAGAACTTATTTTTTTGGATGTGTGGGGACCTGCCAAAACCTCTTCTGGCGGGTTCCAGTACTATGTCCCGTTCATTGATGATTATAGTAAGTTTGTTTGGATTTATCTTCTCAAACGGAAATGTGATGTGTTTGATGTCTTTCGTGATCTTCTTGCTCACGTTGAATGCCTCTTGTCTCGCAAAATCCTATGTGTTCAGTCCGACTGGGGTGGTGAGTACGAGAAACTCAGCAACACCTTTTTTCGCCAACTTGGTATTATGCATCATGTTTCCTGTCCACATACACATCAACAGAACGGTTCTGCCGAAAGAAAACACCGCCACATTGTTGACATGGGGTTATCTCTGTTATCTCATGCGTCTATGCCTCTTCGTTTTTGGGATGAGGCATATCTTTCAGCTTGCTACCTCATAAATAGACTTCCTAGTCGTGTCATTGGCAACACAAGTCGTATGGAAAAACTGTTTAACACCAAACCTGACTATACATCTCTTCGTACGTTTGGATGCGCGTGTTGGCCCAACTTACGCCCGTACAACACACACAAACTAGCTTTTCGATCTCAACAGTGTGTCTTTGTTGGGTACAACATTCGTCACAAGGGCTACAAGTGCTTACACTTGCCAACTGCCCGCGTGTACATCTCTCGCGATGTCATATTTGACGAAAAGGTTTTTCCATTCTCTAGTCCTCTCCCTTCTCCCATACCACCCAGGATAGCCGAACATGCCATATTATTATTTCCGCATGACCACATGAACTATTGTACACCTGGTTTGCATGCTAACTTGGATGCAGGATCTCCTACGGCACAGAAAATCCCAGGCGAAACCACCATGGGATCCCAGGAGGATCCTGGTGCCCGATCCAAGACTGATCCGGTCTTGGATCCCGCGCTGTCGGCGGACAGCGACGCGTCTTCCCCCGCGACAGGCAGCGGCGGTGCCGCGGCCTCCACAGCGGGCCACGTGGCACCTACTGACGGGCCGGCCTCTCCTCAACCCGCACCCGCGGCTTCACCCGCGCCAGTGGCGGGGTCCACATCTGGGCCGACCTCCCTCCAGCCCGACATGCCTTTGGCCAAGCCACATGTGGCTTTCGGGCGGGCTGCCGCAGCAGTTCCTGCCGCCCCACCAGCTTCTGACTCGGGATCCCAGGCGGATCTCGGCCCCGCTCGCTCTGCCGCTGGTACGGGATCCCAAGAGGATCCCCCGCTTGGATCTTCTGCTCCGCGCGGATCCGATGCTCCGCCCGGCCACCCCATGGTGACTCGCCTATGTGACAACACCCGCAAGACCATGCAACGTACCGATGGCACGGTCATGTATGACTCGTCTCGACGTGCGTTTCTCGCCTCACGGGAACCTTCTGATCATCGTGAAGCTCTCCATTCTCCCGCGTGGCGTGCGGCCATGCAACTCGAGCTTGCGGCTCTTCATCACAATGGCACTTGGTCTTTGGTTCCACCACCTTCTCATGTCAACGTAATTGACTGCAAATGGGTTTTCAAACTCAAGCACAAGGCGGATGGAACAATTGATCGTCATAAGGCACGACTCGTTGCAAAGGGGTTTAAACAACGATATGGCTTGGACTATGATGATACCTTCAGTCCCGTCGTCAAACCGGTCACTGTTCGCTTGGTTCTCTCCATTGCGGTCTCTCGTGGGTGGTGTTTGCGTCAGCTGGATGTCCAAAACGCCTTTCTTCATGGTGTGCTTCAAGAAGAGGTGTACATGCGACAACCACCTGGTTTTGTGGATCCCAGGGCCCCACGACATCTTTGCAAGCTCAAGAAGGCAATCTATGGTCTTAAGCAAGCTCCTCGAGCATGGTACTCCAGGCTCAGTTCTCGGCTTCTTCAACTTGGTTTTGTGGCGTCTAAGGCGGATACCTCCTTGTTTGTCTTTCATCATGCTCGTCTCACCATGTTTATGCTTGTTTATGTGGATGATATCATTGTGGCCAGCTCGTCTTCTACTGCTACCACCAAGTTGCTTGCTGATCTTCAGGCTTCCTTTGCTATCAAAGACCTCGGTCCCCTGCATTACTTCCTTGGAGTTGAGGTGAGATCGTCGCCAGGGGGGTTGTACTTTCCCAACAGAAGTATATTGACGACATTCTTCATCGAGCAAATATGGAGAATTGCAATATCTCTACCACACCCATGTCTTCGGCCGAGAAGCTTACCAAGGAGAGTGGGACGCCATTGTCTCAAGATGATAGCACAAAGTATCGTAGCTTGGTTGGTGCTCTTCAATATCTAACACTTACCAGGCCAGATATATCCTTTGCAGTAAACCGTGTTTGCCAGTTTCTTCATGCACCCACAACTGTACATCTCTCAGCAGCCAAACGGATTTTGAGATACTTAAAGTATACTCGGAGCATGGGTCTCTCTATAAGGAAATCTCCTTCAATGCTGTTGAGCTGTTTTCTGATGCAGATTGGGCAGGGTGCAGTGATGATCGGAGATCTACTGGTGGTTTTGCTGTCTTTCTTGGTCCTAATCTTGTGTCCTGGAGTTCGGGGAAACAAGCCACGGTTTCTCGCTCAAGCACAGAGTCTGAATGTAAAGCACTTGCAAATGGAACAGCTGAGATAATCTGGATCCAATCAGTCCTTGGTGAACTTGGGGTTTTCATGGCAAGACCACCTGTGTTGTGGTGTGATAACTTGGGAGCTACTTATCTATCTGCCAATCCAGTATTTCATGCCAGGACTAAGCACATAGAAGTAGACTTTCACTTTGCCCGAGAGAGAGTTGCAGCCAAGGCACTAGATGTTCGGTTCATCTCTTCTAAAGAGCAAGTTGCTGATATATTCACAAAACCACTGGCTGAGACAATGTTTGTCTCAAATAGATACAATCTGAACCTTCTTGAGGGAAGTTTAGATTGAGGGGGGATGTTAAACAGAATATTGTTATAGATTAGGAGGTTATTAATATTTGTAGTTATCTCCTTATCTCTTGTAACAACCTATGTAATCTCGGCTATGCCGTGCCCTAGAGGCTGCATATATAAACACTCCCCCGGCCGCCCTATGGGCTGTGCCGAATCCCAATCTCTTCCTTCTATTTCACAAAGATGACGTTGTAAAAAATGCATAAGCTAGGGATGGCATGGTGATGCTGCTGGTCGAGAAGTACCATCCCAGTGTGTACTTCCTCCAGCCCATAATTTCAATTTTCTCTTGTTGAATGGCAAATTTATGCTTGGCTAGGTTCGGATTCTGGCGTTTAGTGCATCCGCACTGAACTGATTGCTGGATTTGGTAGGGGGTGATATCATTTCGTTCATGGGTGAACCTGAACACTGATGTAGCTTCCCAGATTCCTCTACGCTGCAGTCGTTCAAATATTTTGTGATGCCTTAGTTCTATCTTCAGGAATAAATTTAACATCAACACGGTGATTTGAGAATGCAAACAAACTCAGCTCCTTGGTTGCAGTTCCCTCCTTACCTGCCAATGCTTCCTCCTACCTTGCCAGTCGCATGTGTCCTCACCTTTGTTCATCAATTCATGTGCAGGTATGGATTGGTGATGTTTTTGATGCCCATAGAGCCATTACCTCGTGCATGTGTATTTTGTGTTCCAGTTTACCAGTTAGTGAGTGATAATGTCCGTATGAATGTTTCATCGTTTAGCAAGTGATCAGCAACATGCATCTCTTACTTTTGGATTGAAGTGCAGATCTTGCTAAAGAGTTGACCATGGAGTCATTTATGTATTCTTATGCCCCAATGCTTCATTAAGTATTCTTATTATGCAATATAAAATTATTTCTTACCGTCTTCTATTGTTTCCTCTGTTTTTCTCAGTTATTCAGAGAACACCACATGTTACATGAATTCTAGACTACTTTCCTAGAGGTAGTTGTTATTTCTTACCGTCTTCTATTGTTTCCTCTGTTTTTCTCAGTTATTCAGAGAACACCACATGTTACATGAATTCTAGACTACTTTCCTAGAGGTGGTTGTTAGAATCATCTTCTTGAATTTGCCTGCTTAGCATCTAATATTTCACACTCGCCAATTGTAATATCTCATGCTTGCCAATTTTTAGAATCAGGTTCTTGAGTTTGCTTGCTTAACCGTGTCCCTGTGCAATTGCTCACCAACCTCACCAATTGTGAGTTTATCCCACATAGTGGAGTTTCTGTGAGTTTTTATAGTCTATAAATTCTTGGAAGTTCTCTTGTTGCTGCTATAATGTGGGTGTGTTCGGCTTCCTTCTTCATTTAAGGTGAATCCTTGCTTCCAGGTTGGCCTATGAAATGATGTATTTTCTGCTGGAAAATAAGTTGTTATGCAATTATAGTTAGGTTGCCAATTTTCCTTCATAATTGCATTTAAAGGTGGCTGTTATGCTCACTTTGCTCAAAGAAAGGTTGTCTAGCCATGCTACTTTGTGATTTAAGAAATAGGCTGACACCAAATCAGTAATCCCGGACTTCTGCTTTGTTGGCCGAAATTTACTAATTTTGTTTTTCTTGTTATCTTTAGCCATTCCAAAACATTTATCTGGTTATGTAGAATTACAGACCATAGAATTATAGCTGGCCATATTTTTGAATGCGTGAACCTCACATAGATATCATGCTAATGTAGTTTGACGGAAGTTGTAAAACCAATGGATAGGCATCGTCTTCTGCTAAGGTTCCTTTCACCCTTCTTTAGAACCCAACAAGCATTCATCAAAAAATTAAAGATCTTGGTTGGTGATTCGTTTCAATGGCCGGTATAGTAAGGCTGCATCAATTATCATCTTATTTTTCATTTCTTTTTGCCTGCCCTTGTTTCACAACCTAATACCGATTGATCAGGTACATTGCAATGAGTGCTTACTTATGTTTTGTCTCCTATTATTTTTTGATTCCAGTCTTCATACTTTCAGACACCTTTGATAATATAGGAAGAAGAAAGTATTCGCTCCAGACGAAGATGTCTAGCTTGCTTGTGTGCTATAACATTAATTAGTGCATCAGGCCCAACGTTTTCTATCATTGGAACCTTGATAATTTATCTCATTTGAACATAATCTAACCTCTCTGATTTTTGTCAGTACATGATTGTACACCTCCTATGCCCACTTAATTGTGTGTTCATTTTGTTAATCAAAAAGCATCTGATTTTATGGCTGGGTACGCTGAAAATATATAAAACATTTCTTCTTTTGGATAATTTGTTTCCCTTTGACCAATCTTTGTTACTTGCCTACACATCTGTGCATAGCGTAATGCTCCAGCATGACCGCTTCGTGTGCTGCCTCGAGTCGCGCGGCCACTACGCTCGCGCCGAGGCGGAGGCAGCTGCCACTCTCGACGCCCTCCGCTGCACGCTCTCGCCGGCGGCATTCGCAAAGCCTTGTCACCACGCTGCAAGTGTTGCCCCCTCCTCCCCAAGGGCATGGTGAAGAAAGGTGCCTGTGTGGTTCTTCTGCAGCTCGCAGCGAGGATTGTTGTGTCCAACCTGCTCAATAATGCCAAGAAGTCCTTGGAGACGTAAGTCACGACGCATGTTTCTGCCATGATTTCCTTCGGTTGGTTTTCATGGATTTAGGTGTTGAAAAATTATGGGATGTGGATGCAGGATTAAGGACATGTACCTGCACTACAACGAGAGATCTGGGCTGCTTCTTTGTGGCTTCCAAACTTGAAATTTTTGTTTGGAAGTTAGTTTAGTTTTTTGTTGTGGATTCACATCTTCTCACATGTACCATCCTCTTAGACCTTTAGATTTCCAAAAAAACTAAATGAAGATATGGTGGTATGGTCTCAATAGTACAACTTAAAGCCTTGCATGCTTTATATTTTCTTTGAAATTTGGTCTTGAAGAATCATGTATCTATGTTAGATCCGGTGAGAAAAGGCGGCTTCCAAGCAAAAAATGAGGGAGTGTTGGTCACATTTAGTTTTCGACTTGAGTGTCTAAATATTCTCACAATACTTGGCTCCCTCTTGACCTTTGCGCCATTGGCGCAACGAGTCATCTAGTAGTTAGAAAAGCAGCCTAGGTGCGGCTCTGCGCATGGAGAAGAGAATTCACCACATTTCGGATCGCCCGTATCACCAGTCTCGGGGTTGCAGGTCCTAGAACCATCTGCAAACTCAACGGCCGGCGCGTCTCCACGCGTCCCCCAATCCAGCCATCCGTCCGAACCCAGGTGCACCACACCTCTCACTCTCTCCCGGGCCCATCTTCGAACTTCTCCAGCCGCGAGCTCCCTCCGGCCGAGCTCGCCCAAACGAATGGCAGCCACATCCGTCGCCTCCGCCCCGCGCCCGCTGCGCGCGACGCCGCGCCCGCATCCCTGCGCGCCCTGCCGCCACCACCACGCCGCGCCGCCCCACGCCCTCCGCAGGCCGCGCCTCGCCGTCTCGGCCTCCTCAACCACCGACGAAGCCAGCAGCGCCTCCTCCTCGTCGTCGTCCCGGTTCTACTTCAACTTCACCGGCTTCCCCTTCCCGCTCGGCCCCTTCCTCAACCGCCGCACCACCCGCACCGAGGTACGTAAAAGACAATCGCCTCAGCCTGATCCTCTCTCGCCTCACTTCGCTTGCTCTCTGGAGTCTGAGCTCCTCTCCGAATGCAGGCGGTGAAGGGCAGCGTATGGCTGTTCGAGCAGGAGCAGGCGCTGGGCTTCAGCAGCGTCTCCACCAACACCCGCATGACCGTCGTCAAGCTCCGCTCCGGCGGGCTCTGGGTGCACGCCCCCATCGCCCCCACCAAGGAGTGCATCCAGGTACGCTTCAGTTTCTGCAAAGGAAGCAACAGTTCGCGCGACTCCTGTTCGACATTAATCCGGCGCCATGCCATGCGCAGCTGATCAAGGAGCTGGGCGCGCCGGTGGAGCACATCGTGCTGCCGACCTTCGCGTACGAGCACAAGGTCTTCCTCGGGCCCTTCTCCAGGAAGTTCCCCAGGGCGCAGGTGTGGGTGGCGCCGCGGCAGTGGAGCTGGCCCGTCAACCTGCCGCTCGAGTTCTTCGGGGTCTTCCGCTCCAAGCCCCTCGAGGACGAGGACGACGCCACGCCCTGGGCCGCCGAGATCGAGCAGAAGGTGCTCAGCTCGCCGGAAGTTGGTATTCCCACTTCCTCACCGCCCACTCTCATCTCTGAACACCGTCGTGAACGCATTGATGCATACTATACATGATAATTATGCCTCTGTAAATTGGGTGCGTTCAGGGATTGGGCCGTATGTGGAGGTGGCGTTCTACCATAAGCCTTCCAGGACATTGCTGGTCACGGATGCTGTCATCTTTGTCCCTCGGCAGCCGCCCGATTGCATCAGCAAAGAGTCCTTGTTGGCAGCTGCCAAGAACGGCTTGGCAGTTAAGATATTGAGCAAAGGGAGAGAGGTTCCTGATGATCCCGTTGAGGACAACAAGCTTACCCGGCAGACAGGTAAATACAGTTTGATGCCATTTCTGAACAAGAATTAGCTGGAAGCAGTGAGATCTGCACTTCATGTTAGAATTGAGGTAGTGTAGTAGTAACACCTTGGCAAGATTGTTTCCCGTCTAGGTATGCTCATCCAGAGAAGTGTTTTCACAAACTTGTCCATATTTGCTTTTTTCAGTTATTTTTTCCCACATTTTGGAAAGGGGCAACATTCAGCAGTCTAACGTTTTAACTGCAGTCTAATCGTGGAAATGCTTCCATTCTGTACTAATTGTTATCACAACGGTACAAGAATTATCTGGAATGTGTAAAATGTAGAATGCATGTTTGGAATAAGGTAGTGTAGTAGAACACTAGATTGATTTCCATGTAGGCATCTAGGTATGTACTGCTCAGAAAAAAGGTTAGTGCTAAAACTTGGCCGTATTAACTTATTCACTTCAGTTAGCCTTTTTGAATTTGAAAAGCAGCAACATTAAGTAGGAAGGTCATCTTGCCAGTATTGGTGTATTGTTTATGTTCTTGTTGCTTAGGCTTTGTGTATCTGAATGTTGTTTACATGACAATCTCTGTCCTCAGCGATTCCATGTCCTAGAATCAAGAAAGTACTCGTAGTAGAGTACGCCGGGTACACGCGCTTGTGATTGGGTTTTCTCATTTGCCTACTATCTTCCTGCGTTCAGGAATACCATCATTCCTACTATCTTGTCATTGTATTCTTGATATGTACATCATCAATCCTGATCATGTGTATTGTTTCAAGATTGCCAATGATCAAACCTGTTAACTTTCAGTTTGAAGCTTTAACGTGACAGATAGAAGCAACATTGTAATTGCTACTAGTTGCATAGCACAAATCATATGTTGATGTACCAACAATCTTGTATATTTGCATCAACAATATCGACAGGATTATCTTTAACCTCGTCTATGTTCCAACAGGATGGGAGAGGATGGTACTTCAAATACTGTTCCTTGGTCCCTCAAATCTCCTCGAGCCCAACGCGAGCTTCGCTCAAATGTCACAGAAACTGATCGTCTCACCAATCGTGAAGACGCTCGTTTTCAGCAAAGTTCCAGAGAAGGTATGTTTTGTCATAGCTAGCACTAGACTAAATGGTTACACTTCAGTCATTCCTTCATGGCATGCTAACATCACCCGCTTGTTGTGCAGGTGAGGGACTGGGTGGACAGGATCGCCGCGGACTGGCCGTTCCGGCGGATCATCCCGGCGCATTTCGCGGCCCCGATCAACGCGAGCCGGTCCGACTTCCTGGCCGCCTTCGCCTTCCTCGACGAGTTCCTCCCGGACCGCCCCGCGGCCTCGCCCGGCCTCTCCCTCATTTTCGCGTCGCTCATGGGCAAGGCGGCCAGCTACTTCCCGCCGGACGACATGAAGACCCTCTCGTCGCTCGATGACTTCCTGGTCTCCGTCGGCGCCGTCAAGAAGACCGTCTCCGGAAGGAAGCGATGATACATATACCAGAGAAACCGCTGCCTTGTCTTTTCTTCTGCTTAGTTTTGTCACGAAATGAAACGTCACTGGCTGCTGCTGTGAATGATTTATCCACATTGTTGCAGAATGCGTGTATAGAGTTAGTTTACCCAGATTATACAGTACAGTACGATGAAATGGTTACATTTTCCAATAGAAAATCTGTGATCCGAAAGCTAGAATCGGCCAGGACACAGTGAAGCGTTTGCCTTGGTGTGCATCTCGTTGCAACTTACAGCACGCATCTTGTTGGCCGGCCACGGACGAGTGAATCGTACGTTGAGACGGCACAAGATTGGGATGGTATGCACGGTGGATTGGGATTTGGGAGTTAATTCCATGGCCCGACCGATCCAGTTTCCGTCGAGTAAATGCCTCCATGAGCCGGCGGGCACACGGGGAGCTGCACTGCACTATCCTCACGCGGCAGACAGTTGCCTCATTAACCTGCACGTACGTACTTACATCGCTCGTTGAGTAGCACATCATGTGTGCTGCAGTCGGCCTTGCTGTACCACGTACTAGTACATCAATTTTTATTTGAGACACTGTAGTTTCTTTGAGACACTGTACTAGTACATCCCAAGACACCACGTACGGGTAAATGCAACGCGACGGAGAAATTTTGGCCAATCTCTAGAGTTGCACTATGCCCGTAAAAAAGATGTGAACACGTTACACTTACCGCACGATGACTGAAAACGGTGCCGGTGTCGCGCCACTACACGTGGGCGCAGTAGCAGTACTCGCGACTTGTCCTACTCCCAAAGTCAGAGGCCTCACTGCGTGTCCGTATCCCTGTCAGGCCCAGACCAGGTAGTTAAGTCAGTTACCACGGCCACAAGTCAGAACCAAGTCATCATCATCACAAGTCAAAATTACTACCGTACTCCCACTGTAACTTCGCAATGCAGATCGAAATTAGTAACCACGAGCGAGCGAAATGAATGCCACACGACGCAAGGGCGAGACGGAGGCAGACAGACGGTGGTGCGCCATTAAACCTCCTCCAACCTTGCCTCGCCGTCACAGGGAGGGGCAGCGCACATTAAACCCCAGCGGCGCGGCCCGGCCGCCGACGCCGTCCACGGCCGTGGCCGCTGGCAGGGCACGCATGGCCTCGTCTTCTGGTCAGATACAAGGCACGCCAAGCCTGGCCTCATTCTCAGTTTAAGAACGGATACATCATACGTGTGAAAGAGAAGAAAAATAATGGCGTGGCGTCGCGCCGGTGCCCACGCCGTCAGCCACAGCGAGAAATTGACAATCGAGCGGACGTCACGTCGGCGGCGGCACAAAAACTTGCGGGCTTTTCTTCCTTTGCATTGATTGATGGCGCGAGCCGGGTAACGGCGAAATTATGCTACTAGACTAGAGCAAAAATGACACGAAAGAACCAAGAATTCCAAGGAAGAAGAAGAAGAAGAAGAAGAAGAACTGGCCTATACATATGCTATATCTATGTTACTGGCCGCGGGCATCGATCGTTCCTCCATTGTAAGTCCTTTCCGGCCGCGCAGTCGAGGGGTGCGCCGCCGCGGAAAGCAGGAACAAGAGAGGACGATCGATCCTCGCTGAAGAACCCGGGCGCCTGCCGGTGATCCGTCCAAGAAAGCAAGAACTGGCCCCGCCGTCGTCGCCGGCCGTCCTCAGTTGTGCAGCGGGTTGGGGCCCGTGGGGACGCGCCGCTTGGAGACGCCGTAGCGCATGTCGACCTCGTCGCGGCCCGGCGGGGGCAGCGGCACCGCGGGCGCGCCCTGGCGGTGGTGGTGGCGGTGGTGGCGGTGCCGCGCGCCTCCCCTGAGGGCGCGCCGCTTGATCAGGTGCAGCTCCTCGCACCACGCCGGGCGCGGGCCGGCGCGCGGGTTGCACATCCTGGCGAGGACCGCCTCGTCGGCGTCCGTCAGCTCCGTCGCGCTCCCGCGTCCCGGAGGCGGCGGCGGCGGCAGGGCGGAGCAGAGGAGGAGCAGGGACGCCAAGAAGAGGAGGCGGAGGGCGCAGGACCAAGAACGCGCCATGGCTGCGCCGGCGCACGCGCGCGCGCGCGACTGGGCCGCCTGCCTTGCGTCGCTCCGGTGGTTCTTGGAGGGCGGAATGGTGGCTCGGGGAGCGCGTGCGCGGCGAGGGGCGGCCCGGCGAGAGGTGGAAGGGGGGCTGTGGCGAGCGGGGGAGTTGAGCCGAGAGGGACGCGGTGGAAATTGGGCTGGGAGGGTGCGGTTGGCTTTAAAGGCGGTGGCGTGAGGTGCATGAGGAGCTGGAAAACAGAGACGGGCCAAAGGCGAAGTCAAGCTACGGTACGTACGTATCTGGGGATTTCGACCCCCCGACTGATTTAGAGGCAGGCAAGTTATGCAGAAGGGCGACCCTCTCGCTCGAAAAACAAAACAAGTTATGCAGAAGGACCGGTCCGCTATGGGACGGATGCGCGACACGTAGGCGAGGGGAGATCCAACCGCCATGAGAGCGATGGAGCTAGGGTTTCCGGGGGCACCGCGGGTATAAATCTTGCGGCTGCTACTCCTTCCCCCATTTTGGATCTCGACGAGGGGCTCACCCACTTCTGGAGCGCTTCGCCTCTCGCCAGATCTAGGGTTCGTCCTAGCTTTGCTTGGTGGGAGGGCAAAATCCATGGCGATCTGCGTTCTTTTGCCCAAGTAGTTGCCTCTCAATCCCCCACAAATCCCCTTGCTAGATCCAAAGAGAAGCCACCTACGAGTTCTTTCGCGAATCCTGCTGCTAGATCCAAAGAGAAGCCACCTGTTGAGATGAGAGGGGACGGATTTGGTGCGGGCCGCCATGGGCGCGGCGCTGGGCGTTTCGATCGTGGCCGTGGCCGCGGCTTTGATTCTAACGTCTGGAAGCGCAAGACGGTGATGGGAAGCTCCTCCACCACCAACGACAAGTGGGATGAGGCGGCCGGCGCCCTGCACGCGAACCGAACCCGGCAATCCAGATGGGATGGGGATGGTGGCGACCTGCAGGAGTCTCAGGTGCCGGCGACAACCGATGGGCAGCAGGCACCTCCTCCCCACCGCCAGGAGCTGCGTGGTGGTGATGCCGGAAGCGACAAGGCTCACCACGCCTTCGACAAGAACACTGCCACTGCTGCTAACCGCGAGTACTCCTCCTCTGGTACTATCGTTCCTCCTTGTGATGCTTGTCAGATCTGCCATCTTCCTGGGCATTTCACTGTTAGGTGTCCTCAGGCTCTCTGTGATAGATGTAAAAAGAGAGGTCACCTGTCCTTTGTCTGCAATGAGTTCTTTCCTTGGGATTACACACCTGTGATGTGTGCTTTTCAAACTAAGGGTCAGGGCTTCTTTTACATTCCTGATTACAGCGTGGATAGGCAGAGTAGGGATAACATTTTCAACATTGTTGTTACCATTACTGATGGCTCTGCTCAGACCAAAGATATTGAACATGAGTTGAGTGTTTACGTTGTCCAGGGATGGCGATGCTCTGCTAGATTCTTTACTCCACAAAAGTTTGTCATGAGAATGCCGAACCCTAGAGAGGTTGACAGAGCTCTTTTTGTTGAAAATATTAAATTGAAAAAGTGTGGGGTCAGTGTCAAGTTTTCTCCTTGGTCTGAGGATATTGATTCTGAGGGACTGTTAGAGATTGCTTGGGTTAAGATCGGAAAAATTCCACCTAACAAGAGATGTGATAAAACTGTAGCTTATGTGGGAGGCCTTGTTGGAATTACCCTGGAAGTTGATATGTCTACCATAAATCGCCCATCCTCTGTCAGAGCTAAAATCCGTTGTAGATCGATAGCTCAACTCCCTGCCACTGCTGAAGGGGTGCTTGCAGGACGTTTCTACAGGTTTACATATGAGGTTGAGGAGGTTTTGGTTAAAAATCCTGTGGACACAGAAACCGTTGATCCTATTCCTGATGAAAGGACCAAGCCATACCAGACTCCCAAGAGGAAACGTACTGAACAAGAAAAAGGGATGCCGCAACCTGAGTCTGCTGGGCATGGCAATACTGGGGGCTCTTACCGTGGTGGCAAGGCCTGTCGCCTGCTATACGATGATAAAGAGGGATCTCCCTCTACTGAAAGTGATGAGGACAATTCCCTGCTCATTGAAACATTACAGAGAGAAATTGAGGAGAAAATGAAGGATGGCGAGGGAGATTCCTCCAACTGGATTGTCCCCAGGAATCCTGTTGTCATGGAGAAAACTGCTCAAATCATTCAGGTGAAGAGAGCCATACATAATAATTTTGCATCACCCTGTCAGGCTGCTTCTAACCATTCTCAGATTGTGGAGGTAACTGGTGAGGTGGACCCTGGGATCAAGACTTCGTGCAGCTATGTGGTACAACTCCCGTCCCCTAAAAGCACTGAAGAGATCATTCTCACTCCTCCACTAGCAACTGAAGCCCCGCTGAGATTCAGCAAGCGTAACCTTTCTGGAATGCAGGACAAGGTGCAGGATAAGGCCAAAAAAATGGCTAGTAAGAGGAATCTGGAAGGTAATAATATTCCTACCTCCAAAAATTCATTTGATGTGCTTTCTGATAATGAGTTAATTAGCAGAGCTCATAAGATAGGGGTAGAAATACCCAATGATGATTTCGTTATTGTTGACATTATTAGAGAGCTTGAGTGCGCCCGAAAAGAATTAGATGATAAAAAGAAGATAATAATGATGATAACGAGGAGGATAACATGACTGTGACAAATGGCTTAGGCAGGAATACCCCTGTGATATTAGAGTGGTTGGACCAGGAAGAGCATATTTTTGAGCGTATTTCTTCTGTGAAACCTAAGAAGAAAAAACATAATAAATCCAATATCAAAATTTCTAGGCCTGTGACTAGGAGTCAGAAAAGAAACAACACTAAGAAAGAATTCTTATGTAACCCTGCCCCGCCTCCTGGTAGGGTTACTAGAGCCAAATTCCACAAAAAATGTTTCAAATGAGAGGCCTCATTTGGAACTGTCGAGGGGTAGGCAAGAAAGGGATGGCCACCTGCCTCTCAGACATGATTAGTGACCATTCCCTTGACTTCCTGGGTCTACAAGAAACTATAAAAAAAGAATTCACACCTAAGTGTTTGAGAAAAATTGACCCCTTTGACATATTCCAGTGGAACTGGGTGCCCTCTATGGGCAAATCTGGGGGCATTTTATGTGGTACGAGGAAAGATACTTTTGATATAGTATCCTGTGCTAAGGGCAAATATGTTCTACAACTAGTGTTGTTTGACAAAAAGAAGAAAATTCAATGGGTGTTGCTGGTAGTTTATGGATCGGCGCATGATGAATTCAAAAATGAATTCCTGGTGGAGCTAGCATCCTTTTGTAGTGGCATGACCATACCCTACATTGTGGGGGGGAGATTTTAATATCCTGAGACATTCGGGAGAGAAGAATAAAAAGATGGTGAACAATAAAGCCACTGACCTGTTTAACTCCATTATCAATACACTAGCTCTTAGGGAGATCCACATCAATGGGGGGAAGTATACTTGGACTAACAACCAGACTCATCCCACGCTGGAAAAACTAGACCGAATCCTTATGTCTGAATGTTGGGAAGATATTTTCCCATTGGTCTCAGTGAGGAAACTAGTTCGGGAGCTGTCTGATCATAACCCACTCCTGCTGTCCTCCAGGGAAGAGGGGCGCGAAGCCCCGAAACCCCGCGAATTTTGTTTTAACCTGTCCTGAATCAATGATGACAAGTTCATGCCCACTGTGAGGAGAATTTGGGCTAGAAATGTAGCTTCATCAGATCCAATTGATACCCTGAACATCAAGCTGAAAAGAATCAAAACTTATTTTAAAGGTTGGGGCTCGAATAAGTATGGGCATGATAAGAAAAAGAAAGAAGAACTACGTATGGAACTAGCTATGCTTGAGAAACTGGAAGAAGAAGATATGTTGCCTCCTGACTTGTATAGTAGAAAAATGGACATCAACGCTGAGCTCTATGAGCTCCTGGTTAATGAGGAAATATTTTGGCTTCAACAGTCCCACGAGCGCTGGCTGCTCAAAGGAGACCTGAACACTGACTATTATCATAAAATTGCTAATGGACGGAAACGTAAAAATACAGTCCAATCACTTAAAGTGGGAGAGACATTGATTGAAGGCACTGACAATTTGATTGCACATGCCACTGAGTTCTACAAAGAGCTGTTTGGACCAGCCCCTGATAACCGGGTTCATCTTGACCCGGGAACCTGGTCCCCTGAAGAGAAATTAGACGAAAAAGATAATAAAGATCTTTGTCGAGAATTTACAGAACAAGAGGTCAAAGAGGCTCTTTTCGACATGGCTCCTAATAGAGCCCCTGGACCCGATAATATTCCTGCTGAGTTCTATCAGGTGTGTTGGGATATAGTCAAAAATGACATTATGGCCCTTTTTAAAGCTTTCCACCAAGGGACACTGGATGTTCAACGGCTTAACTATGGAGTTATTACTCTACTCCCTAAGGTTTCTGAAGCCGAGAAAATCCAACAATACAGGCCTATCTCCTTGTTGAGATGCCCATATAAGTTGATCACCAAAGTTCTTGACCGTAGAGTTGCCATTTATGCGAACAAACTCATTAGTACTACTCAAAACGCCTTTGTAAAAGGGAGAAACATCATGGACGGGGTCCTGTCCCTTCATGAAATCCTTAATTACACTTATGTTAAGAAGAAAGTGGGAATCGTCCTTAAGTTGGACTTTGAAAAAGCCTATGATAAGGTGAATTGGGACTTTCTCCTAGAATGCCACAAGATGCGGGGCTTTGACAAAACCTGGTGTGGTTGGATTGAAAAGATACTGCACAATGGGACGGTGAGCATCAAACTAAATGGTAGTGTTGGGCCGTATTTTCAAAGCAAAAAAGGGGTTAGGCAGGGGGACCCACACTCTCCTTTCCTGTTCAACCTAGCAGTTGAATGCCTCACTTAAATGATCAAAAATGCCCCAAAAAACAAACTTATTGTGGGCTTGGCTGCAGACCTCATCCCTGATGGGGTGGCGGTCCTGCAATATGCAGATGATACAATCATTTGTATCAAGGATGATGCTGATAAGGCTGTCAACCTGAAGTTGCTGCTATATATGTTTGAAATGATGTCTGGACTGAAAGTTAACTTTCAGAAAAGTGAGATCCTCACTGTGGGTGGAGATGAAAATACGGTGAAAAAATATGCAGAAATCTTCAACTGTGAGGTTGGCAGTTCCCGCTCAAATACTTGGGAATGTCTGTGAGCTATACTAATCTAAAATCTTCCGACTGGGAGTTTATTGTTGGTAAGTACCTCAAGAGGTTCGAGGCCTGGATCAGCAACGGTGCCTCAATAGGAGGGAGGCACACTTTGCTTGATTCTGTTGTCACACAGATATCTCTCTACCACATGTCTATGTGGCTCATGAATAAGACTTTCATCGAGAGGCTAGACAAACACAGACGTAGGTTCTTCTGGCAAGGGTGCAACAAAAAGAGGAGATACTATCTTGTTAAATGGAGCAAGATATGTAGATCCAAAGACAAAGGGGGTTTAGGTATTAAAGATCTTAGAAAGCAAAATATTAGTCTCATGGTCAAATGGTGGTGGAAATTAGAGACACAAAACGGGCTATGGCAAGATATAGTCCGGGCCAGATATCTTCGCAACACCTCTGTTGCTGAAGTTTCCCCCAAATTCTCTGACTCGCCCTGTTGGAAAGCTTTGCTCAAGATTAAAGATATATATATGATGGGCAGAAAGATTGAGACTGGGGCTGGGAACTTGATCAGGTTGTGGAAAGATCCGATAAATGGGCTGATCCCATTTCAAGATCAGTATCCGCGCTTGTTTGAAATCTGCAACTACCCAACAAGCACCCTGGACCGAAAAGATAGGCTTGACGACGCCTCTATGTTCAGACGTAGGCTTACCCCTGAATTATCCAAGCAATGGGAAGATATGCGTGTTGTGGTCAATAAAATCCCCCTTACTGAGAGGGATGATCGTATTTTCTGGGGACTCAACCAGAATGGCAAATTCACCACTAAGTCAGTATATAAAATGCTGGAGAAACCCCTGAGTGGGTGCCATTATAGATGGATTTGGAAAGCCAAGATCCCTCTTAAAATCAAGATCTTTCTGTGGCAAATGTCGCAAGACGCAGTCCTTACTAGACAAGTGATGAGCAAAAGAAATTGGACAGGGAATCCCTGTTGCTCTTTCTGCAAACAGGTGGAAACAGTGAAGCACTTGTTCTTTACTTGTCCCGTGGCCAGAATTGTTTGGCGATCCATTGGAGTAGCTCTTGGCACCGATAGATGCCCGTCGGACTACTGGCAATATTTTGTGTGGTGCCACAAATTCCTTCCTGGGAAGCAAAAGTTTCATACGGTGAGCCTAGCGGCCGTATGTTGGGCCATTTGGTTGGCACGCAATCGAGCTACTTTTGAAAAGAAACAAATTAAGACTCCTTTTAAGATTGTGTTTTCTCTATGTTCCTTTCTATTATATCGGACAGGGCTTCAACAAGGAGAGGACGCCAAGGATCTTCGCGATGGAGCTGAGATGATCAGGACTGTGACGATGCAGCTGATGAAGATGTGTGGTGCTGTCAAGAAACCAATCCAAGGTGCCTGATGCTCTCTGGAGGTGTGCTGGATGAGGAGATGACGGGCGTGCGATCCCAATACTGTTTCCCCTTCGAGTTTCATGCGACTGTGTGTTTTGATACTTTGATCTGATCTTTTGAGAATGTAATAGGTTAGGTGTTATGCTGTGCTACCCAGGTTTTCGCCCCATGATACTCGTTTCGACGGCGAGCGAGTATGGTGGGTTTCCTGGTAGTGCAAGAACTCGCTATGCCTCTTTCCCCCCTCCTGTTTTTCTAGTTTGAACTGGTTGTATTTCCGTTCTTTGCAATGGAAAGGGGTAAAAGGCCTGGTTCTAATAACCGTCTTTCTAAAGTTACATCTAGATGTGCCCTAAGTGTTGCACATAAATGTGATGTATTGTTATGATGTGATTACATGTTGAAAACAGACGTACGTGCCCATCGAATCTACTTATTGGCCTGCAAAAAATGTAGATTTTAGCCGCCACTTTAGTTTTCTTATTGACTTATAAAATGAAACATAACCGGTAAGACGCATAAAATAAAACATAATCGATAAGTTTTGGGCACGATGGGCCTGTCACCGTCGGTGGGAGATGAGCTACCAACATGGTGCACAAGGACCATACTTCATGGAAAGCATGCCAAGACCCTACGAGCCATCCACCTGCTAGTCATGTGGGAGTTCTGCAAACACAGAAATTCTATCGTGTTTGAAGGAGTGAGGCCGGACGAGCAACATGTCCTACGACGGATTGCCTCCGAGTGTGTGACATGGAGGCAGGCAGGCATCTTGCATGGTGACCTCCAAGTCTCCTTTGTAGGGGTAGATGGGCGGGCCGAGGGTGAGTAGTCCCTTTAGGTCGGCGTGTGGTGGAGTGCATTGTGTAAACACTCTGTAAATAACTGTGCTTGGGGTTCTTCCCCTTTCCTCTCTTAATATATGATACGCACACTCGTGCGTATTCGAGAAAAACATAATCGATAAGACGTACTTCATCTCACATCAAAATTTTATGTCATTGATTTTACGCGGAGATTCGTATATTGTTATGATGTGATTATATATTGAAAATGGACATATGTGCCGTTGAATCTACTTATTGAGATACAAAAAGCAAGCTTTTGTTTCACGTTAGTCAAGTCAATACGATGTGGAAGATTTTTTTTATTGTTAATGTGGTTCCATATCAAATGTAGATTTTAGCTGGTAATTTAATTTATTTATTGACTTTTAA
The DNA here is from genome assembly GCF_018294505.1 of Triticum aestivum. Lineage (NCBI taxonomy): Eukaryota > Viridiplantae > Streptophyta > Magnoliopsida > Poales > Poaceae > Triticum > Triticum aestivum. The sequence goes on from NC_057794.1 coordinate 522,530,552, forward strand.
AATAAAACATAACTGATAATGTTGTTGACATCACCTTCATCTCTGCCAGGAAGTCGCGACATCTTCACCGATGATGGTTCGGGTTAGGGTTCATCGGGGTATAAGATTCATACCGCCACCTGGACTTATAATAACAGTTAGTAATTTTATCTAGTGGTAGTTCAAGTAGGATGCGTTGGGCGGGGGTGGATGAGCTGGCGTATTGATCAATGGTAAGACTAAGAAGATGACGACAAGAGGTTATTGCCAGGAGGTGGTGTTGATTCAGTAGTCACAAACGACAATAGAATGGGAGAAGGTAAGGGCGTCTGACTATGATGATGAAGACATTATAGAAAATGGATAAGCAGAGGCCCATCTAGGTCTCTACGCCGATAAAATGTGGTTTTTCACTGCTAGAGATGGTTCGGCACGAAGTAAGGGCAATAGAGCAGCCAATCTTTTAGGATTAAAGGATGCAATGGAGTAAAGTCGTGTATCTTGATTTGACGAGCTAATGAGATCACACATGACTCAGAGGTGGGCACTCAATTTTGTCTTGCTGCAGTGGATCTTGGGTTATATCAAGGGTGTCATTCATCACACATACTATTCAAATGTTGCTATAAATATCACCAACCATTTAGTACGACACTGACAACATAACAATCTCGCCAAAAATGGTTCACATTGACTTAAACAATTAAGCAACTAGCCTATCCCTAAGATATACCGGTCCATCCACATTAAATCGATTGGGATTGATTTTCTTATGTCCAAGTCTGCTTCTAGAAATGCAACGTCAATATAGTGAAACGCACAACTTCAAGTTCTTATTTTTTACTACAGTAAGATACACTTTTCTTGGAAAATAAGTTGTTATTTCCAATATCCTTAAACTATGCTAAAGCCACCCTCTTCTGAAATGCGGCGAGAATCAAAGACTTTTGTCTCAATTTGGCAACCTAATCAAGTCACAAAAGACTCACAGATGGGCACTCAGTTTTTTCCCTTGCTGTAGCAGATCTTGGATTATATCATCAAGGGTGTCGTTCATCACACATACTATTCGATCGCCGCTATAAATATCACCAGCTATTTAGTACAACACCGACAACATAACAATCTCATCAAAAAAATGGTTTACATTGACTTGGACAATTAAACAACTAGACTAAAGATATATAACGGTCCATCTACATTTATGTCGTCCGGGGTTGAATTTCTTACACCATCCGAGTCGGTTCGGAAAAAAAAATGCAACGTCAGTTTAGTTAAACATGCGATCTCAAATGTTTCTTTTACTACGTATAAGCTATACACACACTTTTCTGGAAAAAGTTGCAGTTTTGAGCATACTAAAACCATGCAAGAATCGCCGTTTTCTGAAATGCATTTATATATGTAACAAAACTCTCAAGCGAACCAACCGAAGAGGTAGATAGTAGTGCCTCTTCTCTTTTTGGGGGAATCTGCTGGTTATGGCAAAGTCAATAATAAGTTGCATGCATTTTTGGAGAGTTCCGTGAGGCCCATGCCGCCATGAAACCCCGAGATCCGCCTACTTCCCCGGCTCGTCTAAAAACTGCCCGGGCAGCCGTTTCACCTCACCTATATATGTCGGCAAGCCTTGTGCTGGGCAGACACCGCTGCCGTGTGGGAAGAAGAAGACGCAAAGACTACGGCCCCCAGCTCCCAAGTCTTGCCATTCGACTTTTGTTGCCCGCGCGGTGTGAAGGAAGGATGCACTAAAATCGTGGTAGGCAAACGTCAACGAGCACAAGACACGGAAGATTTCTCTGATGCTGTTACCAGCCGTGTCAATCACTACGATGGCCCTTGAGTGGTGTGGTGTGGGCGTTTTGTACCTTGTGAGTAGTACACGTATGAGTTGTTTGTATCGGTTTTCGCCCGATTTTCCGTAATTAACTGGGCAATTCTTTTCTTCTTAATTAATCAATGAGGCAAAAGAAACTTTTGCCTCTGTTTCAAAAAAAAAATCACTACGATGGCGTGGGCGAGTGAAAGGGAAGCCGGGCTTCTATGCAAACTGTACACGCAGTCAAATGGCAGCTTCATTTTTATACAAACATAGATTGTTCATTGCATACAATGGTCCTGATAATCTCAGGAACTTGATTAAACCAACCGGCAGGACCCAGGATCATGTTCCGATGGTTTTGCCGGAACATGAGCAGCCATATTACATGACTGATTACCATGAGTAAAGAAAGAAGACACAAACTTTGGAGCCCTACTCTTTTTATAATATAAAAATCTATGGCACCTGTTTGAGATCGGTCCATCGCAGCACTTTTTTTTAAAAAAACGGAGGCAACAAATTTGCCTCGTCGTCCAATGACAGCGGCATTCGAGTGTCGCTCTCTTATTAAAGGCATTGCTGTTGAAGAATCTCGCCGTTCATGTCATGTCATGAGATGGTTGGTGCAGATATGGTTATTACTGTAGTTTGCCGCGCAGATCTGACCACTTTAGGGCTTTTTTTCCTTTTTTCCTCGCCTACACATAGCTTCCGTCTTATATGAGGTTGCTAGTTATCGGCGTGTTTTTCGTGTGCGCGAATTGGTATCGACTGTGTGCATCCTAGTTATGCAGAGGGCCGGATGTACGCTCATTGTGTTATGTATTTTCTTGATGCTTCATTTTGAGTTAATAAAATCCATTCTTTATCAAAAAAATAAATTTGCCTTGTCGATTGATTAAGCAGAAGAGAATTGCCCAAATAATCGATGAAAAAGCCAGGCAAAAACCAATCGCATCACTTGTCACTTTGCTCTTTGCTGACCAAAGTGGTAGAGTCGGATGCCACGACAATTCTTTGGAAGCCCGCTTATTCAGCAAATTCTAGTGCACAACGCATAGCGATGACCTCCGCCAGTTCAGGGTTAACCACTTGGTCGGCATACCTCCTTTTGGCTGCAACTATCCTTTCATTTGTATGTTTACATCGAATAGTTTAAGGGTTGCAGAAACACTCTCCATCAGTTGCACAGGCAAAAATGACACGTTCTCCTTTCATCGAGGTCTACAAGGGTGTTTCATTAGCTTTGGCGTACCGGCACGACAAAGGGCGAGGCACCCCTTTGCTAATGATTCAGCACTCCAGGCTAGCACCATTAGAGAGTCTAACCTCAGTGTTTTCCAGCCACAAACTTCCATCTATCAGTTCAGCTATTCGAGGACTTGTGCAGCATTGAGAGGCACAACATCTAGTCTCAAAAACTACAGAGAACACACATTTAGGAAAAACAACACAGATCCTCAATTGAAGCGTTAAAACAACATGAGTCTTCTCAGCATACAGAAAACTACATTAAGATAGCATCACTTCAGCCTTAGTAAGTCGCTTGTTCTAGCAACAGGCCAGTAACGGATCTGATTCATTTCTAATTTCAAGAACCCTGACCCTGTACAGCCATGCTAGAAATGTCTACCTGACTGTGTATATTGAGCACCGAAGAGACTCGAGCCTTGCTGCAGTTCACATGTTCTTCTCATCAAGGTCCTGCTAAAATGATCAACCTTGTATGACGAACCAGGCCCAGCGATCAAAAAAGGAAAAAAGAAAAAGAAAAAGCGCAAGCAAAGCCCAAACGAAATTTTATTTCCGGATCCAAATGGGCAAGATGATTCCAATCAACGGAGCAGACAATACCAAGTTAACGATGAAACACCCAGAGACACTTGTTACTGAATTATGGCTGAAAACATCATCACATGGATGGCCCAACTAATGGAGAAACACTTATGCAACACGTGTACACAGCATAAGTAGACGCAACCAAACTGACCCCATATGATAATTAACAAGCGGGCCAAAGGATAAAGCACCAACTTCAATCTGTCAAGGTCAAGAAGCAATCTAGAACTATTAATGACAAAATCAGAAATCGGCGCAGTTGTGTAGACGCGTTCTGATTCATTGATAAGGTGATGAGCATGACGTATAGTTCACCTAAACACATGTTTGCCCAAGATCCCACAACTATGACATAATTAGTGGAACAAAATGATCCAAGCTAGACTCTCAATGTTTAAAACTATCAGTAGTACTCCCTCCGTCCCAAAATAAGTGTCTCAAGCTTAGTACAACTTTGTACTAACTTTAGTACAAAGTTGAGACACTTAGTTCGGGACGAAGGGAGTACAATGCAGTAACAAATGTAACAGAGAGAGAAAACAATAGTCTAAACATGATCCAAGATGCGGTTCACATGTCCTTTTTTCATAGTCCTGCTAAAATGATCAACCCCCATATAACGAACCAGGCCCAGCAAAGAAACGTTAGCAAGGCCCAAAGAAGATTATATTTCCGGATCCAAAATGGGCATGCTGATTTCATTCAACAGATTCAGACAATACCGACTTAACAAGCACCCAGAGACACTCGTCATGAGTTATGGGCTTATGGCTCGAAACATCATCACATGGATGGCCCACCTCCTGGAGAAACACTAGCATTATGCGAGACATGTAAGCAGCATACGTGGACACAATCAAACTGACCCCATACAATAACCAACAAGTGGGCCAAAGAATAAAGCTACAACTTCAATCAATCAAGGTTGAGAAGCGATCTTGAACTCTTAATGACAACATCAGAACTCAGTGCAGTTGTGTAGGCACGTTCTGATTCATTGACAAAAATGACCTTGACAAACAACACACATGCTGTTTGCCCAAGATCCCAGAAGAACCATGTCAAAATTAGTGCAACAAAATGATCCAATATATGTTCTCAATGTTCAAACTACCAGTAGTAGAATGCAGTAACAAATGTAACAGAGATGCAATACAACAGTCTAAACATAGTAGTTGCAGCACTAACCCTACCGACTAAAAGGTTCCAATCTTTTCTCGAGAAATACCGGTGCAGAAGAACCTTAGTACTGTAAGAGCAAGACAATCCACATGATCCTAAACATGAGGTAGCATTCAGTGAAAGACTGAGTTATCACAAATCTCAAAAACTAAAGAAAATACACATTTGCGAAAAACAACGCAGATCCCCTATTGAAGCGTTAAAACAACATGAATCTTTCAGCATACAAAAACTAGCATCACCTCAGCCTTAGTAAGTCACATGTTCTAGCAACAGGCCAGTAACGGCTCTTATTCATTTCTAATTTCAAGAACCCTGTACGGTCATGCTATAAATGCCTACCTGACGGTGTATATTGAGCACCGAAGAGACTCAAGGCCTGCTGTGATTCACATGTTGTTTTTCATCGTCCTGCTAAAATGATCAACCCTGTATAAGAAACCAGGCCCAACGATCAGACGAAGCAAGAAAAATTAGCGGGCCCCAAACAAAATGTTATTTTCTAGATCCAAAATGGGAAAAGTTGATTTCATTCAACAGATTCAGACAATACCGACTTAACGATGAAACCACCAGAGAAAACTTGTTACAAGTTATGGCTGAAAACATCATCACATGGATGGCCCAACTAATGGAGAAACACTTACCCAGCACATGTAAGCAGCATACGTAGGCATAACCAAACTGACCCCATGCGATAATTAACAAGCGGGTCAAAGGATAAAGCCACAACTTCAATCTGTCAAGGTCAAGAAGCGATCTAGAACTATTAATGACAACATCAGAACAAGGTGCAGTTGTGTAAACATGTTCCGATTCATTGATAAGGAGATGAGCATGACGTACAGCTCACCTAAACACATGCTGTTTGACCAAGATCCCACAAGAAACATGACATAATTAGTGCAACAAAATGGTCCACGTGTGTGACAAAATGATCCAATCTAGATTCTGAATGTTCAAAACTACCAGTGGTACAATGCAGAGACAAATGTGACAAGAGAGGTAATACAACAGTCTAAACATCGTAGTTGCAGCACAAACTCTACCAACTAGCAGGCTCCAATCTAATTTCAAGAAACATGATTCTAAACATGAGGTAACATTACAAGATGCGAGACCGAGTTATCACATTTCCCCTCCAGTTCTCCTTGACTCCATGTGTACTGGCACTGGGGCTGCAAGCCCAGGCTTGCCATTGGCACTCTTCTTGCTGTTTGCAGCCTTCCTCTCATCGGCCTCGGCAGAACTCGAGCTCTCAGAGCTCTCATCAGCCTCGGTATTGGCCTCATTACCGCGGAAACTTACCTTCCTGTTCACAGTTGGGCGATTCATCCCATGACAACCTTCAGGATAATCGTCGAATGCGCCGTCCACGCCCATCTCCTCCTGCTCTTTGAGGAGCACCTTGTCAACGAACTCCAGTATCCGGCCGAGCTCCCGGCTCACGGCGTGCTTCCCCTCCCGGATCATGGGGTCCCCTCCCTGGTCCGAAATCCAGCATCAAAACCCCACACCAATGGCATATAACCGATGGGACCGAACAGAGGTCGTTGCATCACCTGGATCCCGTCGAGGCGGTAGAGCATGCCCAGGGCGGCCTCCGAGACGGCCATGGGGTCCTTGCACCGGCGGCGGCCGGAGCCGGAGAGGGCCGCCCGGAGGGACGCGGCCTTAGAGCGGAGCATGGCGAGCTCCTTGAGCTGGCGCAGCGTGCGGGAGCGCCGCGCCAGGAAGCGGCGGAAGTGCTCCTGGATGGTGCGCGCCGCGAGCTCCCTCTCGGACGGCGGCCCCTGGCGCGCGCGACGCGGCGGGGGCGGGGGCGGGGGCGAGGGCGACCGCGACCGCGGGTCCTCCTGGTGCGCGTGCGCGGCGCGGTGATGCCGGCGGGGGTTGGGCTGCTGGGGATGCGGCGGTGCGGGAGGGGAGGGGAAGCAGTGCGGCAGGGTGGTCTCGAGCGCGGCCACGCGGTGGAGGAGCGAGTGGAGCAGCAGCTGGCCGTGGTCGGGCGGGTTCGGCTGCTGGTGCTGATGCTGCGGCGGCGGCGGCGCAGGGGCGGCCGCGGGCGGGTGGGAATAGGCCGCGTGGGGGGCGGATCCCGGCTGCTGCTGGTGCTGGTGCTGGTGCTGGTAAGCGTAGGAGGCGTAGAGATTCGCGTGGTGCGCGGCGGGATTCGGCGGCGGCTGAGGGTGGGGCTGCGGGTGGGGCTGGGGTTGTGGGGGAGGCGGGGGCGCGGAGCTGAGCAGGAGATGCGCGGCGATGGCGTGGAGGAGCTGGTCGGACCCGGGCGCCGGCTGGGGAGGGGGCACCGCGTAGTAGCCGCACGGCGGCGGGGAGCAGCCGCAGGCGCAGCAGGAGCAGCAGGGCGGCGGGGCCGGGTCGTGGTGGTGGTGGCGGTGGCGAGACATTTCCTGGGGGCGGTGGGATCGGCGCGGGGACGGAGTGAGGGCGAGGGCGGAGGCGGCGGGGGATCACATCGGCAAGGGAAAGGGAGCGGAGGAAGTGTGTGCCCCGTCCCCTGTCGCCATGTGCGTGCCGGCCGTGGTGGCGCCGCGGTGTGGGTGAGGGTGACCGACTGGTGGGGTGCGCGCTGACGTCGCCAGGGTTTATCCATAGGATCTAGGAACAGTATAGAAAGTTGATAGGATGTCACTTGTCATTTTAAGGAATTGTCTTCCCACGTTTATACGCACAAAAAAGAGCTTTAAGTGGATTTATAGATTCTTTGAAAAATACAAAAAATGAATAATATTTCTATAAAATTCCCGTCCGCTCTACAAACCGAATGCATCTATAGGACATTCTTCTCTGGAATCTTTGTTCCTATGCTTTTTTTTCTGTAAAAAAACCTTCAAACCGAATGAGGCCTGGACCATTCGACCGGACCACCCTTGCTGAACAACGAGAGAGCAGGCGACTGATTTGTGCCAACGGTGGTGGCGTGGCGATTGCAGTAAGATGCACCAGCCACACACACTCTCATCCCCAGCCCCCAGGCACACCACGGGGGCACAGATAGGCAGGCTGCTTTCAGTTTCAGCTAACAACGGGATGACAACACAAAGGGAACAACCGAAGCGAAACACGTGATTTTGAACCTAAATGCACGGACTTATAATAGTTCATCGGGTATCCAAGCAAAACAGAAGCTGTACAACAGCACAGGTTAAGCCAGTGAACAGGAAAGTCTCGATCCTACATGATCAACTTTTAAAATGGGTTCCAGACTTTCAATGGATGTTCAAATTTCTATGAAAAGGAATGTGAGTGCCAACATTCATTTGATCCAAAGGCAATCCACTAATCCTTAGGAAATAATCCTGTATAATCCATGCAGTCCAAAGAGGGCCTGAAAGATTTGTCCGGACCACCCTTTGAACAACAAGAGGGGACTGATTTGTGCCAGTGGAGGTGTCGGGGTGATCGTAATCAGAGCAAGTACAATAATGAACTTATAGTCTGCTTACATGGCATTTTTGCCTATATGAAGGAGAGAGACGTGAAAATAATGATGGAAGAGGACTCTCATGCAAAAGCCTAGCTATATGCGTACTCCTAAGCAAATTACATATAAAGAGGAAGATAGAGATAAAATGAAAAAAAATTACTCTTATAGCCAACCTTATAGCTAACTTTATTGTATAGGTGACTATAAGTGATGACTATACGCGACATGACAACACTATATAGCCAGCAGTTGGCTATACTATTAACAATGCTGTCAATATGCAGCAGCCACACCATCATCCCCAGGCACACCACGGGGACACGGATCGGCAAACTGCTTTCAGTTTCAGCTAACAACGAACTGCCGACACAAAGGAAACGATTGAAGCGAAACACATAATTCCAAACCTAAATGAGCAGACTCATAACAGTTCATCGGGTACCCGAGCAGAACAGAATCTGTACAACAGCACAGGTCAAGTCAGTGAGCACCAACACAGCTCATCAGCATATATATGGGTGTTCTGTTCCAGGCTTCTAGGGCAAAGACTACAGGGGGAAAAGAACACAAAGAAACAGCTAACTTGCACATCATTCTTCCTTCTTGAAGAAATTGTCCGGCAAGGCAAATTCTTCCGTCTGACCGAAGTTATCCTTCTCATCGTCGTCCGGTTTCTGCATTTGGTTTAGACAAAACTCTGTAAAAATAACGCCCATGCTCCCGAAACTAGGAACAAAGAAGATTAAAGTAAACATGTCTTCAAAAGACAAGATCTCATTTGGGTCGTAGCGTCGATGCAAAACAATCACAAAGCTAAAAGAGGAGCGGTAACAAAGTAGTCCAAATCGACGAGTGTTTCAATCACCAGCATTTCTAGGTTGAAGAAGCGGTCCAGCAGTTGCAAAACTTCATCCGCCGAGAATTGTCTGTCGAGGCTGAAAGAATTCATAGGTTGTCAGCTCTCAGATCCCGCTAATTTCATGAAAGTGCAAACTGAAGGATTCTCATATGGTCACCTTTTTCTCAAGTATTCCATGAGGCCGTAGAGAATGAAGTGGCGATGAATGCCTACAAGCACACAGCTTTAGAATGCATACTGAACAAAAACAAAAACAAAATTCTTCATCAGCATTTCAACAGCTGTATCCTGTATGTAACAAACATCCGCAAAACCATTTTTTGCCAAAACTCCCAGGGCCAAGGGAGGACACCGAATCGGTGTGCAAAGTCTTGTAACTCTGTGAGTTGAGCTAGTTCCGTGTCCGATTGTTTTTTTCTGAAGTTCTTTTGCTATATTCACCTTGTATGCAAGCATTGACATGTTAAAAGAAACAGCGCGCAACTCATTGTTATTTCTGCTTTGCTATTTACCCCCCCCCCCCCCCCCTCCACACCTCCACACACACAGAGTTAACCCTAGGAGGACATTTCTTTCAGAACGTTAAACCAAACTCTGTAAATTCTACTTTTGTGACAGATCTGAAAACGCTCCAAAGAAATCCATACTCAATACTTTCTAATTGCATGCACTCAAGGACCAATCTATGCCAGCTAGAGCTAGCTGAGTACAGCTTTCAACAGATAGTTGGATGCCCCTCCGAAATAAGAAACCTATGCATACAGCCGTACCCCATCATATATGGAGGGATGGCTGTCTTCCTCCATGGTTGCTGGCCCCCATGACAGAGTGCAATTAAAAGACAAATGAATGACTAGCTACTCCTTAAAACCTCATCAAATCCAGGAAAAAACAATCAAGACCAAGCACACTACAGAAAAAGGTGTCGGTATCTTCTAAGTTTCTTCTGATCTCTGCGCTACATAATATTGTAAGTTTGAATATATATTCCTAAATAATCATGTGCTTGTTTCAAGTTGCAAAATAAGATCTCCTAAATGTAGCAACTTTGTCAAATGAGGATAATACAGCTTGTGTGTACCAAATTCTAAAGTTAAATGTTTAATGCTAATTGACCACAGGGAGATTAAAACTTAGCCCCAGCAATTCTAGTTACATAATGGATTTATGCAAAGCCTTGCCAGCACTGCTCGGAAGGGCGAGCCTGTTGCAGTGGTAGAGTCTCTCCACTTGTGGCCTGGAGGTCTTGGGTTCGAACCGGCCTCCTTGCAGAATTATTGTGCAAGGGTAAGGCTGTCTAGAAATTCCCTTCCCCAGACCCCACCTTGTGTGGGAGCTTTCAGCGCTGGGTACGCCCCTCGCCAGCACTGATTGCCACGTTCCGTGGTTTCTCTTCTGCTGTTAAACTTGGTAATTGATGGTAGACTATTCTTCTTAGTTGGACGCCCTTCCAAAAGAAGCAATTTATGCACACAGCCGAACTCCATTACATATGGAGGGATGGCTGTCTTCCTCCATGGTTAAGTTTGAACATCCTATTCCTAAACAATCATGCACTCGTTTCGAGCTATGAAATAAGATCTCCTAAATATAGCAACTTTGTCAAATGAGGGCAGTACAGCTTGCGTGTACCATATTTAAAATAAATCATAGATAATAAGCATAAGAGATGATGCAGTTCAGTGTTGTATGTCAATTAACTACAGGGTGATTGAAACTTAGCCCCAAAAATTATAGTTATAGAGAGGATTTATGCAAAGGCTGGCCAACATTCTTTGCCATGTTCTGCGTGTTTCTTGTTTGCTGTTTAACTTGGTAACTTATGGCACACTATTCCAAATTTCAGTTGTCTCTGGTGTCATCACCAGTGTTTTGGTTACCGAACGAAATTTTGAGATTTCGAGCGGTTACCGAATATTTCGTTGCCCCCTGGTAAATGGGCGTTTCAAGCCTTTTGAATTTGAACAATCAACATGTAGTCAAGTAGGATGGAAACTCACATTTGACACAGAAAACGATGGTGTATTGTCTAGGGCGCTGGGACTTTTAAGACGACAACGTCCTGGGTTCGAATCCCTCTAGTATCTTTTTTGTCTAATTATATGGATATACAACAGAATCTTCTTTTTTTTTTAAAAAGGGCGGGCAGGGGTCAAACTCGAGACCACGAGGCACCGACGACGTAAGGGTAGAGCTGAGGAACAACCAGTTTATGAAAATTTCTAATTCCCGTGGCAATTTGACTTGAGCCAAATATTTGAAGTCAAATTTCATTTCAAAATTTTGAACGGTATTATGTCGGTATTTCGCGGTAACCATGGTAACCACGTTTTTCTCGCCCCCCCCCCCCCAAGGTAATTTTTTTAATGTTCGGTAACCAAAACACCGGTCATCACGACAAAAACCTAATAGTAAAAGAGTGCTCCTAATCCTAAAATACTCCCTCCGGCCCATAATATAAGAGCCTTTTTTACACTAGTATTTTTTGAAATGTGTCCTACTCTGGAACTATCAAGTATCTAAATTGCAGGATATGGTTGGCTCTTAAGCCTGACCAAGCAAGGCTTTATGACACACTCAGAGTATACTCGGTTAAATGCCTTTTCCTTTTGCTTAAAATGACAGCACAAGTATGTAGTTGTTTCCCCATTTTTCACAACAGTAATGATACAGGAGGCCCTGCAGGGGTACACAGCTCGCCTGAAATTCTGAACTTATTTCCTCAGAGGCCCATTTTCCTCATATACTAACTAGGTACAAAGAATGGACTCCAGTCAACCTACTTTAGCTGAAACCCTGACCATAAAATTCATAGCATCATAGGAAAAAAGTTGGAGATCCTCAACAGCAGCAGTGAACTTGTTTCATCATGGGAGAAACCGAGAAAGGACACGATAGTACTATTACTACACTACTATGGAGGCTCAGTCGTTGTGTTTCTCTTTCAGTGTCCCATAGGTTGGCTATCCACAGAATTAGCAATTAGGTCAGCCATGATTGAAAGACTAACTACTCGTGTGGCACATACACAAATGAAATCACGGCCACTAAGACAGACAGATGCGTTACGGGTATCCACAACGGCGAAGCATCACACCTTTGAGTTTGGAGGGAGGGTAGAACTCGAGAGCCTGGAGCAGCCTCAGCTCCAGCTCCACCTGCGACTGCTCCTGCGATACGAGGGAAACGCATCAGGCCACGAGACCACGCGCGATCTTCAGAGGCGAAAACAGAGGAGGGGGTGAGGTGGGGGAGGGGGCGGGGGGAGTCGGGAGGAACGGCGAGGGACCTTTGGAAGGGAGGACGCTGATGAAGGCGGCGCCTGTGCCGGCGACTGCGCGGACAGCCCCTCCTGCTCCTCGTCGGCGGCCGCCTCCATACCCGAACCCTTCGCGTGCGCCACCACGAAATTGGTTGGGGAGCCCGGTGACCGAGACGAAGAGACTGTGGTGGGCCGGGTGAGGCTTAGAGGAAAGGCATGGGGACACGGGGGATGGTGGCCTACTAACGGCCCGTGGTTGTTCAACTCAGGGTTTTTTTTACATGGTCGTTCAACTTAGTAGGCCGTCCGTGTGGGTACGAGGGGAAGCCCAGGTTGAGTCACACGATGTTTTTTCTTTAACACGAGTCACACGATGTTACTCAGCAAATCCCTGAAATCACTAATTGAGGAATACTTCTCCAAAAGATCACTTCCACCTCCCCAGGTTACGACAAGCGGCGTGTTGCATGTGCGTCACTTGTCGCAACACGGGAGTTTTCTCCTTTATTGAAGATCCGTTTATTTAAAATGGTTTATCTATTAAATTGTGCATCCAAATCTCAAATCATTTTCATGTTGGATTCCTCACATTGAGATCTTCAAAATTAAATCCCATGTTAATAGGTTTTGACAAACTTTTCTCTCACGAAAAAAGGATGAAAAACCATACCAGGAGCACATTTTTTTTCCTTTTCCGAGAGTTGTTTCCGAGAGGCACGACCATGTCTCTCACGGAAGCAAAACCGTGCCTCTAGCGAAGGAAAAAAGGAATGTGTTTTTTCTTCATTTTCATGAGGCACGACAATACCTCTCGCGGAAGGAAAAAAAGATGCGTTTTTTTTTTGTTTTCAACAGGCACGACCGTGCCTTTCGATGAAGCAAAACCGTGCCCTCGCGAACGAAAAAGAAACACATTTTTTCGCATATCTTTTCAAAAGCTAAGAAAGACATGTGAAAAACGAAAGACCAATAAAACCGGGGAAAATATCATATAAAAAGCCGAAAACACGTGCAAAAAAAATAAAAAAAAATTCAGAGGGAGCGCCTAGAGCGCGACCTGTGGCAGCGGTTGAGAGCACGTCAACATATCCCAACTGACTTTTGGGGAGGCTCCCGAACGAGCGGTCCTCAATTGGTGGTTCTAACCCCCAATTTCCACTAAAAAAACTAAAAAAGCAACCTCCTGATCCTATTCAGCACAAAAGGTGCTGCTTATAGCGTTAAGCCTACATGGTGCGCACCCTGCATAGCAATGGACCGGCCCATCTAAGGCAGTCTCACTAGATGCTCGTCCCGGTTTCGAGAAGCTTCTAGAAGGTCCCATTTTCTTTTTTTGGTTAATGGTTTTTGGATTAGTTTTATGTCCGGTTTTGTTAGATTTTTCATTTTTCATTCTTCTTCTTTTTAATTGCACAAACTTTTTTGAATTCGTGAACTTCTTCTCTAATTTCGTGAAGTTCTCTTCAATTTGTGAACTTTTTCCATTTTTTTTAACATGAACCTTTTGAAATTCATGAGCTTTTTAAAATCTGTGAATAATTCTTAAATTTGGGAATTTTTCAAATTCACAAAAAATTCTAATTTAAGAAGCTTTTTCAAATTTGTGGTCTTTTTAACTTTTTGAAATTCATGAACTTTCTATTAAATATTGTAAAAAAATGGCAAAATAAATTTCAATTTTAAGATTTCCAAAAAGTTAATGGCAGCTGGTTAACAGGCCAACCATGTTGACCAGTTTCTCCCGAGAGATGTGTGAGTGAGCTCTGAGCTGGACGAGCTTCGCTTGCTGGGCCAGCCCACAGGAGGGGCGCGTGGATTTGTAATGTTGTTTAAAAAATGTATTTATCTAGTCGTTTAAATTCGATTTGCAAGAAATAATTGTTCCAACTCAAAGTGCATTTGTGGCAGACTGACTCATAACTAATAATGTTTTGATGGCATGTGAATGCATGCATAGTATGTAGAATAAAAAGAACATGTAAAGATGAGTAATATGTTGTCAAGTTGGATATGCATAAGGATTATGATAGAGTGAAATGAAATTTTGAGAGCAATGATGCTAAAGTTTGGCTATAGTGAACTGTGGGTGGATCTCATCATAAATTGTGTCTCTTGAGTGAGACATAATGTTCGATTCAATATTGCGTGGCATGATATTGTAATATAAATAATCATATTTAGCTATTTTCCCTGTTGCAAATCTCGGACATGGATTATTATTTGACAAGACACGGTGGTTTTGTCAGAAAAAAAATCCAATTAACAGTGTCATTATCTAGATTATTAATGACATGTGTTCTCACTATATATTGAAAAAAATCAATTCGTCAAGGACAATTCATGAAATAAACATGTATGAGAACACCAAAGTAGAAAGATACAGGGAAAACAATGATGGAAGGAAAAGATATGCATATATCTTATCAATTATTCCCCTGTATATCAAAGCACAGTCAACACGAGCTCAAACCTCATGTCACATTTTTTTCTTGAAGCGAAACGTCAGAAGCGCAAAGCTTTCACCTTAGGGTACATCTTCATATGCCTACTATCCTTCGAACTAATTGTTTGTATGCTTTCAAAGCCTACGTTACACATATACATTTTTATTTTGTTGATATAAAGAGAGAGACATTCAGGGTGGCGAGACACCTATGTATGCAACAACACTCTATATATTCATAAGCTACAACTGAACTGAAGAATCATTTTTCATAGGAACACCAAAGATTTGTAGAATATCAAAACAACTTCAATTCTCCTAATGTCTGTATGTTTATATGCATATCCATCTTTACATCACATGCTCTATAAATCTAGTTCTTTTTAGCACTCGGAAAGTACTCAATAATTAGATTTGTAATCTTATTCATATATATATGCAATGTATATATGGGTGATCAATAGTGAGTCTAGCTAGAGCAACTTCAATAGACCCCGTATTCTGTAAAAAAAACTACTATTTACGGGAAGATATGCAAAAAAGCCCTCAAACAACTCTCGTAAACCCGATTTTTTCACGGATTCCCGTATAATTCCGCCCATCTCCCCTCACATCTACATGAACATAGCCTTCCTTTTATGTATACCACTGTATAGTGTATGAATATCTTTGAATGTCGGTTGTTGGGTGAAGCTGATCCAATGGTTGAGAGGTGCCAATTCCGAGTAGTGTTGACCGTCGGATATTATCTCCACTACACTGGATTGTGCCATGTGTACTAATTTAGAAGGTTCCATACTTGAGCTTATACACAATCACAGTATGCACAAACCTCAAAACAGAGATACTTCTCCCGTCGTCTAGATTATTCCATACTCCCTCGTCCCAAAATAAGTGCCTTAACTTGATTACAACTTTGTAGTAAAGTTGGGACACTTATTTTGGGATGGAGGGAGTACTTTAATTCTCCAAAAAAAATCTATTAAAAGAATTGACATTCATTTTTATGTTATCATTCACATGCCATAATATGCGAATAACACATACACTTCTTATTTATTCCAGGCTCTTCCATATTTTAATCATCTCAAGTTTTTTTCTTGCAAAAGAATAAACATTTTTTACTATATTGTTTTGGTTCAAGGTAAGGTAGCATGGTCCTAAAGTTCAATTCTCTTTGTAGATGGAGTACTTCGCTATCCACATGAGTTTTGCGTGGTGTATACCATGCATTCATCTGTTTTTTTGTAGTATTAATTTGATTTCCAATGGATGGCCGGTGAGAGTAAAACCCACATCTTAAATATCATTCATATGTGAGTTCAAATTTATATGTTGTGTATTATAATGTGTTATGTTAATATCCGGTTGCACTTACTCTTACGTACAATGTATTAAAACAATTGGTAATACGAGAAAACATTATTAATTTTTGCCTCGATTACAATTAGTGGCTTTGTATAGATGCAAATTATATTTTTCATAGTGGCCTTGTATAAGGGAATGGAGGGAGTAGTAATTTTGGCGGGCTAAAACTTCAGGAGAGGAGCTCCTCGCCCCGCCATACGGGGTCAGCGCCGCGCCTCCTCCCTTGCACCAGCTCTAGCTCCAGCCTCTGCCGCAACGAGGCCGCACGTCGCAACTCAACCTCCTCCATGTCCTGCCTCCCGCTTTGGACTCTGTCACCGCGAGGCCGCATCCCGCTGCTGCGCCCCACAACCCAGCCTCCTCCCCTGCCTCGCCTCCACGCTCTAGCCGCTGTCACCAGGCCACGCCTCCGCTCAAGAACCTTTGAGGGGAAGAGGTTTGCAGGAACTGAGAAAAGTAGCTGTTAGACAACTTCCTTAAAATTTTACTGTCATCCCATAAAATGTTTTTTTTACAGAATTTTCTTTATGGGAGCTATTCGAGTTGCTCTTATCATTGCGGAGACGTTTCTCCTATTAAATGCATCTGCCACGTTATTTGCTATTTTACCCCTGTTTGTGCTTCCGTTCCAAGTTGATTGTTGTGAGTCTGATTGATGGTCTTTTTGCGGGATGACTCTAAATGTTGATAGGCATAGTGATTACTATTTTGAACAAATAACTGCAGTGCATTTGTAAACATGTTAGACATAGGTCCCTACCACTCACAAGGAACAAGCCATTTTTGCCATGTACACGACGGGCCAGTGCCCACTGCCCACATGTGAAGGACACAGCAAACCATGAAGCAAGAGGACACAGGAAGAGGGTAAACGTCCCATGTGAGAAACACCCAGAAAACAGTCGACGCATCAGGCCATGTGAGAGCACCCATCATACGGGGAAACAAAAGCGAGCGCAAAAGCACTTCACTGTCAATCCACGCTGGACTAGTGCAGAATCTAGTAATAAAAAGATGGAGCAAAAATAAAGAGCACCAAGTACACCATCCGACCGTTAATCCGCACTGCCGACTGGCCGTCACCACTCGCTTTATTTTTGACAGTGGCTCACCACCGCATGCACACTGCGCGAGTAGGAGTAGTAGTACTGGGTTTGGTGGAGAAATAAAGCCATCCCGGGCGAGCGCAGGAGGGCAAATTTTCGTATTTTGATAAACCTATTCGAGATTTGATCCTATTTTAATTTTTTTCGAGATTTAACCCTTTTGCTACCGTCAGAGTTCATGACGGTAGGGTCTAATAGCCTACCGCCATAGACTTTGACGGTAGGAAACATTGCTACCGCCAACCGGGCTCTCTGGCGGTAGGGTTGTGCAGGCTATCGTCAAGGTGCTTTGCGGTAGGCATGAGCACGCAATGTGTTCAATACTTAGGAGTTTTTTTGGCGATAGGGCATGCAACCCTACCGTCATGGTCTCTTGCGGTAGCAAAAAAGACAGATCTCAAAAAAAATTCAAACTAAGATCGAATCTTAAATATGTTTTAGAAAATGGTCAAAACACGAAATTTAGCCGCGCAGGAGCACAGTGCCGCATGCCCGCCGCATCGGCCACTCCCACCCATGCCGCGCCAAAGCGGGACAGCGCGGCCAGAGCTCTCTGCACGCCTTTGCACGAGCCGCACAGGACGATCCACCCATGACTCACCACCGCCGCTTGATGCGAGCGAGCGAGCGAAATAAAGCCGTTGGCATGCGGACACGGCCCGGCTCGTCACCCCGTGGCAAGGACACTGCCGCACGGTCGCACGCCGACGCCTCCAGAGACACCTCCACCTCCACCTCCAGGGGGCGGGCCAACGAACGGCTCGATGCGGGCTTGTGTGGCCCGTGTTCGCCGATAAAAAGGGTGCCGCGCTCGGGAGCTTGACCGCACTGCACACACTACCACACTCCCCACTCTCCCACGCCACGCCGACTAGCCTCCTCCGTTCCCCTCCTCTCTTCTTGCTTGCTCGGACCTCGGCGAGAGAGCGAGAGCGAAAGCTCCCTTCTGCTGCTGCAATGGCGGTTCCTCTGGTGCTCGTGCTCTTGGTCGCCATGTTCACCGGCTCAGGTCAGCGGCCCAGCTCGCCCTGCGCAAACATAGTAGTTTTTGACCGTCTAGATTGAGTTCCTAGGTTTATTTCTTTTCCATTCACTCCCTGGACCTGAATCTTTCTTGCTCTAGAGCACTTCTTGAATGTCCTATGCAACATCTCCAACAAACTTTCCCTTGTAGTATGTTCTTGAACTGTTGCTGTCCCTAGATCAGAGATGCTAGATGGTGTTCTTGCTATTTGTGCCTAGTTTTCCCCATTCTCCGTAACTGTAGAACGACAGAGATTTATTTCATTGTCAGATTCGTGAGCTAACCGGCTTATTATTGCTGTTTGAGTCGGTGAGCAGATGCCATGTACTGCGTGTGCAAGTCGGACGCGAACCCGGCGGCGATGCAGAAGGCCATCGACTACGCGTGCGGCAAGGGCGCCGACTGCACCCAGATCACCTCCAGCGGGCCCTGCTTCCAGCCCTCCTCCGTCGTCGCCCACTGCTCCTACGCCTGCAACAGCTACTACCAGAAGAACGCCGGCATGGGCGCCACCTGCGACTTCATGGGCGTCGCCACCCTCGTCGCCGCCGACCCCAGCGCCGGATCCTGCAAGTACCCCGCCAGCGCTAGGTTAATAGCCCCTCCCATCTATGCTCTTCCTCCCACATGCTTGCTTGGCTTAGAACATGCTTACCACTCTACTAGATCAATGAAGCTGTTTAATAATAGATTTACTGGCATTTCCCTTTTAATACTCCTGATTGGATTGGACTACTTGAATCTGGCAAGTATACAGAGTATCTTAATAAGCGAGATGCAGGACTGCCCCTGACTGCTGTCACCAGTCGCTCGGCATAGTTTACTTGGGTTATTCTTATTAGTGCGCCGTAATCTAGATTCTTCACACGGCCGCACATACACCACGTACGCACATGATAGTTCATTCAGCTAGGTGAGTTACCAGACCTGTATACTGAAGTGCGTAGTAGTACCGTGTTTCAGCTTGCAATATGCAAACACAAATCTGATCTGAAAAATCATTGGCAAAGGCTGTCAAAGTAGATTCGAGGAATATGTGCCGTGCCCACTAATGATGCACGAATATTACAGTACATCTGCAGCTTAACAACATAGTATGCATCTTCACATGGTAGTAGTGCCACTGCTGATGTCCGCTCTAGTAGCTGGACGTGTTCTCCCTTTGGGCTACTGTTCTTGAGTTCTTGCTTTGCCCATGTGAACCAAAAAGGCGTCTGAATCGGATATCTCTAGTCCGACCTTAAAGATACACCCGTCTTTCGCCGAATGCCACCCGTTCAAAGTGGCATCGGACCTGGGCAAGCGCGTCGGCATCATTGCATCCGCATTATGCAATAGATAGATAGATTCCAAGCAACTTTCTCGCTTTCTTGAAGATGGGACGTGTGAGACATTTCGCCGTGCAATGTACTGTACTGACGGACGCTGTGTGTGCGCGCTTTGTGTATGTTTCTTTCCTTGTGCAGCGGCGTAGGCACCGGAGCAGGCACCGGCGGCATGGGCACCGGCGGCACAGGGATGGGCACCGGCGGCATGGGCACCGGCACAGGCAGCACCGGGACAGGCACGGGCGTCAGCACCGGCGGCATGGGGAGCATGACCCCGCCGGGCGCGACCAGCACCGGGATGCCGGGGAGCCCCTTCGGCGGCGGCGCGTACGGCCCGTCGGGCATGAACCAGGACTACAACGCAGCCGCCGTCGGTCGCCGCGTGGCCTCCGCCGGGCTTCTCGTGGCGGCAGCCGCGCCGCTCCTCCTCCACCTCATCTGATGCGGTGGTGACCACTGGCTGGCCGCGCGTCGGCAATGCGGGTGCGGCGCCGGATTCGGTGGGCGCGCCCCCGCCGCTTTTGTGCCCGCTCGCTCGCCTGCATTTCCGGCGTCGTTTTGATGGTTCGATCGGACGTACTGGTAGCAGCGTAGTGTGTGTGTGTCTGTCCATGAGTACTAGCACTCTTATTAAGCTGACCACCCCATGTGGTGTCTGTACCGGTGCGGGTCGTGGTAGAGTTGATGAGATCTGGTAGGGGATTCTTTCTTCCTTCTCGTAGCGGTGACGGTGTTCCGAGACATATAATTATGTGTTGTCGTTCCAACCTCGTCTGTTTGCATGCCACTTTTGTGCTGCTAGCTCATGATCACCGCGTCTCGTGTTTGTCTTGGCGCTGGGCCTGTCGGTCACGGCCTCGCATCATCAGGGCGACCCACCCCACCCATGATGCCATGCTCCGTGTTGAGCTTCTTTTGTGTGTGCATGCACGGTGGAGTTTTGGGGGTTTCCGGTGCGGCGCGCTGCGGCGGCACATGGAGCTTGGACGGATGTCGGGCAAGGAGAAATATCGCGGCGACCGAGGGAGGGTGGCTCTCGTGCTCGGAGCCAGAGCGCGGAGTCCACTTTGATCTGGACTCTTGTCTGTGGCGCACTACTGTAGTACAGTACTCCGACACCGACACAGGAAAGGCTCACGAGGCGCCCCACCGTGCCTCTCATCTCCTCGGGGGCCGCGCGGTTGTGGTGGCGAAGAGGCCGCGATGGGATTGGCGGGCACGGGATTGGGGTCTTGGGTGCGGTCTGGGGCAACGCATGGATCGAAGAGCAGTCTGGGACTCTCGGGCTGGTGTTGTGCCTTGGAGGTGGCACATTTAGGGCATGCTTGGATATGTTTTAGTCCCATGATTAAAAGTAGTGGGACTAAAACTTGCTAGTAGTCTCACCCATGCTTGGATTCAAATACTAAAGAGACTAAAATCTAGTTATTGAGCATTTATTATCGTCCAAATCCTCCAATCCAGAACTAAGGAGAGGAATTAAATGAGGAGAGAGAGAGCTAATACATATTTTAGTAGGTTTCCCATGACTAAAAGATTTTAGCCTCAAGACTAGTCCTAGCCTCTCTTTAGTCAAGGGTGCTTGGAACTTTAGCCTCTAAAAGAGACTATTTTTAGTCAGACTAAAAATAGTTCCTTATATCCAAGCACCCTTTTAGCAATTATTAGGCCAACTCTTGCGTGACTTTCGTTTTGTCCGGATTTTGTCCGTTTTGATAGCGAATTGGAGTCGTGTTCTGGGATGCAGTGACCGTGCGTCCAGCGCGCGGCTGCATCCGTTTGCCTCGTTCTGTTCGTTATGGCCGAAAATGCATATATTCTCATCAAAACTAGTTTGCACGTTCAAATATTTGTCTGAAAATTAAAATAGTTTTACAATCCAATTAAAATTGTCCTTAATAAAAAAGTTTTACAATCAAATCGAAATTGTCTTGACTGAACATAAAATGAACCAATACGTCTGCTGGTTGCCAATGTGATCCCACACATGCTCAACCAAGTCATTTTGAAGATCCAAATGACTGTGCCAATCATGCATCTCATGGTGGAATTGCACAAATTGTTTAAATGTGGCCGGGTCTTGGTGCAGGGGCTCAATATTTTTACCTTGATAATCAAATCCTTGGTCGAAGATACTCTCATCACGCTCGTCCTCGACGATGATGTTGTGCATGATCATACAAGCAGTCATCACCTCCCAAAGCTTCCTTTCATCCCATAACAGTGCAGGGTTTCGAACGATACCCCACCGGGATTGAAGCACACCAAAAGCACGTTCCACATCCTTTCTAACACTTTCTTGCATTTGGGCAAATCTCTTTCTCTTCTCACCTTGGGGTTTTGAGATTGTCTTCACAAAAGTTGACCACCGAGAATATATACCATCAGCTAGATAGCATCCCTTGTTGAACTGGTGGCCGTTGATCTTAAAGTTGACAGGTGGGGAGTGGCCTTCTGCAAGCCTTGCGAAGACTGGAGAACGTTGCAACACGTTGATATCACTGTGAGAACCTGCCATGCCAAAGAAAGAATGCCATATCCAAAGATCCTACGAAGCCATCGCTTCTAATATGACAGTGCACACGTTGACATGCCCCTTGTACTGGCCCTGCCAAGCAAATGGGTAGTTCTTCCACTCTCAGTGCATACAATCTATGCTGCCAAGCATGTCTGGAAAGCCTCTAGTTGCGTTGGTCGCCAACAATCTCTCTATATCAGCTGCAGTTGGCTGCCTCAAGTACTCTGGGCCAAACACCTCGATCACAGCCTGGCAAAACTTGTACATTGATATCAGACATGTTGTCTCACTTATAGGCACATACTCATCCACCAGATCGCCTGGAATTCCATATGCAAGCATGCAGATGGTCGCGGTGCATTTCTGGTAAGAGGAGAATCCAAGCTTGCCAAGGGCATCCGTCTTGCACTCGAAGTATGGGTCATGAGCAACCATTCCCTCTCGGATACGATTGAACACATGCCTTGCCATTCGAAAACGGCGACGGAATTTATCCGGCTTAAGGAGCAGGGTGTTGGAAAAGTAATCAGCATAGAGCAGGGCGTGGCCTCTCTCCCTATTGCGGTTCAGGTTGGGAGCACGACCAGGGACTGACCCCCTGTACCGAGGAAGCTGCCGTTGAATATGGTCGTGAACGACCAATGCAACCACCACAAGATCATCATCATCCGACGACGAATCATCCGATGAACAAAGGAAGTGATGGAAGAAAAACTCGTCTCCACTGTCCATATCTTTGTTGGCAAAATGTCGAACACCTTGCGGTTGTGGTGGCGAAGAGGCCGCGATGATCATCTCGATGCATCAGGGGTGGTTGCCGGCCGGCTACTGGCCGCTCTGGAGCTCTCGTCAGAATCTGTCGCGGCCGCCGTGGTACGTCACCGGCTGTCGTGTCCCCTCTCCCACCGGCAAAGACGGTGACGGCCAAACCTCCTCCGATCGACGGCCAAAACTATGGCGAAGACGTGGTTTGGTATGGACGGCCAGGGACTGCGCGGTGAGGAGGCGGCCGGAGAATAGCGGCGGCGCCGACTGAGAGAGGGTGGAAGCGTTGGGAGCGAAGGGACTACTAGTGTCCCCGACAGGCGTGCCACGGGGAGGGGGACAAGGGCGTGCGTCGAGGCCGTCCGCGCGCGTCCGTTTCATCCCAAACCGAGCGCAAGTTTGGGCCGGGGATGAGTCGAAAACGGACGAAATCCGAACATTTGTCCGTTTGAGGCCGCGCATTGGGCCGCGCTATTTGTCCGTTTTACCCCAAAACGGACACACCCGGACAAAGATAGGGTCGCGCGATGGAGTTGCCCTTACATCTTCCTCCCTCCCCTCTCGTTAGGGTTTCTCGTACTCTCGGCGACGGTGGCTGACCTCCCGTAGAGACTTCTCTCCCCTATTGTCCTACCCTTCCGGCAAGGGCGGAGCCAGAAAATTTGACCATTGGGTTCACTCATTCACTCTATGAGAACTTTATATTAATTTTTGAAGATTAAAGTCTAATTGCGACAAAAATTATAGCACCCATAAACAATATAACAATAAGAAATACATTATCACATATTATGTTGAATTAAAAACTGAAAAGTGCAAGACATACCTACGTCTAATGGGTGACATTGAGATGCCTGTATCAGATATCTGGATCTGATGACAGAGTTCTCTTTGAAAAATACTGTTTGATAGCCTAGATCAGTCAAAGTCCATCGAGAAAAACAAATAAAAAACCTAGGGCAAAAAAATACTATAGTGCTAGGCAAATAGTCTAGATAGAACATGTACAAGAGAGGGAAGATGTGGCGGCGTAATCTAGTTGCCATAATTTTTGGGCTACAGTTGTAGTTGTTGTGGATCTGCAGCAACCTGCTTGCTGGCGGCGTGCGGCGGCCGAGGCACCGAGCAAGAGGAGAGTCGATCAGGAGAGATGCGAATTTGAAAACGAACGGATGAGGGATTATGCGTTCGGCTGCGTGTGTTTTCTATAGGCTAATCATGGTCTAGGCCTAGGAATGGACTAATCGACATTTGCTTATGGGCTTTTTGGGCCCTTTATTTAGCCATCCACGTGAGGCCCTTTATTTGATGGGGTCAGTGACCATTTTGTACTGGGTTCAAGTGATCAAATAATAAGTACCTACACGCACGTAGCAGGCAAATTCCGTTGGGTTCACTTGAACCCAACGCTTATAGGCTGGCTCCGCCGCTGCCTTCCGGTGATCTCTAAGGCCGTGGTGCCATGGAGTTGTCGGGGGATCGGCGATGGCGTTAGGGTTCATACCGCCCGCGGATCCAGACAATCTCGGGCTAGGGCATCATGGAATCTTTTGCGTCAAGCTCGGGAACAAGCAAATCGGATCTTGAAGCAATGATGGTGGAGCTGGGGCTTAAGGAGGATGAACTGCAGGATGTGGTGGTGGAAGAAGGCGAGTTGCCAGGGGAGGCGACCCGCTGGATGGCGATCGTCAGGGTACACACCGACAAATCCTACAGTCAATACTGGTTTTATAGGAATATGTGGGTAGCATGGGATCTGGCGCAAGAGGTGCAGATCAGGCCGCTTGAGGATAATCTCTACACTCTGCAATTCTCTTGCTTGGGTGATTGGGAACGAGTGATGGAAGAAGGACTATGGAGTTTCAAGGGGAAGGCGGTGGCCCTCGCGGCGTATGATGGGTTCACGAAGCCCTCATTGATTGAACTAAACAAAATTGACATATGGATCCAGATCCATGACCTACCAGATGGATACTTCCCTAAAGTAAAGGCTCTTTCATCGACAGTGGGCGAATTCATATTTGCTGAACCCAAATCGCATGACTTTGAAGGTAACTTCGTTCGTGTCTGGGTGAGGATTGATGTGACGAAGCCCCTCAAAAACGCTGTTTCACTTGTGGTCAGAAAGAAGGATTCTCTAGAACGAGTCATATTCAGGGTAAAGTACGAGAGATTGTCGGATTGGTGTGCTGTGTGCGGCAACTTGGGGCATTTGTTTAAGGAATGTCGTGACGGGATTCATCCTGCGAAGGCGTTGGTGTTCAAGGATCTCGGGGCGAGCTGGTTCAGGGGAGGCCGTGGCAGGGGGCGCACTGGTAGAGATGGAGGCCGTTCGACCATGCAAAATAACCCACTGTACAGCTAGGAACGAGAAAGCTCAGAGTATGATTCAGATAAAGATGTTGTTATGGAGGAGGTAGAAAAGAACAGGAATAGGGTAGCTTCTGGGGCTGCTCTCATGAATGATCAACATCCCCCAAGCCAAGCGGTACTGCCTAAAATGATGCTCTCGCTCCCTGCACCAACTGTTCCAGCAAGTCCTTCGTCCAAGCAGGAACCGAAGAGAACCAAGCCTAGCTGTAGCGACCAGACCTCAAACAGTCTAATCTCTATGCTCCGGTGTCATCCCTGGATCAGTAATGCTGACACCACACAGTACTCGGAGGATTTATAACAGAGTAGCAATCACACACTTATTATATCGAGTGTCTCGAAAGAGAACTTATTACAATAAATATGGCTTAAGGCCATCTAATAACGATAACAGCGGAAGGCTTGGAAGATAAGTGAGGCCATCAACTCCAACGACATCATTGAGTATAGAACCACGACCTAAAACTCCTTAATCATCGTCTGAAAAGTCTGCAACATTAACGTTGCAGCCCGAAATGGGACAGCACATGGAATATGCTGGCAAGGTAACACATAGAGAGTAATGGAATGAAACAGCTATACTATATGCATATTTGGCTGGTGGAAAGCTCTATGGTTACAGTTTTGCGTAAAGCCAATTTTTCCCTACTTCAAAGGAATAAATTTATTTAACTATCATGGTAGTTGTTAAACATTGAGAATGGTTGACAGCATTCTCAATCCCAATTAAGCATCATCATTAAACATAACCCAACAAAATTAATTTAGAGTAACATGTTGAGATTCACATGATAATCCAGGTACTAGATACTCAAGATGTCCATAACCGGGGACACGGCTAACCATGATTAGTTTATTACACTCTGCAGAGGTTTGCGCACTTTTCCCCACAAGACTCGATCGCCTCCGTTTGGTTTCTCGCACTACATGGTGTTTGAGAAGACGGATGACCGAGACATAGTCTTTCAGAAGCGCTAGCACCTTACGATCGGGTAGACCGTACCACCTACATCCCCTACATCTGCTAGTCTACCACTGTAAGAGTTCGCACGACTTAGTCAACTATGCTAGAGCCCATAATAGCTTGTGGCTGCACACGGAAGTTTCTAGTATGAATAGTCTCATGATCCCTTTGAGCCTGGGTGGCGGTCCAAAAGAAAACAGGCAAGTCCTGGAATACCCAGGTGCCTCAATCCACCCAGATGTGTGTTTAAGTTGCCACCTTAGATAAACCATTAATTAACAAAACTCACATCTGTCATGGATATCACTCACCCAAACCACGTCTACTAGCATAGCATGGCATAATAAGCAAACGTAGAAGTAACTCCTAAAGGTTTGATAATAAACAGGTAATAGGTACTACCTCATCTACTTTCCATCCCACAATTTAGTTAGATCCTAACCATGCAATGTGTGAGGATTGATCTAATGCAATAAAACTGGGTAGTAGGAAAGGTATGATCAAAGTGTTACTTGCCTTGCTGACGATCCGGGAAACCTAGCGATTCGAAGTAACAAGCGGCGCACTCCGGGTATTCTATCACAGACAAACAAACAAGCATACAATAAGTACCCATCTAATGCATGTGTAAAACTCAAATAGGAGATCTAACCAGAAGGTTCAACTTAAGAACTCCGGTTGGCAAAAAGAATCAAATCGAACGAAGCAATGAAAGTCAAACGGCGAAAGAAAACAACTTCGTTCTACTAATCTGAATCTAGGGCAATTTTTATAGTAGCAAAATTTTGTTTAAGTTGGTTAAATGGATATAGGGTTTTGAGATGAAACTCTTGGTGCTTGAATCGCCTGAATCCAATAAACGAGCGAAAAGTTATACTAAAATGAAAATCGGATCAGGAATCGTGATCAAAAAAATCGCGGATTTAATCCGAGAAAAAGAAAAACGACGAAAGTTCGCTAGAACGAACGAACGGACAAATGCTCACTATTTAAATAAATCGGAAAAACCGTTCTATTTAAAAAAACCGAATCTAAAAAAACCAACGGAAAAACTGAACGGTTTCCCGAAAAAAAATAAAAAAACGGCGCGGATTTTGAGGCGGCGGCGAACCTCAGCGAGCGTGTGGCGGCGGCGGCAGCGGCGGCTGGGGCTGGGGCGGCTCGGGCTAGGGTCAGCTTTGGCTGGGCCTCCCCCCCGGCTTAAATAGCCTAACGGGCCGGGAGTCCTAGTCGGACACGGCCCTAGGTCGGTTTTTTTTAATAATTACGCGAAGAAGAAAAAGTAAAAAGAAATACTAAACGGACTCCAAAAATTCCGAAATAAATTTTCACGGGCTTCTAAAATCAAGCCGCACAAGATAAACATTTATTTGGGACCTAAATGCAATTTTGAAAAACACACATTTTTCCTAAATTCAAATAAAACACCGAAAAACTCCAAAATAAAAACTTATTTGATTTTATTATTAAATCCTCAATATTTCTTTATTTTGGGAAAGTCATTTTATTCCCTCTCTCATATTTTTGTAATAAAAATAATTGATGATAAAATAAATAAAATCAAATGATCCTATTCTCAAAATTTGAGAAAACTCAAATATGAAAATAACGAAATCCCCAACTCTCTCTGCGGGTCATTGAGTTGCGTAGAATTTCTAGGATCAACCAAAATGCAAAATAAAATATGATATGCAATGATGATCTAATGTATAACATTCCAAATTGGAAATTTGGGATGTTACAAACCTACCCCCCTTAAGATGAATCTCGCCCTCGAGATTCGGGTTGGCTAGAAAATAGGTGAGGGTGGTCTTTGAGCAAATCGTCCTCTCGTTCCCAGGTGGCTTCATCCTCTGTGTGGTGGATCCACTGAACTTTGCAAAACTTGATAACCTTGCTGCGGGTAACTTGGCTGGCAAACTCGAGGATCTTAATTGGTTTCTTCTCGTAGGTCAAATTGTTATCCAACTGAATATTTTCCAAGGGCACTGTGTCTCTCAACGGTATGTCAGCCATCTCCGTGTGGCACTTCTTTAACTGAGAAACATGGAACACATCATGAACTCCTGACAATCCTTCAGGCAATTCCAACTTGTAGGCCACTTCTCCCATACACTCCAAAACTCGATATGGTCCTACAAATCGTGGCGCTAACTTTTCTTTAACTCCAAAACGCTTTGTTCCCCAAAGTGGAGATATTTGAAGATAAGCTCTATCTCCGACTTCATAAACTGTCTCCTTGCGTTTAGAATCTGCATAACTCTTCTGTCTGGACTGGGCTACCTTGAGCCTATCGCGAATCAATTTCACCTTCTGTTCAGACTCCTTTAATCAAGTCAGGTCCAAACAACTGGTGGTCTCCAACTTCGTCCCATGACAATGGTGTCCTGCACCTCCTTCCGTACAAAGCTTCGAAAGGGGCCATCTTTAAACTAGTTTGATAACTGTTGTTGTAAGAGAACTTTGCATATTGCAAATTATCGTCCCAACTAGATCCATAATCTAGCGCACAAGCTCTCAGCATATCCTCCAAAATCTGATTTACTCTCTCGGTCTGTCCATCTGTCTGTGGATGAAAAGTTGTACTGAATTCTAGCCTGGTTCCCAAAGTTTCGTGCAACTGCTTCCAGAACTTTGAGGTAAACTGGGTTCCTCTATATGATACGATACTCCTTGGAACTCCATGCAAACATACGATCCTGGTCATGTATATCTTTGCCAACTTAGCACTGGTGTAAGTGGTCTTTACTGGGATGAAATGAGCTACTTTCGTCAATCGATCGACTACAACCCAAATCGAGTCATAGCCTGAACGAGTCCTGGGTAATCCCGTGATAAAATCCATGCCTAGCTTATCCCACTTCCATTCGGGTATCGGCAATGGTTGTAACAATCCCGCTGGCTTCTGATGCTCTGCCTTTACTCTCTGACATACATCACAAACTGCTACATACTCCGCAATATCCTTCTTCATTCCGGTCCACCAGAAAATATCCTTCAAATCCAAATACATCTTGGTATTTCCTGGGTGAATTGAATATGGTGAATCGTGTGCCTCTTGCAAAATCAACTTCCTGATCTCCGGGTCATTGGGCACGTAAACGCGGTCTTCAAACCATAGGGTGTTGTGCTCATCCTCACGAAATCCTTTAGCTTTTCCTTTGCTCAGTTTCTCCTTTATAGCGGCAATCTCTTTGTCAGTTTTTTGAGCTTCCCTGATTCTATCCATCAAAGTTGACTGAATCTCTAATGCTGCTACATAGCCTCTCGGAACTATTTCCAAACATAGTTCACGAAGATTTTCTGCTAACTCCTTGGGTATTTCTCCCGTCATTAACGTATTGACATGGCTCTTACGGCTTAATGCGTCAGCTACTACATTAGCCTTTCCGGGGTGATAATGCAATTTCATATCATAATCCTTGATGAGCTCCAACCATCTCCTTTGTCTGAGATTCAACTCCTTCTGTGTGAAAATGTACTTCAAACTCTTATGATCCGTGTACACCTCACAATGATTTCCAATGAGGAAATGCCTCCATGTTTTCAAAGCATGCACTACGGCTGCTAACTCCAAATCATGCGTGGCATAATTCAACTCATGAGGTTTCAGTTGTCTTGAGGCATATGAAACAACTCTCCCTTCCTGCATAAGCACTGCTCCAAGTCCTCGACGTGAAGCGTCGCAATACACCTCATAATCTTTGGTCTGGTCTGGCAAAATCAACACTGGTGAGGTAACCAAACGTTTCTTCAACTCCTGGAAACTAGCCTCACATTCCTCCGTCCATATGAACTTGGTATCTTTCTTCAACAACTCAGTCATAGGCTTCGCAATCTTTGAGAAATTCTCAATAAATCTCCGGTAGTATCCTGCGAGTCCAAGAAAACTCCGGATCTCTCCAACTGTTGTTGGGGCTTCCCACTTGGTCACGGTATCAACTTTAGTGGGATCAACTGCTATACCTTCTCCAGATATAACGTGTCCGAGGAATCCTACTTCCTTCAACCAAAACTCACATTTGCTGAACTTGGCATATAATTGATGTTCTCTGAGCTTTCCAAGTACCAAACGCAAATGCTCCTTATGCTCCTCTTCATTCTTCGAGTAAACCAGGATATCATCAATGAACACTACGACGAACTTATCCAAGAACTCCATAAACACTTTGTTCATCATGTTCATAAAATAGGCAGGTGCGTTAGTCAGACCAAATGACATAACGGTATACTCGTACAGCCCATACCTGGTGGTAAAAGCTGTCTTCGGAATATCCTGTTCTCGAATCTTCAACTGGTGGTATCCTGATCGCAGGTCGATCTTGGAAAATACCTTAGCTCCTTGCAATCGATCAAACAGATCATTGATCATTGGTAGTGGGTACTTGTTCTTGATCGTTACTTCATTCAATCCTCGATAATCAACAACCATCCTTAACGATCCATCCTTCTTCTCCACTAGTAGTACTGGCGATCCCCAAGGTGAAGAACTTGGGCGAATATATCCCTTATCCAGTAACTCCTTAATCTGCTTCTTAATTTCCACCAAATCCTTTGCTGGCATCCTATATGGTCTCTTTGATATTGGCCCTGTGCCTGGCAATAGCTCAATCAAAAACTCAATATCTCTATCCGGTGGCATGCCTGGCAACTCCTCTGGAAATACTTCAGGGAAATCCCTTACCACTGGTACTTCCTCCTGCACAACTCCTGTTAGGCAATTTACTTGAGTCCTCTTTGGCACATGCCGGGATACATACTTGATCCTTCTCCCTTCTGGGGTGGTAAGCAAAATTGACTTACTAGCACATTCAATATTCCCTTCATACTTTGATAACCAATCCATGCCTAATATCACATCCAATCCTTGAGATTCCAATACTATTAGGTCTGAGGGAAAAACATAGTTACCAATCCTTAATGGTAACCGATCACACCATAGACTAGCCACATACTCTGCTCCAGGCGAGGTTACTAACATGGGTGACCTAAGGGCTTGGGTTGATAGGTTATACTTATCCACAAATCCCCTTGAGATGTATGAATGCGATGCACCAGTATCAAAAAGAACGAGTGCAGTAAATGACTTAACCAAAAACTTACCTATTACTGCATCGGGCTGAGCTTCAACCTCCTCCACGCTAACGTGGTTCACCTGTCCCCTGTTGAAAGGGTTCGGCTTCTTCCCAGAACTTCCATTGCCATTTTGGCCTTCAGGACATTCATTGGCATAATGTCCGGTCTTCTGACACTTAAAGCAAGTGACTTGGCTCAGGTCCTTCTTGGCTGGGGTTGATGGGTTGGTGCGATTCTGGCCGTTGCTTCCTCCATTGCCATTACCATTCTTGGTGCCATTGTGATTGTGCGAGCTACCTCCTCCATGGGTATGCTGAAAATGTCCTCCCGGTCTAGGGGTAAAACGTGGCTTCTGCTGAGCTCCTGAATTGTACTTTCCTTGTCCATACTTCCTCTTGCGATTCTCAATTTGCTGCTGCTTCCCTTCAATCATAAGAGCACGATCTACCAACTCCTGGTAGTTGTTGAAGGTTGCTACCATCAACTGCATGCTCAACTCATCATTCAGTCCTTCCAGAAATTTCTCTTGCTTAGCTGCATCCGTAGCGACGTCATCTGGGGCATAACGTGCTAACTTACTAAAGTCCTCCACATACTGGCCAACTGTCCGTCCTCCTTGGCGCAAGTTGCGAAACTCACGCTTCTTCATGGCCATAGCTCCTGCTGAAACATGGGCAGTACGAAAAGCCTGCTGAAACTGGTCGCATGTGATAGTGTCGACAGGGAAAGTGGCTGTGAAATTCTCCCACCATGATGCTGCGGGTCCTTCTAGCTGATGTGCGGCAAACTTCACCTTCTCCGCATCTGTGCATCCGGCTGTGGTCAACTCCCTAGCTGTCTTGCGGAGCCAATCATCTGCTACTATCGGCTCGGTGCTACTGGAAAACACCGGCGGATTCAGCCTAAGAAAACGGGCTAAGTGGTCAACAGGTGGTGGTGGTGGTGGGTTGTTGTTGTTGTTCCCCTGATTCTGATTCTGGACTAGCAACTGCATCAATGTGTTCTGCTGCTGGATCAACTAGGTGAGCTCCGGTAGAAAGGCAAATCCGGGGTCATGTCTCGGAGGCATCTGAGGGTTTAGAAAAGATGAGATGTAAGAATGGAGGGGGTCTAAAGAGAAAACACTACCCATATGCACATGAGGCAAAAACAAACAATTCACTTCATTCAATCAAACAAGGCATACAATCGATCTATCTATCGCAAAAGTGCTCGGACTACTATATTTACATGGTGGACTACTACTACTGATGAGGTGGTCTACTAGAAATATTTTTCGGTTATAGACTCCATGATATCTGCTCCAGCTTCATCAACATAGTCATCATCGCTACTATCCAGATCTGAATCGGTGTCGTCGATGATGATGTAGTCTTCCGGGCTAACCTCCTTGGGTTCTTCGTCTTCATCTACTGGTGTAGGGCCTCCCATAAATATTCCAATCTTCTTGATCAGGTTGTCATTCTTCTCCACCAATACTTCAATTTCTTCTTCATAATCTTCACGTGTAGTCTTGAGTTCTTCCTCCAGTTCCTTAATTCTAGTCTTAGCCTTCTTCAGATCTATCATGTCGGCGCACATCTGGTTCTCCTGTTGTCGAATGTGCTGGTTTAGCTCCTGGATAAAAGCTACGATGGATCTATCCTTCCTGGTGCTGATCATCTCCCAGTGTTCATCTCGGCGCCCACAAATCTGGTAGATAGTATCCTTGAGATCCTTGCGGTAGACTTCTCCAATGCGTCCCATGGCGATGTGAGCTGCCATGCTCTTTCCTAGACTCCAAGTTGGTGCATCAAAAGAAAACTCTATGGGCTCAGTGACTGGCATGAACGTCCTTCCTGGAACTTGAACTTGAATCATCCAGCGCACTTCTTCAGGTAAAGTGGCGTTGTAGGTTCCGATGAAGCTTGGTACTCCTATGTTCAGGTATCTAGTGACTTCCTTCAAGTGACGTTCAAAGGGTGTATCTTCATTCGGTCGTGTGAACTTGTTCCTTGCATCCGCCATCCTAAATGAGTAGAAAAGATGAGAAGTCAGAAGAGAAGAGAATGGATAGTGATCTAGGTCTTTTAGCTTAGTGGTCGTGTCCTACAGTCAGCGTGTGCTCTGATACCATCTCTGTAGCGACCAGACCTCAAACAGTCTGATCTCTGTGCTCCGGTGTCATCCCTGGATCAGTAATGCTGACACCACACAGTACTCGGAGGATTTATAACAGAGTAGCAATCATACACTTATTACATCGAGTGTCTCAAAAGAGAACTTATTACAATAAATATGGCTTAAGGCCATCTAATAACGATAACAGCGAAAGGCTTGGAAGATAAGTGAGTCCATCAACTCCAACGGCATCACTGAGTATAGAACCACGACCTAAAACTCCTTAATCATCGTCTGAAAAGTCTGCAACATTAACGTTGCAGCCCGAAACGGGTCAGCACATGGAATATGCTGGCAAGGTAACACATAGAGAGTAATGGAATGAAACAGCTATACTATATGCATATTTGGCTGGTGGAAAGCTCTATGGTTACAGTTTTGCGTAAAGCCAATTTTTTCCTACTTCAAAAGAATAAATTTATTTAACTATCTTGGTAGTTGTTAAACATTGAGAATGGTTGACATCATTCTCAATCCCAATTAAACATCATCATTAAACATAACCCAACAAAATTAATTTAGAGTAACATGTTGAGATTCACATGATAATTCAGGTACTAGATACTCAAGATGTCCATAACTGGGGACACGGCTAACCATGATTAGTTTATTACACTCTGCAGAGGTTTGCGCACTTTTCCCCACAAGACTCGATCTCCTCCATTGGATTTCTCGCACTACATGGTGTTTGAGAAACGGATGACCGAGACATAGTCTTTCAGAAGCGTTTGCACCTTACGATGGGTAGACCGTACCACCCACAACCCCTACATCTACTAGTCTACCACTTTAAGAGTTCACACGACTTAGTCGACTATGCTAGAGCCCATAATAGCTTGTGGTTGCACACGAAAGTTTCTAGTATGAATAGTCTCATGATCCCTTTGAGCCTGGGTGGCGGTCCAAAAGAAAACAGGCAAGTCCTGAAATACCCAGGTGCCTCAATCCACCCAGATATGTGTTTAAGTTGCCACCTTAGATAAACCATTAATTAATCAAAACTCACATCTGTCATGGATATCACTCACCCAATCCACGTCTACTAGCATAGCATGCCTAAGCAAACGTAGAAGTAACTCCCAAAGGTTTGATAATAAACAGGTAATAGGTACTACCTCATCTACTTCCCATCCCACAATTTAGTTAGATCCTAACCATGCAATGTGTGAGGATTGATCTAATGCAATAAAACTGGATAGTAGGAAAGGTATGATCAAAGTGTTACTTGCCTTGCTGATGATCCGGGAAACCTAGCGATTCGAAGTAACAAGCGGCGCACTCTGGGTATTCTATCGCAGACAAACAAACAAGCATACAATAAGTACTCATCTAATGCACGGGTAAAACTCAAATAAGAGATCTAACCAGAAGGTTCAACTTAAGAACTCCGGTTGGCAAAAAGAATCAAATCGAACGAAGCAACGAAAGTCAAACGGCGAAAGAAAACAACTTCGTTCTACTAATCTGAATCTAGGGCAATTTTTATAGTAGCAAAATTTTGTTTAAGTTGGTTAAACGGATAGAGGGTTTCGAGACGAAACTCTAGGCGCTTGAATCGCCTGAATCCGATAAACGAGCGAAAAGTTATACTAAAATGAAAATCGGATAAGGAATCGCGATCAGAAAAATCGCGGATTTAATCTGAGAAAAAGAAAAAACGACGAACGTTCGCTAGAACGAACGAACGGATGAACGCTCACTATTTAAATAAACCGGAAAAACCGATCTATATAAAAAACGAATCTAAAAAACCGACGGAAAACCGAACGGTTTTTTGAAAAAAAGCAAAAAAAACGGCGCGGATTTTGAGGCGGCGGCAAACCTCGGCGAGCGTGCGGCGGCGGCGGCTGGCAGCTGGCGGCGGCGCGGGTGGCGAGGTGGCGGTGGCGGCGGCGGCTGGGGCTGGGGTGGCTCGGGCTAGGGTTAGCTCTGGCTGGGCCTCCCCCCAAGTTAAATAGCCTAACGGGCCGGGAGTCCTAGTCGGACACGGCCCTATGTCGGTTCGTTTTTTTAAATAATTGCGTGCAGAAGAAAAAATAAGAAGAAATACTAAACGGACTCCAAAAATTCCGAAATAAATTTTCACGGGCTTCTAAAATCAAGCCGCACAAGGTGAACATTTATTTGGGACCTAAATGCAATTTTAAAAAATGCACATTTCTCCTAAATTCAAATAAAACACCGAAAAACTCCGAAATAAAAACTTATTTGATTTTATTATTAAATACTCAGTATTTCTTTATTTTAGGAAAGTCATTTTATTCCCTCTCTCATATTTTTGTAATAGAAATAATTGATGATAAAATAAATAAAATCAAATGATCCTATTATCAAAATTTGAGAAAACTCAAATATGAAAATAACAAAATCCTCAACTCTCTCCGTGGGTCATTGAGTTGCGTAGAATTTCTAGGATCAAACAAAATGCAAAATGAAATATGATATGCAATGATGATCTAATGTATAACATTCCAAATTGGAAATTTGGGATGTTACACTAGTTCATCTACTAGTGAAGTCGCTGTGAGCAAGGCTCCAGCCCTCAACAAAACCACCGATGCGCGATTGGAGGGCCTCCTAGTGGGGTCGCGCCCAGCACAATGAGTCTGCTAAGTTGGAACTGTCGCGGAATTGACAAAGCCGCGACAGTCCGTGAGCTTCGCGACTTAGCGAGGCACTTTGCCCCTATATCCTTTGCATTGTAGAAACACAAATAGAGGGTTCGAGAGTTGAAATGTTAGCAGATACTCTAGGTTACAATAAAAGCTTTGCTGTTAGTAGTTCTGGACGAAGTGGTGGTCTTGGAATTTTCTGGAATGATGAAATAAAAGTTGAAATTTCTGGTTACTCGAAGTACCATATTGATACACTTGTTGATGGTTTGGTGGATGTGCAGGTCAAGGTGACCTTTGTTTACGGTGAAGCCCAAGTACCGAAACGATATCATACGTGGAATACCCTACGGGGGATAGTTGAAACACAGAATAGGCCATGGGCGGTAATAGGTGACTTTAATGAAGTTTTACATATCCGTGAACATGACGGAGTTGGTACCCGGAGTCAAGCTCAAGTTGAAGCGTTCAGAGAAGTGGTGGACTTATGCGGCCTGACAGACATTGGATATACTGGAACGGATTGGACGTTCGAAAAGAAGGTCGCGGGAGGCACATACACAAGGGTGAGGCTTGATAGGTGTCTTGTAAACCCTGAGTGGCTCTTGGCATTACCATCTACGACCCTAACCCACAAAAGTGCAGCCGGATCAGACCACATTCCAATCCTTCTCACGCTACGTGAGTTGCATGCATGCACTGCGGGTCCCAAACTTTTTAAGTACGAAACTATGTGGGAGGGGGAAGATTCTTTATTTATCACTGTCAGCCGCTGATGGAACATGCAGCCAACAGAATTCGCGGCCTCTCAGCATGAGAAGCTTGGGAATCTGGTAGGGGACTTGTCGGCTTGGGATCATACCCACTTTGGCTCGGTCAAAAAAGAAATCAACCAATTAAAGGCCCACCTGGAGTATGTGCGCTCTGCCCCAGGAAGATCCGGTCCGTCACACGATGAGACAAAGGTTGTAGATAGACTGATTGAACTGTTCCACCGCGAGGAAATGTTGTGGCGCCAGAGGGCACATCTTGATTGGTTAACTCATGGGGACAAAAACACCTATTTTTTCATTTGAGAGCGAGCAGACGGCGTCGGAAAAACCAGATAAAATCACTTCAACGTGCCGATGGTACTTTGACGGAGGACAGTGCAGAGATGGAAGCGTTGACCATGGAGTTTTACAAAAACTTGTACACTTCGGAAGGGGTGCAAAACATGGACCGAGTTCTTGATACAGCCCCAACAAAGGTTACTCCAGCGATGAATGAGATCCTTCATGCACCATATACCCGGCAGGAGGTCAAACAAGCACTGTTCCAAATGTTTCCTATCAAGGCGCCGGGCCCGGACGGGTTCCCTACACATTTCTTTTAGAGGCATTGGGAGGTCTGTGGGGATGAAGTGACGAAGGTAGTGCTCAAGGTTGTCGAGGGAACCGAATCGCCAGCATGCATTAATGATACTATGTTGGTCCTCATACCAAAGGTAAAAAACCCCACCTTACTCTCACAGTTTCGTCCAATTAGGCTTTGTAACGCGTTGTACAAGATCACTTCCAAGGTTATATCCAACAAGCTCAAGCAAATCCTTCCAGATATAATTTCAGATGAGCAATCAGCATTTATTCCAGACAGGTTAATCACGGATAATATAATAACTACTTATGAATGCTTGCATTTCATGAAGAGGAACAAGGCAAAGAAAAACCAGTCTTGTGCTCTGAAGTTGGACATGATGAAGGCTTATGACAGGGTAGAATGGGACTATCTACGTGCCATAATGCTCAAGTTGGGATTCACAAGTAACTGGGTTGAGATTGTTATGAGTCTTGTTACTTCAGTAAACTTCTCAGTCATGTTTAATGGGAAGAGGCTTGAGGAGTTCAAACCTTCAAGAGGGATCCGGCAAGGTGACCCGATATCTCCATATTTATTCTTGATAGCAGCTGAGGGCCTGTCATGCCTTTTAAAATCAAGAGGGGAGTCATCCAATTTGAGAGGGGTGCATGTGGCAGCTATGGCGCCACCAGTTAACCATCTTCTTTTCGCTGATGACAGCTTGCTGTTCTTCAAGGAAAATGTTGTGGGTTCTACCGAGGTGAACCAAGTGCTGGAAACCTACTGTCAAGCAATAGGTCAGAGAGCAAATTATGCTAAATCATCCATATTCTTTAGCAAGGGTGTTCCTGAGAGTGTCTGTAATGAGATTAAAGGACTTTTGAACGTCCCAAATGAAATGTTGAACGAGAAATATTTGGGGATGCCGTCGGATGTCGGGACCTCGAAAAATGGTGCTTTCAAATATCTCAAAGATAGGCCGTGGAGAAAAATTCAAGGCTGGACTAAGCGGACAATGTCTATGGCAGGGAAGGAAGTGTTAGTCAAAGCACTTGCGCAAGCAGTACCTGTCTTCTCAATGTCATGTTTTAAGCTGCCAAGAGGACTTTGCGAGCATTTGAACATGTTGATTCGGAAGTTCTGGTGGGGAAGCACTAATGGGCAGCGAATACCTCATTGGGTATCATGGAAGGCAATGACGCAACCTAAGAGTATTGGAGGGCTGGGTTTCAAAGACTTTGAGTTGTTTAACCTCGCGATGCTGGCAAGACAAGCGTGGCGCTTGCTACGGGACCCAAAGTCTCTTAGTGCCCGGGTGCTTAAGAGTATATACTACCCCCACACTTCGATCCTGCATGCAACGTTGGGAAGCCATCCTACACTACAAGAAATCTGTTAATACGTGACGGATCCAATCCGTCACTGACATGCACAAAACTGCCATGTAGGGGCATACGTGACGGATTTGAAATCCGTCATGTATATCGCGTCATAATTTGACCACTTCACGCTCCTTGACGGACCATCCAAAACCGTCACGGATCATGAAGGTTCCTAGCCGTCATGGATGGTAGTTAACTGACATGCTCATAACGGCATTAACGTGTGTACCATGTCATCATCTGACATGGATCTGACGTGGCAGCCCATGTAGTAGTCAACCCATCAAATTTTTTGGCCCACTAAATTTTAGCTCAGTCCAAGATTGTCGGCCCATATAGTAATCAACCCAAACATTAGAATTTCAATCCATTATGGCACGACCCACTAATTTCAATTCAGGACATTATCCCATGTCTCTTTTCACTTGGTCCATGGAAATTTAAGCCAATAATAATTTGACAAAAAATATATGCTCATGTCATTAAAAAAGAAGATTACGTAAACACACTAGAAAATACCAGTACATGAGCAAAAAAAGAGCCAAAATTATTAATTTTACAAGCATATCTCAAAGAACACTATGCTACTCTACAACCAGCGCCGCCCCCATCAAGCAAGGCCCAACGCTCGTCGAACATCAATCACGGGTCGTCCCACATTCCTAGCCGTTTGATCCACCCCTCCACACCAAAGTCGTGAGAACACATGTCTTCATTGTTGAAAATGCTCCCATAAACCAATATCTGCCACATGATAAAAAATATGTCACAATATATAATATTATAGCCAGTAGGTTAAACTAGAAGTAACTTGCTACTCCCTTCGTTCCTAAATATAAGTTTTCTTAGAGATTTGAATATGTACTATATACAAATAAATATAGCCTTATTTTAAAGTGTAGATTCACTCATTTTGCTCTGTATGTAGTCCATGTTAAAATTCATGAAAAGACTTATATTTAGCAAGGGAGGGAGTACACATTATCAAGTCCTGTATTTTTTCACTCCCGCAATGCAAAGTAGTGCAACAAAATAAATCGTGTGAAAAGAAACAACCGACGGCAACAAAAAGGAATGGTGAGCATATATAGATCAATAGAGTTGGCAGTAAACTTCACTGTGCTTATTTGACATGAAGTTCGAGACTATCACTACACTAAATTTGAATCATGCTATGAGAAATTCTGAAATTCCTACTATCGGTCTCTAATGAGTTGTGAAATATAGAAGTATAAAAAGTAAGGCAAGGGAAGGCACTTTCGTACCCACTGTAAGAAATAAATAACATAAGCAATACTTTTATTCTGGTAACAAAGGCAAACATCAAAATAGAAAGGAAACAAACCCTTTTCCCTCTTAATAACGTTATTATGCCGCAGGAGAATAATAATATCACAAGTACCTTCCAACGACAACAAAAATAATACTAGCTTCTCGTACAACAATCAATGATATTGTGATGCATCCACAGTGTGAACCTAAGATGGAGAAAGCAGACTACCACGATTAAAATCTTCATTTCAACCATCAAAAGGGATTACCCAAGCCCTTGGTATGAAAAGAAGTGATAATTGATGTATCATATATGTATTGTGGGATGTTGAACTGAAGGGCAATTGTTGAGGGCCGGGACACCTTGAAACAAGGTCTAATCAAGCGTATAGGCAATGGAGAGAGTACATACATTTGGGAGGACAATTGGTTACCCCACGAGGAAATGATGAGACCCTACGGGTGTATCTCAGCTAACCCGCCTCTGAGGGTCTCCGATCTTATCGATGCCACTAATGCCACATGGAACAAACAGCTACTGGATGCCACCTTCATGCCTTTTGACGTCAATGTGATATCAAACATACCAATATGCACCATGAACATGCCTGATTTCTGGAGCTGGGCTCATGACAGGAGCGGCCATTTTACCGTTCGGTCGGCCTACAACATGCTCGTCACGACGAGGAACTGGCGGGAAGCATGGTTGGAGGGTTCGGCTGGATCTTCATCAACTAGAACCGAGGAGGGGTCATGGAAATTGTTATGGAAGACGGAGGTCCCGACAAAAGTACGCATGTTCTTGTGGAGACTGTCAAAACAGTCGGTACCGACGGAGGATGTCAGAGCGCATCGCCATATGAAAAACACGAGCACTTGCAGTTTCTATGGTGCAGTGGATTCATGGCGGCATTCACTCTTGGAGTGTACCGTTTCGAGATGCATATGGGCCCTGGTGGATGAGGAACTAGGGAGTACACTGGTTGCTACAACAGAAATGAGGGCGAGAGCTGGCTGTTTAGTCTTCTTGCTGTGCTTTCTCATGAAAAGTTTGTTCTCCTCTCAGTAACACTTTGGGCAATCTGGACATCGAGAAGAAAGGCTATACATGAGGCAATTTTTCAAACCCCCCATGCAACACACGCTTTCATTACCCGCTTCATATCCGACTTGGAAGCAGTGAGAGTTCCAAAGCCTATTCGCCAAAGTACAACAAGCACTAGCATGGTCAGACAAAGACCGAAGGCGCCCCCAGCAAATTATGCCAAGATCCATGTTGATGCAGTTGTACGGACACATAGAGGGGGAACGGCGGTAGCTATTTGCAGGGACAACAATGGTGTTTTCTTGGGGAGCTCATCTTTGGTCATCGCGGGGATTTGGGACCCGACAACACTTGAGGCTATTGCATGCCGGGAGGCTATTGCTCTAGCGGAAGATCTTCATATTCAGAGAATGGTGGTTGCTTCAGATTGTAAGCAGGTTATTGGTGACATAACAAGAGGACACAAGGGCTCCTATGGTTCGATCATCTGTGAAATTAAGTCAAGATCATTATCGTTCCAATGTAATTTCTCTTTTGAAGGTCGTCATGTTAGTTTAGAAGCCCATAAGCTAGCTAGATTTGCTTTAAGCTTAGCTTTTGGTCGTCATGTTTGGCTTGGCCAGCCTCATGACCAAACTTGTATCCCACTGAATGTGGTCTTTGAATGAATAAATGCTTTTTCCCTCAAAAAAAAGTTATTACATCTTCTCTCCCTCTCAAAAACAAGCAGTTACATCGGCACGTCTAAAAAAAGCAGTTACATCAGCGGAGGAAAATTCAAAAGCGAAATCAGTAGTTCAGGGTAGCCCTTGCGAAGGTTACTCACACATTCTTTGATGGTGATAAGTGACACATTGCATATGTGATATTTGTCACAATTAGAAGTTTTGGGTTTTTCTTCATAGATTTAATATTTTATTTCTTGAGCCATGCATCTAAATCTCGAACCATTTTTTGTCACAATTAGAAGTTTTGGGTTTTTCTTCATAGATTTAATATTTTATTTATCGAGCCATGCATCTAAATCTCGAACCATTTTCACAAGTGGGTTTCTTGCATTGAGATTTCAGAGACAAAATCCCATGTTAACAGGTTTAGATGTTTTTTTCTTGAAAATACCAGGGCAGAAGAAGAAAAACATAAATAAAAATAGGGAAGCACACTTCAGGCACATGTCTGCTTCATGGTGCCCCGAAAAATACGCATCACCACGAAACACACTTGTTTTTTCACTTCTCAAAAAGTACAGGTGTGCTAACGCGTAAGCAAAGCTATGTTTTTCACTTTTCAGAAAAACACAGTTGTGCTTGTCGCGAAAGCACATCTATGAGAAGCGTAACTGTGTTTTTTCACTTTCGGAAAGCATAGTGGCGAGTTCATGTGAAAGCACAAATGTGTTTCACGATTGTGTTTTTTACAGGACGTGGACGTGCTTCATGCGAGAAATCCAACATAAATAAATAAACATAATCAAATTATATTTTTAGGAAACCTAGGAAAAACCAGGAAATATCCAAAACCCCACAAAATTTTAAAAAGCAAACACATGCATGAATTAAAAAATCGTTTCCTGTGTGTGCGCACAACTAGCGACACATAGTGGCGGCTGGGCACACCACGTGGCGCACCCTCGCGCGGCCGCCCACTGCACCCTACCCGTTGGGGGTAACCGTCCTAAGAAAGAGGTGCGGGTGTTGGTTACCATTGCTTAGCCTTTATCCAAGACGATAGATTTTGTTGAATTCTTCGAGGCACAATCAGTTGAAGAGAATATCACAAGCTTGAGCATTGTATTGCAGCATCTTCAACTCTTTCGCGGTAGCTTCACGGTTTGGTTCTTTCCCATCAAAGAATTCACCTTGCAAGCCAATACACACAATGACCCAAACGGCGGGGTTATGTACAAGAATATGCATTTTCATCTTATGCTTCCAACTAGCAAAATTAGTACCATCAAAGTAAGGACCTCTATGGTGGTAATTTCCCTCGCTAGACGCCATACTCTCCTAGGTTGTGAAACCAAGACTATGATCACCAAAAGCTATGAAAATCAAGGCAAATGAAGACCAAAGCTCTGATACCACTTGTAGAATCAAAAGTATGTCTAGAGGGGGGTGATTAGACTACTTGACCAAATAAAAATCTAGCATTTTCCCAATTTTAAGTTTTGGCAGATTTTAGCAACTTAGCACTAGTCAAGCAATCAACCTACACATGCAAGTCTAAGACTATAGCAGCGGAATTTAAAACATTGCACATGAAGGTAAAGGGACGAGTTTGGAGGGAGCAAACACAATGTAGACACGGAGATTTTTGGCGTGGTTCCGATAGATGGTGCTATCGTACATCCACGTTGATGGAGACTTCAAGCCACGAAGGATAACGGTTGCGCGAGTCCACGGAGGGCTCCACCGCTTGGGGGAGTTGATACGTCCATTTTGCATCATGTTTTCTTACTGTTATTTATAATTTTTTATCTATAATAATGCTTTTTGGAGTAATTTTAATGCCTTTTCTCTCATAGTTTGCAAGGAACGCACCAAGAGGAGAATTCCGGCAGCTGGAAATCTGGACCTGGAAAAGTTACATCAGGCCACCTATTCTGCACAACTCCAAATGAGTTGAAACTTCACGGAGATTTTTTATGGATTATTTAAGAAATACTGGAGCCAATAAACAGCAGAGGGGGACCACCAGGTGGGCACAACCCACCAGGGCGCGCCAGGCCCCCCAGGCACGCCCTGGTGGGTTGTGGCCTGCTCGGCCCACCTCCGGTACCCATCTTCTGGTATATAAGTCATTTTGACCTAGAAAAAAAATAAAGAGAGGACTTTCGGGACAAAGCGTCGCCGCCTCGAGGCGGAACTTAGGAGGAGCACTTTTTCCCTCCGTCGGAGCGTTTCCGCTGGGGGAACTTCCCTCCCGGAGGGGGAAATCATGGTCATCATCATCACCAACAACTCTCCCATCTTGGGGAGGACAATCTCCATCAACATCTTCAACAACACCATCTCCTCTCAAACCCTAGTTCATCTCTTGTGTTCAATCTTGTTACCGGAACTATAGATTGGTGCTTGTGGGTGACTAGTAGTGTTGATTATATCTTGTAGTTGATTACTATATGGTTTATTTGGTGGAAGATTATATGTTCAGATCCA
Organism: Triticum aestivum; assembly: GCF_018294505.1. Taxonomy (NCBI): domain Eukaryota; kingdom Viridiplantae; phylum Streptophyta; class Magnoliopsida; order Poales; family Poaceae; genus Triticum; species Triticum aestivum. The sequence continues at coordinate 522,574,875 of NC_057794.1, forward strand.
CTATGCTATTTAATACTCCTCTGATCATCAATATATTTATCATTTGTGAGTAGTTACTTTTGTTCTTGAGGTCACGGGAGAATTCATGTTGCAAGTAATGATGTGAGCTTGATATGTGTTTGATATTTTGATAGTATGTATGTTGTTATTCCCTTAGTGGTGTCATGTGAACGTTGACTACATGACACTTCACCATATTTGAGCCTAAGGGAATGCATTGTGGAGTAGCAATTAGATGGTGGGTTGCGAGAGTGATAGAAGCTTAAACCCCAGTTTATGCGCTACTTCGTAAGGGGCCGATTGGATCCAAAAGTTTAATGCTATGGTTAGAATTTATTCTTAATACTTTTCTCGTAGTTGTGGATGCTTGCGCGCGCGTGCGCGGGGGGCGGGGGGGGGGGGTTAATCATAAGTAGGAGGTTTGTTCAAGTAAGAACAACACCTAAACACCGGTCCACCCACATATCAAATTATCAAAGTAGCGAACACAAATCAAACCAACATGATGAAAGTGACTAGATGAAATTCCCATGTACCCTCAATAATACTTTGCTTATCATAAGAGACCGTTTTGGCCTGCCCTTTGACTCAAAAGGATTGGGCTACCTTGGTGCACTTTTGTTACTATTATCGTTACTTGCTCGTTACAAACTATCTTGCTATCAAACTACTCTGATACTTACAATTTCAGCACTTGCAGACAATCCCTTACCGAAAACTACTTATCATTTCCTTCTGCTCCTCGTTAGGTTCGACACTCTTACTTATCGAAAAGATCTACAATTGATCCCCTATACTTGTGGGTCATCGGTCATCAGTTCCCCCTCCGACAGAGTACCGAAAAAGGCCTCCAGATGGGATCTCACGAGAACAGAAGCTTGTGGTGGTGGAAAAAATGTTTTGGGTGGCTCTCTGTTGGTTTCCCGATTTTAGAGAATTTGTAAAGGTGAAATTAGGTCAAACGGACGCTCGTGGGCCCCACAAGCCACCAGGGCACGCCTACTCCCTTGGGCGCGCCTTGGTGCCTCGTGGGCCACTCCTTCATCTTCTGGCCCTCCCCCGAAGCTTCAAGGGTCTCTTTTGTCTAGAAAAAAAATCTCCAAAAAAGTTTCATGGCATTTGGTCTTCGTTTGGTACTGATATTTTGGTAAACCAAAAACAGGTGAAAAACAGCAACTGGCACTTGGCACTAAGCTAATAAGTTGGTCCCAAAAAAATGATATATAATGACATATAAATGCATATAAAACATCCAAAATTGATACTATACAGCATGAAACAATCAAATATTATAGATACGTTGGAGACATATAAGCAGGTGTCACAATATAGGCCCGACATTACAATAAGCTCAAACAACGATAAAAGATATATTGTTTTGTATTGAACTCTTCATTCACTTTGGGCATTTTTTATTTGCTTTTGCATCAGATTGTGGTCCTCTTGGGACCGTTTCAACTTCCAGTTCATCTTCGCTAACTCTTGGGAGACAAAGCTCGGAGCCGAAATAGAGGCCTACACAAATGATTAAAACAATTAGCCGTCCAAGCTCGATTTCGATCCTTTGATGGCTTTATACCAAACCAACAAGAGTCTTAGGGGCTACTGTATGGTCATATTCACACAAACATCGAGACGAACCCCAAGTCAGTTCTTTAAACCAACTTAGGGCTCGGGGGCTACTGATGGCTATGTTATAAATTATTGTATTGTATTCAAATAGGAGTTTTTTTAGCCACACCAGAAGAGGTCTGGCATAAAATTGACAATATATATACTACAGGGTGAATTTGAAGTACGGTAAACATACCTCAAAGCCTCTAAGGAGACCCTTGAAGGCCTCTTGCATTCTGGCCTCCATAGACTGGAAGCTCCCCACTGTCATGCCAATAAGGTCACGGTGCTCTTTCGGGATGGAGGAGCTCGCCACGACGGCCTCCATCTCCACGGGCCACCCCATGGGGACCTACTTTAGAGCAAGAGGGGAAGGTGGAGCCGCTTAGTGTTCACCCACCGTGGTTGCAGGGACGGTAACCTCTGGCTACTTTGGCAGTCCTAGAGTGATTTGGGCCGAGGATACACCTTGGCCCAACTCTTCTTCCGTAACCATGGGGACTTCTTCCCTGTGGTCTTCGGCGCCCGAGGACTAGACCTCAGCCAATGAATCGCCGATGCCTGCCCACGTGTTGTCAGCGGTAGGGGTCGGGCGCGACGTCGCTTCCCCCAGCCCATTAGGGCCAGAGGGGGAATAGGACGCTCCACGGACCCGCTCTCCGCCATAGAAGGTGGAGGGATACCATCGTCCTCAGTTGCGTCGCTGATGTTCACGCGTTGCGGGCTACAAAGGATGAATCAATAATTCGGCATCTACTCGAGGAACCATAAACATGAAGGAAATATGCCCTAGAGGCAATAATAAAGTTATTATTTATTTCCTTATATCATGATAAATGTTTATTATTCATGCTAGAATTGTATTAACCGGAAACATGATACATGTGTGAATACATAGACAAACAGAGTGTCACTAGTATGCCTCTACTAGACTAGATCGTTGATCAAAGATGGTTATGTTTCCTAACCATAGACAAAGAGTTGTCATTTGATTAACGGGATCACATCATTAGGAGAATGATGTGATTGACTTGACCCATTCCGTTAGCTTAGCACTTGATCGTTTAGTTTGTTGCTATTGCTTTCTTCGTGACTTATACATGTTCCTATGACTATGAGATTATGCAACTCCCGTTTACCGGAGGAACACTTTGTGTGCTACCAAGCGTCACAACGTAACTGGGTGATTATAAAGGTGCTCTACATGTGTCTTCGAAGGTACTTGTTGGGTTGGCGTATTTCGAGATTAGGATTTGTCACTCCGATTGTGGGAGAGGTATCCCTGGCCCCACTCGGTAATACACATCACTTAAGCCTTGCAAGCATTGCAGCTGATGAGTTAGTTGCGGAATGATGTGTTACAGAACGAGTAAAGAGACTTGCCGGTAACAAGATTGAACTAGGTATTGAGATACCGACGATCGAATCTCGGGCAAATAACATACCGATGACAAAGGGAACAACGTATGTTGTTATGCGGTTTGACCGATAAAGATCTTCGTAGAATATGTAGGAGCCAATATGAGCATCCAGGTTCCGCTATTGGTTATTGACCGAAGACGTGTCTCGGTCATGTCTACATAGTTCTCGAACCCGTAGGGTCCGCACGCTTAAAGTTCGATGACGGTTATATTATGAGTTTATGATTTTAGATGTACCAGAGGTAGTTCAGATTCCGGGATATGATCACGGACATAACGAGGAGTCTCGAAATGGTCGAGACGTAAAGATCGATATATTGAACGACTATGTTCGGACACCGGAATGATTTCGGGGAGTTTCGGGCATATACCGGAGTACCGGGGGGTTACCAGAACCCCCCGGGGAGACTAATGGGCCTATTGGGCCCTAATGGAGAAGAGGAGGGGCGGCCAAAGGGCAGCCGCGCGCCCCCTCCCCCCAGTCCGAATTGGACAAGGAGGGGGCGCGTCTAAGGTGGCCGCCCCCTCCTCCTCCTCCACTCCTTTATATACGGGGTGGGAGGCACCCCTTGGAGACACAAAAAATGATCTCTTGGACCTTTTAGCCGTGTGTGGTGCCCCTCTCCACCATAGTCCACCTCGAAATATCATAGCAGTGCTTAGGTGAAGCCCTGCGATGGTAGAACATCAACATCGTCACCACGTCGTTGTGCTGACGGAACTCTCCCTCAAAGCTCGGCTGGATCGGAGTTCGAGGGATGTCATCGAGTTGAACGTGTGCAGAACTCGGAGGTGTCGTGCGTTCGATACTTGATTGGTCGGATCGTGAAGACGTACGACTACATCAACCGCGTTGTGCTAACGCTTCCGTTTTCGGTCTACGAGGGTACGTGGACACACTCTCCCCTCTCGTTGCTATGCATCACCATGATCTTGCGTGTGCGTAGGAATTTTTTTGAAATTACTATATTCCCAACAAAACAGACTCCAAAGCGTTCTACCGAGAATACCATCTGGGTGCAGGCTTCACTGAGTCAGGGGGTCCTCCGAGGTGTCAAAGAGGGTCACCCAAGTAGGCGCAGTTCATTGGCCGGCCGGCACGCCCGAGGCCTTGCGCAGCTTCCAACGGGGCTGGTGGTGTGCCTCCTCCACGGGGTCGTCAAACGCTGCTCTCTTCTATTTCGAAGAGGCCACCTCATCTTCTTCGTCTTCCATCTCCTGTACTACTTTCCCCTCCTACTCTGCTATCAAGTTTCTCTCAGAACCGAACTGAACCGAATTCTGATATGCAATTAGTCTAGTGTAACACCTTCCAATTAGTTTTTTAGAACAACCTTTGAATTATATTTGTGACATAAGACCGGCTCGGCTGCAGAGGCGGGTGTTGCAGGCAAATTAAAGCACCAAAAAATAGGGAGTTCCTAACCAACACACATGAGACCTCCTATTTAGCAACCTGCATGGGGGAGAGCGCACAAATGCACACCACCTCATGCGCAGGATTTGGGCTGGACCATGTGTGGACGAGTGGCGTCCCTGCTTTTTTCGCTTTCATTATATATATATATATATATATATATATATATATATATATATATATATATATATATTTTGCTTCATAATGTTCAAGATTTCAAACTAAAATGTGTATTTCAAAAATAAAATCATAAATTAAAAAAATGCATTTGGATTAAAAAATGTTTGCGAGTTCAATAAACATTCTTGATTTTTATGGAAATAATTCTTGAACTACAAATTTTTTGCAATTTTTAAAAATATATGTGAATTCAAAAACATTCATGAATTGGGAAAAAACTTTGCAAATTTGAAAAAATATTCCCGAACCAAAATGTTACATTTAAAAAAATGTTCATGGATTTAATAAAAAAATTCAGGAAGTTTAAGAAATATTCGTCACTCCAAAAACCGTTCATATTTTTCAAAAAAAATGTTAGTTCGAAAAACTTTAACCAATTTTTAAAGGCCGCGTGTTTAGAAAATTATGACCTTCTCTTTTTTTATTTCCACAAATGATCATGATTTTGAAAAACAAATTCATAACTTTCAAAAATATGTACGCGAGTTTGAAAATAACATATTCAAGTATTAAAAATTTATCCTCAAACTCAATGTTTTTCACGAATTTGTATTGTTTGGAAGATTTTCATAAAAACAATAAATTGAAAAATGGTTCATGACTTTATTTTAATTTTATGAGTTTCAACAAAAAGTTTGTGAACTATAAAAAAATAAGAAACTAAAATAAAAAGGAAAAAAGAGAACGAAAAAGAAAAGGAAAATACTCAGAAGAAAAAACAAAAGAAGTAAAAAGATAGTGGCGAAAAACCCAGAATTGACCGTCCTATCAGAGGACCAGGAGCAATTAATCTTTATCTTTATCTTTACCTATATATATATATATATATATATATATACTAATAAAGCGGCTATCGCTTCTGTCCGTCCGTTATTAGTACTTTTGCATAAAAGCCCCTGTGGTTTCGTGTATTCAACCCGCAATCCATTATTAAGCTGCCACGAAAAACGGTTCGCTAGAAAAAATACCCGTACGCGTCTGCCTCCTCGCATCGCCTCGACCCTGGCCTCTGCCTAGGCCGAGCCAATCCTAGCTGCCGCCGCACCACTCGCCGCCGCGGCCGACCTCAACCCACCCGCCGCCCCGGCCGACCTTAACCCGCCCGCCGCCCCGGCCGACCTCAACCCGCCCGCCGCCCCGTCCACACCTCTTCCCGCTCGCCACCCCCGCCGCGGCGCTCGAGCGCAGCTTCTGGATCAGGTCAACGCGGCGGCTCGACAGGCTGGGGGCGATGCGTCTGCTCGATGCAAAACGGCGGCGGCGGGATCCAGCGGGCGCGGGAGAAGGAGAGATCCGGCGCGGCGGCGCGAAGTCCTTGCAAGTGGAGGCGGGCCTCCATGGCTGGCAGGGAGAGCTCCAAGGTCATGGCGGTGATTCGATTTTTCTGGTAGAGAAGAGAGACAGGAGGATCCAGGGTGGAGGAGAGGTAGGAGAAGAAGGACGAGGAAGATGGAAGGGTGCGGCAGGGGTGCAGCGGTGCGAGGGCACTGGTGCGCGTGAGGAGCGCCTCTCCTCGGGAGGATCAGGGAGGAGCGAGTGAAACTCAAATCGACTTCAGAGCAAGGTACTGGTGTAGAACTACGAAGAAGCAAGCTGACCAGATGCACACGTACTAGCCGGCAACAACGATGAAGGAAGCCAACCAGATGTGCACAAAACTACACTACATCATGCCTAATTGAATCCTCCGGTACGTGTTCCATTGGCTAATAGACCATGCTAGCTAGCTAGCAACCATGTAAATTCCCCACGCTTGATTGATTCCTTTGGGACTTTATTAACTTCTATATGTTCTTCCCATGATTATCTAGATAATGCTAACTGTTGATATTTCTTTCACGCATACATGGTTTTGCTTGGAGTTTTTCCACTGGCTACGTCTGAACTCTGAATATTATGAACTTAAGGATAAATCTTATAGCAGATCAAAATCATGGTCCACGCAAAAAGAAGAGACCAGAATCATGGTTGTGCTGATTCCATAGGGGCCTCATGATGGTTTGTGTTCTTTTATTCAAATGAAAAAACCAAGATTATTATTGTAACTGTTACAGTTGTACTAGCAGGATTATCCTAGAAGTTGTGCCAATTTTCCATCAATTGATAACACTGTAAGGTAGTGAGTCATCTTTGTAGACTTTACCATGCCTAGATTGGTTGACTTGGATCACGTGTATGTCTTACACTTTTAGACAATTCTCACTTGCTATGCTAAGCTCGAATTTGAAGATACAAGTTGAGGTGTGTCTTGGGACAGTGTGACTAAAAACCGAACCTTCAGTTTATGCAATCAGAAGAAAAGTGAATGAATTTTCAATGAAAACAAAATACTTCTGAGCATAAGGATGAAAAAGTGCAGCAACCGACTTGGCTTATTGTTTTGGAAATTGCAACCGGTGCTCTCCTTCTTGTTTTTGTGATCACTAGTGCTGTTACTGCCTCCAGAAGCTTCAATCTAAAGCCTTCTATAAGAATATCATCATGGAGTAGATCAAAAAGTTGGAGCAACGAGATAACAGTACTGATTGGTTGGTATTAACTATATAAAATAAATTGATTATTTTGTCTAACATACATTGTTGCTAATTTGTTCATGCTTTCCTCAGATTCTGATATGCTGAAAAGTTTGCCAAAGTTGAGTCACTAGGAACTTGAAGTAGTGTGTTAGGATTTTAGCAACATAATTGGCTCAACTCTGGAGACTATAGTCTACAAAGAAACAATGAAGGATGGACCTGAGGTTTCTGTCATATCATTATGCGCCTTTGAAGGTCATTGGACTAGCCAGCATGAGCTCTTTTACCAAAACAAGGTAGTTCGTTTGTCTAAAATTGCGACTCAGAAACACCTTTTAACTCAAATAATAAATAAATAAAATGGGATGAACATTGTAGGTTATTGATCTGGCAAGGTTGAATCATGAGAACATAGCAAAGTTTCTGGGCTATTGCAGAGAGAGTGACCCATTCTCGAGGATGTTAATCTTTGAGTAAAAATCAAATGGGACCCTGTACGAGCACCCACACTGTAAGTCTATCTCTTCAATTTCATTAGGACAGACTAAATATTTGCATTTTCTGTGTGTTGTAGATTTGATCTCATTTGTTTTCGTCCTTTATATGGGGAAGAGGCCCAATTCTCTTGGCTCAGATGAATGAAAATAGCCATGGACATCGCCCAAGGTTTAAGGTATTTGTACACCGAGTCGCAGCCTCCTTTCGCTATATCTGAGCTGAACTCCAATTCAGTATACGTTACAGAAGATTTTATATACAAACTGAACTTTGAAATCCACTTGACAATTGCTCATGACTTGATAGAAATCATTCTTATGAGCAGGCTGACGACGTCGTCTATTGAAGCCCCACCGGCGACACGACGGGACAGCTCTGACTTGTACGTGGGTGTGGGAACGCAGATCCGCGTTGCCAGCTTACACAAGGCCATGCTCAACGCGCCGACGCAGGGTTTATCGCCCGTCTTTGTCAGATAAGCAAAGCAATCCACCTTCCTCTTTCTCATCAGATCCATTTTATTGTGATATTGCATTTAAGTCAATCAATTTTTATGATTCTTTCAGTGTTAAAGAAAATGGAATTTACCTGAATAAATTGCATGTATAGATATGTAGAGGATGAACTCAACAAGTGGATCTTTCAAGGTTAATTAGCTTTGCACATTTTATAAAATAGATGCAATGGCATAGCACCTTCAGTATCATGCTTGCACTCACATGTTGTTCCAACAGCACTATGAATGTTGCCCAGAATTGCCATGCCTTCAGCTTTCGCTATAAGTTCCTATGATGCTCCTTTTCAGGTGACTTTTCATGTGATTTCTACTTCTAAAAATTAGAAAGTACCTTCAGATCAAAGCAGTGGATTTGTAGATTTTCTGGGTATTGGTGCTACTCCATCTCCATTTGGCTTACGGTCTTTGGTCACTGATTCTGAGGTACGACGTTGTTTTACTTTTATGTTAAATCCCATTTAGCTTGGCACCTCCATTTATTGGTTCGGACCGAGCAAAGATCCTGTTGAGCAATATCACTGACTGGAAGCATAAATTTTCAAATCAGTGATGAGATAAATCTTGTGTACTGGTGCTTAGCAGCTAGCGAAGTGCGGCTGGTATTTTTGGTCTGTATGTAGGTAGCTTCCTGATGTGTGTGGCTGTTGTTCATTCACGACCTGAACTTATTTCTGTTGGCTTCATTTTAGTAAAGATGGGGTGGGGAAAAAACTACACCCTATATATGTAAGTTGACTGAAAATAATAATATGTTTCAGTAGCTATATTTCTCTGTTTCCTAACATGGTTGTAGGCTAGATGTTCGTGTTGGTTTGTCTTGCTGTAGAACTTGCCCCTATTCATTTGTTACACATTTTGTGTAGCTATCAAGGAAGAAAGTAATGGACATTCACAGGTCAGAGTCTCCCCATCAGCATTTGATGGCAGGGGCCGCTGCTTTACAGAAGATGGATGTGAAACCAAAATCATATTCTACCAACTTTTATTTAATGCATATTATCATTTAGCAATACGTTGGCTGTGCCTCCCCGTGATCAATGGAGATCTTCTGTAGATGTATTGGAGTTTTGTCATGCGTTAAACTTCTCAATGGTTGACCATGGAAAATCTGTGTAGTTCTTATTTTGTACATATGCTTCTGGTTTCAAGGAGAATTCTTACTCCTTTTGGAATTACCATCTTTAAACATTGTAGATCCCAATCTCTTGTGTATTTGCATCAAATACTGTTTTTCGAATGCTTATCATGTATAATACTAAACTCCCTCCCCCTACTTCTTCTGTCACATGTGTTGTTCCTTTGTCATTAGTGAGCTCCAGAAAACACAACTGCAAGGTAGAGAATAGTTGCCACTTAGTTAGCATTTTAGTTAGCAGTGTAGACATGTTAGTAATACTATAATGTTGGACAATAAATGACTTCGACTACATTCGAACGAACTTATCTTGCTTCCAAGAAGAGTAAAATCATCTTTAATAATTTCCCGGATTTTGCTTATATTCATGTTTCTTAACATGTTTGGAATGTCGTTTCCTCCAAAATGCGACATTTACCTTCCATTTGGAGCATAGGATGCATTTTTTATCAGTTGATGACTGAAAAAAATCACTTTTCTGATAAAAACGCTATCCGTCAGTTGGACTTAATTAATTGCCTTCTAGACACACCTTCAAATATATACAGGTTCTCTAATAAGGTAGTCGTGGGAACACTATATTTTTGGTTTACATTGTAAATGTTTCCAGTGACCACAAATTTGACTTTCTTTTTTTGCTTCTTTTCAGCTTTCAGGTCCTAAATGAGAAGGTAAGGATGTACTTGAGCAGTATGAGAAGACCGAGTTCCATTATCTCAGAAGCCAGAAGTTTCCCATTAATATTTGGTTCTAAAATTTGTTTAAGAAAATGGTCATTCTGCTATTAGCACCACGATTATGTGTCAATTGTAGATTCTTAATTGGTTAGAATTATTTTATATGTTTGATTCCTTTGGTTCATATTTATTCAACAACAAAATATTTTTGAGATTGGTCAATTTGAGGATCAAACTTCAAACATGTGAATTGATGTGGCATCAAGCTAAATCTATTGATACATAGCTATCCTTTTTTGCTTTGCACAATTAATATTGTTACTGGAGATGTATGTTAATCCTCTAGCTTTGCTCATTTTATCTTTTGATTTCATCTGAGTTGATAGGATATTGTGTCATGCGTTCAAAAATTATATGGTCATGTGGGTGGATTGTTTCTCCCGTTGCAACGCACGGGCATGTTTCCTAGTCGCTATCTAAGCGGGGAATAGGATCTCCAGCGCGTTGGGCGTTGCCTACATCCAAACGCCCACCCCGCACCGCGTGGCTTTGGGCTGGCCAAGTACGATGCAAGATGAGCGGTGCGCCTGGTTTTATTTTTGTTTTAACTCTTTTCTTTTATTAATTAAGTTTTAAAAAGATATCTTTAAATTTTAAAATAGTCCATAAACTATAAATGGTCATATTTTAGAAAAATATATTTGTGAAATAAAAAAAATATGAAATTGAAAAAAATCATGAATGCACAGGTTCTACGTCATTTTCAGAAATCATTTGAGTATTCAAAAAGTGTTTGCCAATTTTTAGAAAAAAGTTAATGAAATCAAAAAAATATTTGTTCAGGAAATTTAAAAAGGTTCAATTTTTTTAGAAAATACATGTGATTTGTGAAATTGTAAACAAATGATTCTGAATTTGTAATATGTTCGTGAAAAAAATGTTCAGGAGTTTTAAAAATAATTGCGATTTGAAGAATTATAAGAGAATGCTGAAAAGATAGTTTGCAAATTTGAAAAAACTTTTGTTCATTTTTAAAATGTTCTCAAAATTTAAAACATGTTCATAAATTAATAAAAATGTGTACTAAATACAGAAATTATTAATAAATAGTTATTTCTTTTCTGAAAGGAAATAAAAATTTAGAATAAAACTCAAAATTACTTTTCTCTTAAAAAACACAGAAGGTTCTGGATCCTTCTTTATCATGGGAACTACACACAAATAAAAGGCACAAATGGGTTGAACCATTATGTGGCAGCAACACTCTTCAGCACCCCACTGGTGGATTATGCTTTCCGTGTCAGCACCCTGCAAGATGGGAAGTTCCACAATTCCTATTTGCTGCCATTGGCGGTAAAGTGACGCCAAATCCCATGGGAAAGGAAGCACGTGAAATTAAGTGGGGTGTACTGTTTAAGTATGCTTTGTTCCTGGTTTTAGGAACCATTCAGAAGGATTCAGTAAAGTTCAGAGCCGATTTTTTTCGTTTTTCCCATTAATTATTTCACTGGTTATTTTTTCCTTTTACGAAATTCTGAAAACCATTCGCATTTTAAAAATTATTTGGAATTTTAACTAGTTTTATAATTTACAGTTTTTTCTAGAAATTCAAAAGCATTCATGTGTTTTCCAAAAAAGTTCGCGTTTTCATAAAATGTTTCAAAAAAAAATCCAAGTTTTTCAAAAATTGTATGCGTTATGTATAATATCTTTTCCATTTTCCTAAAATATATGTGTTTTTAAACAAATTTGGAAATTGAAAATTTAAAAATTTCTGAGAATTTTAAATGATATTCGTGCACCCTCTGGCGGTACAGTGCCTGTCTCTTGCATTATTGAGTCACTACAGTACACATGAATTGCCATAATATGCACAGATAAGAATGCAAGACTGTAGCTAATGGACTAGCTCGGCACCTGTGCCTATGCCTTTGGGGGCAATTTGACGGAAAAATCCTTCACACAGGAGCTCCCGGTACTATAGCTAGGGCGCCCCTATATATCACATTCAGCGAGACGGTACGAACCCTCGCTGAAGGGTGACGTGACTGGGGAACAACATCCTCGTTTTTTGTTTTTTTATTCATTTTCTGTTTTTTGTTTTATTTTGTTTTTCTACTTCCAAATGTCCTAATAAATATATTTCAAAAATCGCTCTACATAAAACATTTGAAAAGTGTTGACCAAGCATTTGAAAAAGGTTAAATGTCTATAGAGAAAATGTTTATCACGTATACAAATAAAATAAAATATGTATGAAACTATTTGATCATGTATTAAAAAAATGTTGATTAAGTATTTAATAAAAATATTGAACAAGTGTTTGAGAAATATTAATCAAGCATTTGGAAAATGTTAAATATGTATAGAAAAAATGTTGACCATGTATTAAAAAATGATAATCAAGTATATTTTTTAATATGTATAGAAAAATGTTGATCATGTATTCAAAAAATTATGTATAATTTTTGCATGTACATAAAAATGTTAATTAAGCATTTGAAGAAAATATTGAGCAAGTATTTTAAAAATGTTCAATGTGTTTAAAAAAAGTTGTCCATGTCCTAAAAAAATTTAATATTTCATTTAAAGACTGTTAATTAAGCATTTGAAAAATGTTAAATGTGCATAGAAAAAATATAGACCATATATTAGGAAAATTTAATCTTGTATTTGGAAAATGTTAATAGAGTATTTGAAAAGTTTTGAAATTGTGTATAGATAAAATATTGACCATGTATTCAAAAAAGTTAATCATGTATTTGAAAAATGTTAATCAAGAATTTTAAAAATTTTAAAATATCTGTATAGATAAAATGTTGATCATGTATTTTGAAAATACAAAATATGTATTGGAAAAATGTCAAACATGTATCAGAAAACTATTGTTTACATATACAAAAATTGTAGAATAAAACCCAAAAGAAATGAAGAAGACCAAAAAAATGAAGACCCAAAAAGAAATGAACTAAAACCAAGAGAATGAAAAATAAAACCAAAGAAAGAAATGAAAAAGAAAAGGAAAACCCCCCAGAGAAAACCGAATAAGAGAAACATAAAAAACGGTGGAGAAAACTAGCTCTTTTACCTCAAGTAGGATGCACCCTATAGTTTCGTCACGAACACGTGACAGCCCCTTTTTCTCCACTATTTATTTCATTAGGTGTGTGTTAATGGGCCGAGCCAATTGACACACCAGATAAAGAAATCCTTCAGCGAGAGATCCTTCTATCTCGGTTAATGCAAGATATACTCGCTTGCTCTAGATAAGCCAACTTGGCGTAAATTGCCGACTCATGTTATGTGGTAACTGTGGGTTGTGGCAGTTCAGCCTGGCAAAGAGTGGTGGGTTGTAGAGGCGCTTCTGGGGATCCTTCCAACTCGCTTAATGCAAGATATCCTCCCACGGTCTAGCTATGGCAACTTGACATAAATCGATGACTCGTGTGTTACATGGTAACTGTGGGCTGTGGCAGTTCGGCCTGGCAAAGAGTGGTGGGTTGTAGAGGCACCTTTGGGATCCTTCCAACTCACTTAATGCAAGATATACTCGACACAATCTAGCTAACGCAACTTGACGTAATTGATGGCTCGTGTATTGCGCGGTAATTGTGGGTCGTGGTAGTTCGGCCTAGCAAATGCTTTATCAACATTTTTCAAATTCAAGATTAACATTTTTTTGAATGCATGATCAACATTTTTCCATACACATTTAACAATTTCTAAACACTTTATTAACATTTTTAAAGACGCGTTCAACATTTTTTCATATACTTGATTCACATTTTAATATACAATGATAAAAACAATTCATTATTTTAATGCATGGTCCACACTTTCTCTATACACATTTACTATTTCCAAATGCTTGTTTAAATTTTTTGAAAATACCTTTTCTACATCATTTGAATGCTAGATTAATATTTTCATATACATGATCAAAATATTTCATTAATTTTTTAATGCATGGTCAACATATTTTGTATAAACATTTAACATTTTTCAAATGCATGATTACATTTGTTGAAACATTATGAAACTATATTTTTGTAATATATATGTTTGGATAATTTGAAGTGTAAACTAAACTAAAAAATGGAATCAAAAAACGAAATAAAAACGTGGAAAACAGAAAAAAAATTAGGGAGTGTCCTTCCGCCCAATGGGCCGGCCCATATGCTCGCATGAGTCGTTTCAGCGAGTCGACATAGGGGCGCCCAGTTCTTTGTTCCGAAAAAACCACGCATCCTTAATATCTCAAATTCTCATCAAAATAGAACCAACCTGTGGTTGAGATGGTTAGGTGGACAGTGGTATCCTCAACCCACCAGGGTTCAAATCCTGGTGCTTGCATTATTCCTGGATTTATTTCAGGATTTCCGGCGATGCGCTTTCAGTGGGAGGAGACGTTTCCGTCGACGACGAGGCGCCTACGGTGACTTCGTAAATCTCAAGATGATGTGTCGGCTCAGTCTTTCGGAGGTGCTCATAGGGGTAGGGTGTGCGTGTGTGCGTTCATAGGGGTGAGTGTATGCGCGTGTATATGAGCGCTTGTGTCTGTACTGATGCTCAAAAAAAAATTCTCATCAAAATATTAAGACTTTAAAAAGGCTACTGATTTTAATTCCATTTTCTCACTTTCTATTTCTTTCATATTTTCATATTTTCCTTTTCTATATATATTTAAATTAAATAGGACAACATAGTTCCCGAGTAAAGTATTTATTACCCCAAAATTAATGAGAATTTGAAAACCTGTTAAGAATTTTAAAATTCATGAACAATCTTTAAATTTAACATTTTTTTCTAATTTCGTGAACATTATATTCAAATACATGAATTTTAAATTCACTACTAATTTTATAAATCCACGATTTACTTTATAAATTCAGGCATATTTGAAAAAACAAAGATATTTTTAATTCATAAATAGTGAATATTATTTTAATTTGTGTCTTATATTTTTTTCACTTTTTCTTATACTTTATCAATATTTTAAATAGTCATGATATTTCTTAACTATTGATAAACATTTTGTAGAAACATGGATATTTTTAAATAGGAGAATGATTTTTTTGTAAATAGTGAACTCTAAATTCATGATTTTTAAAAAATTTATGAGCATTGTTTTAATTCGTAAACATTTTTCTTTGTTTCTTCAAAATCTAGTTTATTGTCAAAGTTAAAAGTTTCTTACTCCCTCGATTGCAATGAAATCCAAATTGACCATAAATTAGACCGGTCAAATGTGGACTATATGTGAGGAAAATTATACAATTGGATTCGTATTCGAAAGTAGCTTTCAAATTTGACACTAAACTAGACTCATCAAATATAGATTAATGGTTTAATTATGATCAAAGTTAGATTTTGGAATGCGCACACGCGTCGGTCATCGCTATACTAATATCTGATGACTATTTATTGTTGGAGGCAAGATCAACCTGAACTACGAGCTACGAGTTCTTGCAGACATCCAAAGAACCTACGAGAACTGTAGTAATGTAATGTGAACTGCAAATATATAGTAAGCACCAGATAAATGTGGGGGTTCTTCATAGAGGATTTGAACAAGGTGGTAGTCCTACACGTCTCGCAGATGCGAATTTTATCAATGCTAAACAATGTCTAAACAAAAAGCCCGAGTCTAAAACTGATGAATGATAGCTATATATATAGAGAAGCCTAAGACAAGTAGGTCCCCAGTTATTAAAAGGAAATAATCGATCTTAATTTTTCTTGCGCCTGGGCTGGCCCACCAATGTTGAGGTGTATGTTGATTCGGGTTGTCGAGCGATATGCGTGTATGGAATTCCATCGAACCTGCACCTCCACGTACATGCGCATACACATATTTTATATGTTTCCATCTCGCATCTTAACACGTGGCTTCTACAATTCTCTATTAACTCTCCATGAATAAATGATAATATCTTATTTCTCTTATAGGCAACAAATCAGTAATTTATACAGGTCGCATGTGGGCCATGGTTTGGTAATTGGGCTGCCCATAGCCATGGTTTGGTAATTGGGCTGGCCCATAGCTATGCAAGTTACATGTTTTAGGTGCTATTCTATGATGTGTTTCCAATTTGACGCTCTTTGCTCAAATAGTCGGCTGAACTCATAAGCAAGCTAACAGAGCCAGCGAAACGTTCAAGAAGGTTCCGGTCCGTTTATTATATGGTTTTCCTAATTTTTTTAAATTTTTAAAATGTCCTAAGATTTCAAGATTTATTTGTAATTTTAATATTTTTTCAGGAATTCCAAAATTTGCTCGGCAAATTAGCCAATGTTCAGAATGTTCCTAAAAATCTTCGAAAATTTCAAAATTTATTCATAAATTAGAAAATGTTTGAAAATTTAAAATATTCGGAAATTTCAAATTTCTAGAAATAAAAAAATGTTTGCGCTTTTAGAAAATGCTTAGAATTTTCAAAAAAAGAGTTCAAACTGATTTGGAATAAACGCCACCATGTCTATTCACTACAGTGCCGCATCACTACATGGTCACTGTTTGCTACAGTGTCGATCTCCCAAAGTTGCTCCTGCACCTTGTTTTTTTTGAAAAACAAACTTGAAACTTTATTAATTAGAAATAATTGTTACATCGTCTATCAAGAGAGTTACAAGAGCTTCGATGGGCTCCTCTATCCAATTTCTAGTCATGAAACCTTTTGCTAATCTAGCAAGCTCATGAGCTACTTTATTTGCTTCCCTGTTACAATGTTCAAAACTGGTTTGAGGAAAATTACATGCCATAAAAAAACAATCCTCAAAAATTGCAGCAGCTGGTCCCGTAGACTGTCCTCCGTTCTTCATTGTGTCGATGACCTCCATATTATCAGAATTGATGATTAGACGATTGCAGCCCGTCTTTTGTGCCAACAGTAAACCAAATCTGAGTGCTACCGCCTCTGCCGTGAGGGCATCCGCACAGTACTGAATCCTCCAGTTACCACCTACTATGAAGTTTCTTTTGTCATCTTTGATAACAGCACCCGTTGTGCCTCTTAGCTGATCATGATCAAAAGAAGCATCCACGTTTAATTTAACGAAACCCCTAGGAGGTCTGCACCATCCTTCATTCTTTCTCTTTGCTTTAGGAGAGTGAGCATTTACATAGTTCGATGTTATTTACTCCCGCACCTTGTTAATGCTACGGTTGCCCTGTGAGAAATGCTACCCATTTGGCGTAGAATCTGTCAAATAGGGACTCCCTTTCCATGAGCCTATATGAGGACCTTCCGTTGTACAACTTCCTCCATCACCAGGAGAATTTGGTAGCCCATCTAATCAACGACTCCAATACGCATACAAAGGAGAGGACATCAACCAAATTGAGCCCCCACCTCACACGGGTTGTGCCCGCTGCCATGGAAGCACCCCGAGCACGCGTGAGAACATAAATATCACAAGTGAATTCATTCACAATGTCGATGTCGATATCAATATATAACAAGGAAAATATGGATATTGCATTATCTCACTTAGTTGAGTTTATTGCTACTACCACTCGCCAACTTGTTTCACAATACTTCAAATCCGGTAGCACTTACCCACATAGGCCTTTTGTCGGTGCCGGATCAGACTTCAAATCCGGCAACTTGTTCTGGAATACCATCGTTGTCACCACCTCGTCAATGCCGCTAGGGAAACAAACCAAAGGGAAACAACAAGGATCTACAAAAACTATAAAAAATGGAAAGCGACCTTTTCAATTAATTTCGTGTGATTATAAATTTACAGATAAGTGATAGCGCGCGTTGCCACGCCACTCCGCTTTACACTATAATGTTAGAGGTTGAAGCAAATATAGAGGAATTTTCCTTTGTTTTAGAATTGGCATAAGCTAATATGTATATATTTGTCAGTAAATTTTGAGCTTATATGTTACATTCTAGATATGTTGAACTTTCTCTTGAGCTTGTTGTTCCAATGTTCACATGTGAGCTCGGCTGCGCTGTTTTTATTGCATTGCTTGCATTTGGATTCCATCATTTTATGGTATGGCTGCTCACTTAAGTTGCTTCCACGGTTGGGTTTTGGTCTATGGTGTGATCTTCTCAAATAAGTTGCTTTCATGGTTGGGCTTTCTAGATAGAACAACACATATAGCCCAATTAATCAAACAAATAAAAATGGGACGGCTCCTGATGCTAATCGGATGACGAGCGACATCCGCATCCAAGGCAATAGGGACAATTTTGCTTAGAAATCCGCATCCAATGGGCAGCGACGACCAAAATATAAAATCGGACAACTCTTCATGCCAATGACCTGAGAGAGCTCCTAGGATGTCCAATTTTAATCTCTCTAAGTAGATAGTTCACATAAAAATAATGTATATTTTGGTCTCAAATAAAGCAAAACAAAAATACATCAATGTGCTATAAATATGGAGTAACAATACTTAAACTACATAACTATGCTATAAATATGAATAAACTATATGTAATTGTAAAATTTTAGTGTCTATGAGTGCACTAAAATGAAATCTATTTTGTAGCTGGAGCAAGTTTGCTTAGTTATTTATAAAAAGAAGTTTGCGACATAGCTTCTTGACAAACCTATCAATGCAAGTTGATTCACTTGTAGACATAAAATGGAACCCATAAAAACCCCACCCATCCACAATTTATGCTCTTGGATACACCAATGTATTTGTATTTATTCACACCCAAATTAGCCATCCTTTAACAATTGTAGCCTTTGATCGTATATGTTTAACAAATATTCTTGTAGATTTTGTAGATCGTTGATATAAATATCAAATAAATAGTTCTATGAATGAGCTGTCGATAAGCGGTTTGTTCTCATTCAGTTCAGATCCAAAAGGAGCCCCTCGCGCGAATTTACAACACAAGTGCCCTTGTCAAACTTTCTGCACTCTATTCATTCTTAGTTATTTTCTTTGTTCATTGATTATTTTCATTTTCACACATGTCTCTGGTCTGTTAAACAATTGACCAACCCATGCATGCTCTATAATTTGTGTGATAGCAACGTTTGGAACACATATACACAAATATAATCTATTACAAAACATACAATATGTTGGAGTCATTGGGCTTTTAGCCCATTTTACTGATTCTAGTAGTTCTTAAAAAAATCCTAGAGGCCCATATGATCCATTCATGCATGATAAGGATGTGCGGAAAGTTTAGTCTCACCCCGGTTATGAAGGGTGTATTGGACCAACATATAATGTTGATTGTGTCATGCACCACTAATAGATTGCGAAGAAGACAAATACATGTTTGTTCCTTATATTATTTTTACTAAATGACCCCTCAAGAAACTAAATCACTTCACTGACCCAAAAGAAATATCTTATTTCAGAATTTGGCCCGCGAGATAGACGTCAATTTATTTGGCGTTTTAATGCACATAATAACACCTAATTATTTGGCGCCGCCAAATCCGTGTTGGAAGTCAATCTAATGTGTCAAAAGCCAATGCCGCCAAATAAATTGGCTTGTATTCATTCTAAGATTGACTTCCAACATAGATTTGCTGTCATTGACTTTTGACACGTCAGATTGACTTCTAGCACGGATTTGACGGCGCAAAATAATTAGGCGTTATTACGTGTATTAAAAACGCCAAATAAATTGGCATCTATCTCGGGGTCAAATTCCGAAATAAGACTTTTGAAGGGTCGGTGAAGGAATTAAGTTTCTTATTAAGGGGTCATTTAGTAGAAAAAACATATATCCTTCTTCTCCGCCACCCACCTCTCCCGCACGCCGGGTTACATGACCGAGCTGACCACGAAGTAAGACATAATGCCCCTCTGAAGCCCGACTGCTGGATTCTCCTCCACCGTGGCTGTGTATGTTTGGACTACTAGTATTAGCAATCGACATGGATACTTATCATGATTAATGTATCGCATTTCTTTGTATGAATTGCTTAACTATTCAGCACAATACAGTCTTTGTATATATATCGTTTCTCAAGTTCTTGGTTGATTTTTGCTGTTTGCATATACTGTGATATGTTGCTTGGGCTTACACAGATGAATTTCATATGGATAAAGAGTTTGGCGCTCCTTAACTTGACATAACATAACATAACATGTGAATTGCAGCCTTGAAGGAACAGACGACCTAGGCAGCTTTTGTAACGACCTTTGTCCTTGTGTTGGATGCGCTCGTTTCGATGTCCTTCGGGGCAAGAGCGCACTGCAAAAGTGCCTGCCCCCATCGCCTCTCCACGTCCTCACTGCCGGCCGGGCGGTGCCGGTGGGCGAGTTTTCTTCCGGAAAAGGAGGTTAAAACCCCGACTCTATATCACATTCATCTTTATTAATTATTGAACAAAGGTACGACAAGAACATACATCAAATCTTCCAAAGCTGTCGCTCGTACCTACAAACTTGATAATGTAGAGATCCATCTGCATAATGTATCAGAACCTACAGCCGATGTAACAAACCTAAAAAATACATCACATACACACGTTTTAGAAGCCGTCATCATCATCGAACGGCTGATCCATCTTCAGGAAAGAGATCATCATTATCTTTACCAGCTCGGCCATCCGTCAACGTCACCACGACATCCAACGGCATCACCTCCATGTGCAAACTGCTGAGCACGCGCGGTCGCCGCACCATGCCGCCAAGTACCATCAGCCGACACAATTTGAAGTCCCTGAAAGACCTGTCATATGTAGCACCTGCCGAACAGGCATGACACCACGTAGCACCTGTCGGCCAGGCATGACTTGACTTCTCCACCAAAGTTTCATGCAAGACGAAGCCGCTCGGCCTCCTGCCCCTGTCTTCCGGCGTTGCTCCACAAACGATGTTTCCAAGAGAAAAATGACACCGCAGTGTCGCCATCGTCCGATCTGGAAGACCAGATCCGGATTTTCCCCGGAACAGCACGAGTGGGTCGTCAGTAGTTACATGATGATGCCTTCATCAAGGTAACGACGCAGAATGCCTGCATTGCCTGCCATCTGCTCGATTTTCACCGACAACTATGTCCCCCCGACACGCAGCCGAGACTAGATGACGGATCTCAAGATCCGACCACCCAATTTCAGGCCGACCACCTCCGACAGAGAAGATGACCACCATCGTCGGCTGCACCGGCCAGATCAAATCTGACCGGAGGCCATAGTCTGCATGCCGCCAGCCTGTCCACCAGACCCTCCATGCTACAGCTGCCGACCCGAAGCCCGATGGCGCGTCGCTGCAGGATAGCCGGCCGCCGACCAGAGCCACCGCCACCGCCCGTGACCCGGGCCGCCCACTGCATCTGCGGCTGTCGCCGCCCGTGGCAAGCCCGGCATCCATGCCGTCGCGTGCCGCAGTAGTCGCTGTCGCGCCGTAAAGACTGGATCAGCCACACCTCCACACGTTTAGAGGCCGTGCACCACCCCTAAGACGCATGAGAGAGAGGGAGTCCCCCACCAGCGCAGTCGGCCCGCAGGCTTAGCCTGCCGGGGCCCCCTGGCGGCGGTGGAGGGAGGGGAGGAGGAAGGTCATGTCCCCAGCGGCTATGGTTTGGGTGCCGCTCAAGTCGCCCTAGCAAGGACGACGTGGGGGCTGCGTGCGGTCCTTCCCGCAGCCATGAATGGTGCCGGTGGGCAACGTACGTACGCTGGCGGTAGCAGCGGCCACGACGCGCGGGCCACGCATGGCCGCATCAATCTTCACGGCCCGCTGATATATCGCTAACGAGAATGTGCTGCTGCAGATGTTCCCCAGCGACAGATCGACCTCGATCGTCTTCACCCGAGAGGTAACCGTCCATCCCGCTTCGATCTCGTTAAAGCTCAGGCCGCTGGCTCCCACGAACATGCGCGCACGGCAGCGCACGCCGCTGTATGCTGCTTTGCAAAGCTGTTCGTGTGCTTCGCTTTGGAATACCGGAGCAAAGGGCGTCGCGACAAGCACCAGAAAACATGCGTCGTGCATGGCGATGGCGGCATGGCCGCGCCGCGCAAGCTTTTGCCGGCCGGCGAATTTGCATGCGTAGGTCGTCGCCCGTACACGCGGTAGGGAAGGGTCGCCATCGACCCATGGACGATCTCGTGGTCGTGGGAGACATGGACAGCACAGACGAGACGGGCCGCGAGGCACCTACAGTACTTTTCTACTCCTACAAAATATATTCCCGTGGGAGTAGTAGGCAGAGGAAGCATCAAATCGGATGTGAACGGCATTTTCAGTGGCGATGAGCGATGACCCGGCCCGAGCCCGACGCGATCGGAGCGTAGCTGAGGCGTAGGCACGAGCCTACACCTGCGATGCGAGCGCGCCGTTCGGGAAGGGAAAAGACTGGACACCCTAAATTTGCCATGTTTCGATGGATGAATCACGCAGTGGCCAACAATGCTGACTTGATGAGACATCACCACGCCAGTCCGCCAGCCGGTCGATCACGCAGACAGGTTGGAGGAACGTGAAAAACCTGGTGCGTTCTTTTCATCATCGCAATCTGGCACGTGGTAAAATCTCTAAAATTTCAGAAATCTAAAAATCGAACTAGTTTTCATCCATCTCACATCCACTTGGCTTAATAAAGGGGTTGCATATCACTCTGATGCAGAGGCCGGGGTAATCCTTCTTTTCTAAAAAAAAAAATCCTCACGATTTCTGGCCGTCTCACATCTGAAATGCTTTTGCACTTTAATTGCTATATAATCTTGTCATTAGTCACCAAGTGGGCTAGCTATACTAAAGAGAGGCTAGCAATGGTGAAGACATGCCTAGAGTAGTTAGGGCTATAGCCCTTGGCCTATTAGCAACGACTTTTGCAACTCTTTCATACAAAGTATGGAAAATAACCCAAAAAATATAGAAAATCACTAGAATGCATTACTCAAATTAGCTTAGCCCTAAGCGCAACTCTCGTTGCTAGATCCGCCAATGGAAATCACAAACCAATCCCCTTCCTTTCTCCTCCCAAGCGAACAAGCAACTAGGGTTCTTGCCTCAGGCGGCGGTGCCACCGATCTGCCTCGTCTCCTGTGGCCTTAGGGTCATGAGGGTGCGGTGGATCCTGGCCTAGAGGGCTTCATTTTTTAGACACTTTTTAAGTTTTGTTAGGGTTTGTGTCATGCTCAGAAAGACGAGACGGTGTTGGCTCCCTGAAGATGGAATAAACTTCTCCCCGCCTAGCCTTGTCCTAGTGGTGCGTCTAGCATCGTTAGAAGGTGTGTGGAGGTGTTTCTCTGGCGAATCTCGCATGATTCGGTCGAGGATTGTCTTTGGTGGGTCTGCTCGGACACAGACAACGGGTTACATGGGATTGATCACAAGTTTAGAATTTTGCTTAGGGTGGGAGCGCTTGCCGTTATATGGCCGTTTTGACTATGTAGAAATGATAAGGTTTTTAATGATAAAATTTCTTTCCTTATGCAGGTTATCGATAGATGTACTGGTACGTTTCGTTTATGGTCGTCTCTACAATGTGTGAAGAATCGACATCTATTTACGAAGATGCGTACACGCTTGGAGGATACGGCGAGGGATATTTTTTGCTAACATGGATAGCAACATAATCTTAGGATTGGCCCTACCTAGTCTTAGGCATTATACAGTCTCTACATGATCACTTGTATTTCGCCGGTTTTTACTTTTTACCTGTTGGACATGGACTTGTTTGGCCGTGTGCATAATACTTAAATCTTTTAAGTAATAAAACGCCCATTATCAAAAGAAATAGACAAGGGTTCCGGCCCTAGTGCCGAGGCAGTTACCCGTTGCTGTTGCAAACCTATATAAACTAAATGATGCCCCCGCTAGTTACTGGAGGACTTTGTAGCGGATTTTTGGAGTAACATCAACGTATGGAAGAAGAAAATAAGTGAAATAATATGATAGACTTCACAAATAGGCATTGATCCAAAAGTTATTTGTGGATAATCTTATCCTCCAAGTGATTAGAATTAATTTCCTACATAATTAAAGCATTCACACTTCAGAATGTCACGTAGAAATTCAAATATTCACATGATGCCACATAAATCAAATGCAATTGACGGGTAAACAGAATACGCTCATGTACCTGTTATACCATTTTCTTTCAACAATGAACAATTTGAGAAAGTATATACAGATGTAAAATCAAATTCCTATAGATCTTCAAAGATTATCTTAAAATTTGTATCACAAAGCAAGAAATGTTCAGAAATTTAAGGCAACTTGCATGACCACACTGCATTTTTTGTGCAAACAAAAACGGAGATCCAAGATGGTTAGCATAGGCATAACTTGTCCATGAAACAACACAATCTACTACCCAAACATAGATCATATATAATTGGCAATACAATCAAACCAAACATTCACATAATGGTAGGACGACAAACTTCAGAAAAATATCCAGAAAATGTGCAGATTATATCATCAGAGCTCACACAAATACATGTAGCCCCACATGATGATGTAGATGCAGTTTTGTACCGCTGAGAATACATAGAAGTGTGAGAACTTCTCTAATGTATCTTCTCTGTAGCAAAGCACGACACTGCCCTACATGCTGAAAAATTTGTAGCACCTTTAGGAAGGTATTTTACCTGGATAGTATGGTGAGTTGGTTAATTCCTAAGTGCTAGGTCAATTTTTTAGATTTATGCGTTGCATAGTACCTTGATATATATTATTCCTCATGGTATTACTCTGGTTGTTCTAGAAGGTTTCCCGAGTTCTTGTTTTTTCTAGTGCTGGATAGAAATATAAAGTGAGTGATTGATAGAAAGTTGTGATACATGTAGATAGTCATAACTGGTGAACATAATTTATACCGGTGTTGATGATAAATAGTGAAAATATAACTTAATGTCCAATCAATGTATGTATTTTATTTTTCTTTAATAAATACACAGAAGAATGGTATGATTTACTTGCTAGCTAGAATAATGTTAACATCTCTTCAGTGAAGTTAATTTTTTCCTTTTTGTATCGGAGTTCTTGTGAAGCAAAATTTTATGGCAAAACATTGGTCAAGGATTTAAATACGTATGCATATCCATCGGTAATACTTTGTTTGAGTCTTTTATATATCGCTGGGAGCAGCTTATTTAACCGGGGAGGTCGCTTGGCTAAGGGCAGATGAACTATAAAGTAGTGTACATTATAACTAAAATACTGGAGGCACTTATTTGAAATTGAATGGCAACTTTAGTTTGAAGGACGACAACAAACCTCTCGCTATTTTTTCTGGTCGAATTCTGTAAGGGACAACATCTTGTTGGTTTGGGATGCCTACAAATGTTTCATGGTTCAAGTTGGCATGTAAGAAACAGTTTGTTAGTGAATATCAAATACTTGCTCACCTCTATAGCAAGTCACATTGAAAGTGGATTTGTGTCATCAATTAAGAAGCTTTTTCTGATGATATGACTGATATCTTGGAAGGTGAACCTGTTTTCATACTTAATTTTGTTTTATTTGTAAGTGTAAGAGGAAGTTTGTACGTACAACATGACATGGTTGTTTGGCACAGGCAATGTCGAGGGCACAAATGGATTCTAGCCTAGGATGAGAGCAACCCTCTCGCTAATGATTGCAGGAGCAATATGTGCAGGAAAAGATTTCAATTCATCAACTTAGTAGATAACTATAAGTTTCTATCTGTAAAATGAAGATGGAAATAAATTCAGTTATATTATTATTACTATAGAAAGTCATGGATACACACCATGTGTTAAGTTTGTAGCAGCCAACAACAAAGTAAGAGTGCATTTTATCCAGCCTCATATGGTAAGCAACAAAATAACAGTAGCATCAACGTTTCTTCATCATGGTATGCATTCGTAGATAAATATGTGAATTTGAAGTTCAACATTGGGACAGTTAAAATTTAAGGGTGAAATTTCAGTTCAATAGTCATATCGGTACAACAGTCGAATCATGTAAAGTTTGAGCATCTTAGAACAATTATATAATTCGAGGTTTGCATCAACCAAGAAATGAACTGGACCTGTAAAGACTGGATTCATGAGAGCACGAAAGGATCAGCATATGCCAAGAGGAAGAGGGTGTGTGGAGACCCTTGGCACAGAGAGGGGACGCAACCCCAGGGTTGGAGTTGTGTCCCAGGGAACATGCACGTAGCCAGTAGGCAATGATTATCCTACCCTTGAGCCGCCATCGCCACCTTACCCGCCAGTTCTACACCCAACGGCGGCCACAAACCCTAGAGTAGATTGGGCTCTGTTGCGTCCACCGCCAAGTGGCGTTTGTGTCATTTGGGTTGAACGAGATGGGGAATGAGACGGGATGGTGGGATTATCTCTTGGGTTGAGCGAGATGTGGAAGAGCTTAGACCGGTCACAATGGGAGTATCATAGGTAGTATCATGCATGCCAACTAGGCATTTTGCTGAGGTGACACACAATTAAATGAGAAAAGCGAGGATTGAATATCACAATATATTTCGTATCATATTAAATGATGTACTAATATGTGTCATGCATGACAATAAACGAGGTCACTATGATACCGAAATATGATCCTATGCATTGTGAATGTAGTATCATACACTAGTATCAATGCATGATACTAATATATGACACTTCTCGGACGAAATCACTATTCTGACCCTTTGAACGAACTTTGTCATAAAATGAACTCGACGTGAAAGTATTTCACGATCTGACCCTTTTAGCAACGCCATAGCCCGCGGCGTTTCTGCTCAAAGAAGAAACGCCGAGGTAGCTAGCGTTTCTGATCAAAGAAGAAACGCCGAGGTAGCTAGCGTTGCGGACCAGGTAAGAAACGCCGAAGGCGCTGGCGTTTCTGGCCATCATAGAAACGCCAAGGAACCATGGCGTTGCTGCCCTCTTTGGTCATAATTAATTAGCCTTATTAATTAGGTTATTCATCCACGTCCCACATGCATATGAAAAAGGGCAGCAACGCCATGGTCATTGGCGTTTCTATGATGGGCTGCAACGCCAGCGTCTTCAGCGTTTCTTATCTGGTCCGCAACGCTAGCTACCTCGGCGTTTCTTCTTTAGTCAGAAACGCTAGCTACCTCGGCGTTTCTATGTTGGACAGAAACGCCGCGGGCTGTGGCGTTGCTAAAAGGGTCAGATCGTGAAATACTTTCACGTCAAGTTCATTTTGTGAAAAAGTTCGTTCAAAGGGTCAGAATAGTGATTTCGTCCACACTTCTCGGCGTGACCAGCCTTGTGAGAAGGGATTCCATGGCGACGTTTCGATTGGAGTGGTTCGCTTTCGCTTTCGCTTCCACGGGTCGAGGAAGGAGATATCGGGAGGGGCGTGGAGCACGGTTGGATTATCTTTTGGGCTGCAGATCTGAGCCTTCTGTGGTTAATCGAATGGTTTAGAAAAAAATATTGTGACGTGGATGCATTAGAACGCAAAAATAATCACCTAGTGAGGGCTTCTATTTAGATATAGCAGATTATGCTTTAGCGACTTGCCTTCATTTGTTTTCAGCATTCTATAAAGAAAAGGTCTATAGCTAGCTTCTGTAAGGGCATTTGTCCTTTGAGACGTAAACAGACTGCAAAACTAGCTGCCGCTGACTAATCATCACCATAGTCTGCTAAACTGTCAAAAATTCACAGAGTTAATTACACATATAGTGCACAAACTTGCATGGTATGTACAGATTCATACGACAACTTGAAAAATGACACAAATTAATCCACTAACTTGAGTTTTGGAAACATTTTCATACATTTCTGTTACTCACCGTCAAATGGTCCGTTAACTCTACCAGTCTGCCTATATCACAAAAAAAAATTGTGGTTGACGGGCTTGTTGGAGCCTTTAAAAAAATCAGAAAGCATATTTAGAAATTTTTTAAAAAATCAAAAAAAATGTGAAAACTTATGTGGAGCCCGTTTCTCAAATGCCATACGTATGTATCTAAAAAAATCCAAAATATATATGCATTGAGAAAGCAGCGTACACTACCGGCAAAAAAAGAGAGAAAAACAGCGGACATTACCAGTGAAAAAAATACAGTAATGAAAAAGAAAGCAGCGTACGCAGCCTAAAAGGATATAGATAACTTTGGATCATTGTTTAACAGCAAACAGGTGGAATTTGTGCGAACGTCTCTGACTCGAAACCTGGTCAGAACATTTTTTAGTTAAAACTAATTTCTCCCAGTGGCTGACAGGATGGACCCACGTTATGATAAAGGAGAGTGTGGGCCTGGTGCTACGCTGGCGTGCAATGTAGACGAATGTAACGGAGCACTAACGGTAAGTGACCGAATTGTACTGAAATGTCCCCGAAACTCAAGTTATATGATCAATTTGTGTCATCTTGCAAGTTGTTGTATGAATTTGTACACACCGTACAAGTTCGTGTATCATAGGTGTAATTAACTCAAATTCACAGGGTTTTAAGTTTTAGTTTTTTTTTCGTGAGTATGCAAAAGATTTGTGTATCATTGTATTGGTAGAAGGAATATAATGTGATTGTTACAAGGTTGATCCCGTAAGAACATGCATACAAGAGATGGTGTGAACGAGATAAACAAGGGCGTAGGTAGAGGGACTGCACAACCCAAGTAGAAACACACTACGTCTTGCCAATCAATTGGCCAAGCCCATTGGCCCTGGTGCGCACCCAAGCGCGGGCGTCTTCTTTGATGCAATCGGAGAGTCTGATGACAGAAGGGCTACCGCCGTTGAACACGCAGTCGTTGCGTACTTCCAAAGTCTCCAAGTAGTGAGGATGATGACAGTGGCAAGCCCACGACGAAGAGTGGTGTGGGGGAGTCGTGGATGGAGGCAGAGAACCACTCGCGAAACTCGCAGTCCGAGTTGGGTAGGGTGGCTGTGACGTGGCACCAAGAGAGGATCTCGTGCTAAAATTGGCGCGAAAAAGAGCAACCGGCCAGCAGGTGTTGCATAGTCTCCGGCTCCTGGTTGCACATCAAACAGAGAGGCGCCTGGGGTGGCCACGGCATGCCAACCTATCCGCCATCCAACATCTGTCCTGATAGGCCAGCCATAGAAAGATCTTGACCCTGAGAGGCGCCCAAGACTTCCAGGTAAGCCGCCAAGCCGACTCGATGCTCGATCCAGAGAAGAGCGTCCGGTAACAAGTCCCAGCAGAGTACGTGGCTGACGTGATCCATCGCCAAGAGATGCTGAGGGAGACCTGGATTAGGGGGTACCCGGACAGCCGGATTATATCCTTAGGCCGGACTGTTGGACTATGAAGATACAAGATTGAAGACTTCATCTCGTGTCCGGATGAGACTCTACTTGGCGTGGAAGGCAAGCTACGCAATACGGATATGTATATCTCCTCCTTTGTAACGGACCTTGTGTAACCCTAGCCCCATCCGGTGTCTATATAAACCGGAGGGTTTTAGTCCGTAGGACAACATACAATCATACCATAGGCTAGCTTCTAGGGTTTAGCCTCTCCGATCTCGTGGTAGATCAACTCTTGTAATACTCATATCATCAAGAATAAATCAAGCAGGACGTAGGGTTTTACCTCCATCAAGAGGGCCAGAACCTGGGTAAAACATTGTGTTCCCTGTCTCCTGTTACCATCCGCCTTAGACGCACAGTTCGGGACCCCCTACCCGAGATCCGCCGGTTTTGACACCGACATTGGTGCTTTCATTGAGAGTTCCTCTGTGTTGTCGCCGTTAGGCTTGATGGCTCCTATGATCATCGATAGCGATGTAGTCCAGGGTGAGACTTTTCTCCCCAGACAAATCTTTGTGTTCGGTGGCTTCGCTGCGGGCCAACTCGCTTGGCCATCTGGAGCAGATCGAAAGTTACGCCCCTGCCTTGATCTTTGACGGATTCGAGCCCCTGCCTTGTGCGCCGCGCGGTCACGATGAGTACGATTTAGCTCTACCGTCGGACCGTATTCAGGAGATCGCACCGGCAGCCGCTCCGAGCCTCAATTCGAAGCCAATTGCGCCATCCATGGACGGGTGGATGGACCCCGTCATGGAGGCCGTATCCTCAGCGGCGATCGGGCCGAATATCGACTTTACCCTTCACGAGAGCCGTGTTGCCAAACTGCTGGATCCTTCTCCGGCCACGGACTCCGAACCGCTTGCGCCCGTTCCCGTCGAATCCGATTGGGCGCCGATCATGGAGTTTACCTCCGCGGATATTTTTTAGCACTCGCCCTTTGGCGACATACTGAACTCATTAAGGTCTCTCTCCTTGTCAGGAGAGGCCTGGCCGAACTACGTCCGGCAGGATTGGGATGCGGATGACGAAGAAATTCGCCGCCCACCCACCACCCACTTAGTAGCCACTGTCGATGACTTAACCGACATGCTCGACTTCGACTCTGAAGACATCGACGGTATGGACGATGATGCAGGAGTCGAAGAGGAACCAATGCCCACAGGGCACTGGACATCCACCTCATCATACGATATATACATGGTGGACACACCCAAAGAAGGCAACAACGATGAGACAACGGAGGATGATGTTGGAAATATGCCCTAGAGGCAATAATAAAATGGTTATTATTATATTTCTTTGTTCATGATAATTGTCTATTGTTCATGCTATAATTGTGTTATCCGGAAATCGTAATACATGTGTGAATACATAGACCACAACACGTCCCTAGTGAGCCTCTAGTTGACTAGCTCGTTGATCAAAAGATAGTCATGGTTTCCTGACTATGGACATTGGATGTCATTGATAACGGGATCACATCATTAGGAGAATGATGTGATGGACAAGACCCAATCCTAAGCATAGCTCAAAGATCGTGTAGTTCGTTTGCTATAGCTTTTCCGAATGTCAAGTATCATTTCCTTAGACCATGAGATTGTGCAACTCCCGGATACCGTAGGAGTGCTTTGGGTGTGCCAAACGTCACAACGTAACTGGGTGACTATAAAGGTACCCTACAGGTATCTCCGAAAGTGTCTGTTGGGTTGGCACGAATCGAGACTGGGATTTGTCACTCCGTATGACAGAGAGGTATCTCTGGGCCCACTCGGTAATACATCATCATAATGAGCTCAATGTGACCAAGTGGTTGATCACGGGATCATGCATTACGGTACGAGTAAAGTGACTTGCCAGTAACAAGATTGAACGAGGTATTGGGATACCGACGATCGAGTCTCGGGCAAGTAACATACCGATTGACAAAGGGAATTGTATACAGATTGATTGAATCCTCGACATCGTGGTTCATCCGATGAGATCATCGAGGAGCATGTGGGAGCCAACATGGGTATCCATATCCCGCTGTTGGTTATTGACCGGAGAGTCGTCTCGGTCATGTCTGCGTGTCTCCCGAACCCGTAGGGTCTACACACTTAAGGTTCAGTGACGCTAGGGTTGTTGAGATATTAGTATACGGTAACCCGAAAGTTGTTCGGAGTCCCGGATGAGATCCCGGACGTCACGAGGAGTTCCGGAATGGTCCGGAGGTGAAGATTTATATATAGGAAGTCAAGTTTCGGCCATCGGGAAAGTTTCGGGGGTAATCGGTATTGTACCGGGACCACCGGAAGGGTCCCGGGGGTCCACCGGGTGGGGCCACCTATCCCGGAGGGGCCCATGGGCTGAAGTGGGAGGGGAACCAGCCCCTAGTGGGCTGGTGCGCCCCCCTTGGGCCTCCCCCTGCGCCTAGGGTTGAAAACCCTAGGGGTGGGAGGCGCCCCACTTGGCTTGGGGGGCAAGCCACCCCCTTGGCCGCCGCCCCCCTTGGAGATTGGATCTCCTAGGGCCGGCGCCCCCATAGGGACCCTATATATAGTGAGGAGGGGGGAGAGAGGGCAGCCGCACCCTAGCCCCTGGCGCCTCCCTCTCCCTCCCGTGACACTCATCTCCCTGAGCTTGGCGAAGCCCTGCCGAGATCGCCGTTGCTTCCACCACCACGCCGTCGTGCTGCTGGATCTTCATCAACCTCTCCTTCCCCCTTGCTGGATCAAGTTGGAGGATACGTCTTCCCAACCGTACGTGTGTTGAACACGGAGGTGCCGTCCGTTCGGCGCTAGGTCATCGGTGATTTGGATCACAACGAGTACGACTCCATCAACCCCGTTCTCTTGAACGCTTCCGCGCGCGATCTACAAGGGTATGTAGATGCACTCCTCTCTCCCTCGTTTCTAGATGACTCCATAGATTGATCTTGGTGATGCATAGAAAATTTTAAAATTCTGCTACGTTCCCCAACAGTGGCATCATGAGCTAGGTCTATGCGTAGTTTCTATGCACGAGTAGAACACAAAGCAGTTGTGGGCGTGGATATTGTCAATTTGCTTGCCGTTACTAGTCTTATCTTGATTCGGCGGCATCGTGGGATGAAGCGGCCCGGACCGACCTTACACGTACGCTTACGTGAGACTGGTTCCACCGATTGACATGCACTAGTTGCATGAGGTGGCTGGCGGGTGTCTGTCTCTCCCACTTTAGTCGGAACGGATTCGATGAAAAGGGTCCTTATGAAGGGTAAATAGAAATTGTCATATCACGTTGTGGTTTTGGCGTAGGTAAGAAACGTTCTTGCTAGAAACCTATAGCAGCCACGTAAAAACTTGCAACAACAATTAGAGGACGTCTAACTTGTTTTTGCAGCATGTGCCGTGTGATGTGATATGGCCAAAAGGATGTGATGAATGATATATGTGATGTATGAGATTGATCATGTTCTTGTAATAGGAATCACGACTTGCATGTCGATGAGTATGACAACCGGCAGGAGCCATAGGAGTTGTCTTTATTTATTTATGACCTGCGTGTCAACATAAACGTCATGTAATTACTTTACTTTATTGCTAAAGCGTTAGCCATAGTAGTAGAAGTAATAGATGACGAGACAACTTCAAGAAGACACGATGATGGAGATCATGGTGTCATGCCGGTGACAACGATGATCATGAAGCCCCAAAGATGGAGATCAAAAGGAGCAAATGATATTGGCCATATCATGTCACTATTTGATTGCATGTGATGTTTATCATGTTTTACATCTTATTTGCTTAGAACGACGGTAGCTTAAATAAGATGATCCCTCGTAATAATTTCAAGAAGGTGTTCCCCCTAACCGTGCACTGTTGCAAAGGTTCGTTGTTTCGAAGCACCACGTGATGATCGGGTGTGATAGATTCTAACATTCGAATACAACGGGTGTAAGACAGATTTACACACGCAATACACTTAGGTTGACTTGACGAGCCTAGCATGTACAGACATGGCCTCGGAACACGGAAGACCGAAAGGTCGAGCATGAGTCGTATAGAAGATACGATCAACATGAAGATGTTCACCGATGTTGACTAGTCCGTCTCACGTGATGATCGGACACGGCCTAGTTAACTCGGATCATGTTATACTTAGATGACT
The DNA here is from genome assembly GCF_018294505.1 of Triticum aestivum. Classification (NCBI taxonomy): domain Eukaryota; kingdom Viridiplantae; phylum Streptophyta; class Magnoliopsida; order Poales; family Poaceae; genus Triticum; species Triticum aestivum. The sequence goes on from NC_057794.1 coordinate 522,608,151, forward strand.
GGAGGGATGTCTATCTGATTGGGAGTTCATTGAATAATTTGATCAGATGAACTTAATTATGATGAACTTAGTCTAAAATCTTTACAATATGTCTTGTAGATCAAATGGCCCATGTTGTCCTCAACTTCAACGCGTTCCTAGAGAAAACCAAGCTGAAAGATGATGGCAGCAACTATACGGACTGGGTCCGGAACCTGAGGATCATCCTCATAGCTGCCAAGAAAGATTATGTCCTAGAAGCACCGCTAGGTGACGCACCGTCCCACAGAACCAAGACGTTATGAACGCTTGGCAGACACGTGCTGATGATTACTCCCTCATTCAGTGCCGCATGCTTTATAGCTTAGAACCGGGGCTCCAAAAGCGTTTTGAGAGACACGGAGCATATGAGATGTTCAAAGAGCTGAAAATGTTTTTTCAAGCTCATGCCCGGGTTGAGAGATATGAAGTCTCTGACAAGTTCTTCAGCTGTAAGATGGAGGAAAATAGTTCTGTTAGTGAGCACATACTCAAAATGTTTGGGTTGCATAACCGCTTGACTCAGCTGGGAGTTAATATCCCGGATGACGCGGTCATTGACAGAATCCTTCAGTCGCTTCCACCGAGCTACAAGAGCTTTGTGATGAACTTCAATATGCAGGGGATGGAAAAGACCATTCCTGAGGTATATTCAATGCTGAAATCAGCAGAGGTGGAAATCAAAAAGGAACATCAAGTGTTGATGGTGAATAAAACCACTAAGTTCAAGAAAGGCAAGGGTAAGAAGAACTTCAAGAAGGATGGCAAGGGAGTTACCGCGCCCGGTAAGCAAGCTGTCGGGAAGAAGCCAAAGAATGGACCCAAGCCCGAGACTGAGTGTTTTTATTGCAAGGGAAGTGGTCACTGGAAGCGGAACAACCCCAAATACTTAGTGGACAAGAAGGCCGGCAACACTAAAGGTATACGTGATATACATGTAATTGATGTGTACCTTACCAGTACTCGTAGTAGCTCCTGGGTATTTGATACCGGTGCGGTTGCTCACATTGGTAACTCAAAGCAGGAGCTGCGGAATAAGCGGAGACTGGCGAAGGACGAGGTGACGATGCGCGCGGGGAATGGTTCCAAGGTCGATGTGATCGCTGTCGGCACGCTACCTCTACATTTACCTACGGGATTAGTTTTAAACCTCAATAATTGTTATTTAGTGCCAGCTTTGAGCATGAACATTGTATCAGGATCTCGTTTAATTCGAGATGGCTACTCATTTAAATCCGAGAATAATGGTTGTTCTATTTATATGAGAGATATGTTTTATGGTCATGCTCCGATGGTGAATGGTTTATTCTTAATGAATCTCGAGCGTAATGCTACACATATTCATAGTGTGAATACCAAAAGATGTAAGGTTGATAATGATAGTCCCACATACTTGTGGCACTGCCGCCTTGGTCACATAGGTGTCAAACGCATGAAGAAGCTCCATGCAGATGGACTTTTAGAGTCTCTTGATTACGAATCATTTGACACGTGCGAACCATGCCTCATGGGTAAGATGACCAAGACTCCGTTCTCAGGAACAATGGAGCGAGCAACCAACTTATTGGAAATCATACATACTGATGTGTGCGGTCCAATGAGTGTTGAGGCTCACGGTGGCTATCGTTATGTTCTCACCCTCACTGATGACTTGAGTAGATATGGGTATGTCTACTTAATGAAACACAAGTCTGAGACCTTTGAAAAGTTCAAGGAATTTCAGAGTGAGGTTGAGAATCAACGTGACAGGAAAATCAAGTTCTTGCGATCAGATCGTGGGGGAGAATACTTGAGTCACGAATTTGGCACACACTTAAGAAAATGTGGAATAGTTTCACAACTCACGCCGCCTGGAACACCTCAGCGTAATGGTGTGTCCGAACGTCGTAATCGCACTCTATTAGATATGGCGCGATCTATGATGTCTCTTACCGATTTACCGCTATCATTTTGGGGCTATGCTTTAGAGACTGCCGCATTCACTTTAAATAGGGCTCCGTTGAAATCCGTTGAGACGACACCGTATGAATTATGGTTTGGGAAGAAACCTAAGCTGTCGTTTCTAAAAGTTTGGAGATGTGATGCTTATGTCAGGAAACTTCAACCTGAAAAGCTCGAACCCAAGTCGGAAAAATGCGTCTTCATAGGATACCCTAAAGAAACTGTTGGGTATACCTTCTACCTCAGATCCGAAGGCAAGATCTTTGTTGCCAAGAATGGGTCCTTTCTAGAGAAAGAGTTTCACTCGAAAGAAATAAGTGGGAGGAAGGTAGAACTTGATGAAGTATTACCTCTTGAACCGGTAAGTGGCGCAGCTCAAGAAAATGTTCCTGAGGTGCCTGCACCGACTAGAGAGGAAGTTGATGATGATGATGATGAAACTTCAGATCAAGTTGCTACTGAACTTCGTAGGTCCACAAGGACACGTTCCGCACCAGAGTGGTACGGCAACCCTGTCTTAGAAATCATGTTGTTAGACAACGGTGAACCTTCGAACTATGAAGAAGCGATGGCGGGCCCAGATTCCGACAAATGGCTGGAAGCCATGAAATCCGAGATAGGATCCATGTATGAAAACGAAGTATGGACTTTGACTGACTTGCCCATTGATCGGCGAGCCATAGAAAATAAATGGATCTTTAATAAGAAGACAGACGTGGATGGTAATGTGACCATCTATAAAGCTCGGCTTGTCGCTAAGGGTTATCGACAAGTTCAAGGGGTTGACTATGATGAGACTTTCTCACCCGTAGCGAAGCTGAAGTCCGTCCGAATCATGTTAGCAATTGTCGCATTCTATTATTATGAGATATGGCAAATGGACGTCAAAACGACATTCTTAATGGTTTCCTTAAGGAAGAATTGTATATGATGCAGCCGGAAGGTTTTGTCGATCCTAAGAATGTTGACAAGGTGTGCAAGCTCCAATGCTCGATTTATGGGCTGGTAAAAGCATCTTGGAGTTGGAACATTCGTTTTGATGAAATGATCAAAACGTTTGGGTTTATGCAGACTTATGGAGAAGCCTGCATTTACAAGAAAGTGAGTGGGAGCTCTGTAGCATTTCTCATATTGTATGTGGATGACATACTGTTGATGGGAAATGATATAGAATTCTTGGAAAGCATAAAGGCCTACTTGAACAAGTGTTTTTCAATGAAGGACCTTGGAGAAGCTGCTTATATATTAGGCATCAAGATCTATAGAGATAGATCGAGACGCCTCATTGGTCTTTCACAGAGTACGTACCTTGACAAGATATTGAAGAAGTTCAAAATGGATCAGTCAAAGAAGGGATTCTTGCCTGTATTGCAAGGTACGAGATTGAGCACGGCTCAATGCCCGACCACGGCAGAAGATAGAGAAAAGATGAGTGTCGTCCCCTATGCCTCGGCCATAGGGTCTATCATGTATGCTATGCTGTGTACCAGACCTGATGTAAACCTTGTCGTGAGTTTGGTAGGAAGGTACCAAAGTAATCCCGGCATGGAACACTGGACAGCGGTCAAGAATATCCTAAAGTACCTGAAAAGGACTAAGGAAATATTTCTCGTTTATGGAGGTGACGAAGAGCTCGTCGTAAAGGGTTACGTCGATGCTAGCTTCGACACAGATTTGGATGACTCTAAGTCACAAACCGGATACGTGTATATTTTGAATGGTGGGGCAGTAAGCTGGTGCAGTTGCAAGCAAAGCGTTGTGGCGGGATCTACATGTGAAGCGGAGTACATGGCAGCCTCGGAGGCAGCACAAGAAGCAGTCTGGGTGAAGGAGTTCATTACCGACCTAGGAGTCATACCCAATGCTTCGGTACCCATGACCCTCTTCTGTGACAACACTGGAGCTATTGCCCTTGCCAAGGAGCCCAGGTTTCACAGGAAGACCAGGCATATCAAGCGTTGCTTCAACTCCATTCGTGAAAGTGTTCAAAATGGAGACATAGAGATTTGTAAAGTACATACGGACCTGAATGTAGTAGATCCGTTGACTAAACCTCTCCCTAGAGCAAAACATGATCAACACCAGAACTGCATGGGTGTTCGATTCATCACAATGTAACTAGAATATTGACTCTAGTGCAAGTGGGAGACTGTTGGAAATATGCCCTAGAGGCAATAATAAAATGGTTATCATTATATTTCTTTGTTCATGATAATTGTCTATTGTTCATGCTATAATTGTGTTATCCGGAAATCGTAATACATGTGTGAATACATAGACCACAACACGTCCCTAGTGAGCCTCTAGTTGACTAGCTCGTTGATCAAAGGATAGTCATGGTTTCCTGACTATGGACATTAGATGTCATTGATAACGGGATCACATCATTAGGAGAATGATGTGATGGACAAGACCCAATCCTAAGCTTAGCTCAAAGATCGTGTAGTTCGTTTGCTGTAGCTTTTCTGAATGTCAAGTATCATTTCCTTAGACCATGAGATTGTGCAACTCCCGGATACCGTAGGAGTGCCTTGGGTGTGCCAAACGTCACAACGTAACTGGGTGACTATAAAGGTACATTACAGGTATCTCCGAAAGTGTCTGTTGGGTTGGCACGAATCGATACTGGGATTTGTCACTCCGTATGACGGAGAGGTATCTCTGGGCCCACTCGGTAATGCATCATCATAATGAGCTCAATGTGATCAAGTGGTTGATCACGGGATCATGCATTACGGTACGAGTAAAGTGACTTGCCGGTAACGAGACTGAACAAGGTATTGGGATACCGACGATCGAGTCTCGGACAAGTAACGTACCGATTGACAAAGGGAATTGTATACGGATTGATTGAATCCTCGACATCGTGGTTCATCCGATGAGATCATCGTGGAGCATGTGGGAGCCAACATGGGTATCCAGATCCCGCTGTTGGTTATTGACCGGAGAGTCATCTCGGTCATGTCTGCATGTCTCCCGAACCCGTAGGGTCTACACACTTAAGGTTCGGTGACGCTAGGGTTGTTAGGAAGACTTGTATGTGATTACCGAATGTTGTTCGGAGTCCCGGATGAGATCCAGGACGTCACGAGGAGTTCCAGAATGGTCCGGAGGTAAAGATTTATATATGGGAAGTTGTCATATGGTCGCCCGAAAGTTTCGGGGGCATATCGGTATTGTACCGGGGTCACCGGAGGGGTTCCGGGGGTCCACCTCTTCCGGAGGGCCTTATGGGCTGTATGGAGAAGGGAACCAGCCCAAGTGGGCTGTGGCGCCACACCCCCCTAGGGCCCATGCGCCTAGGGTTGGGGGAAACCCTAAGGGGGGGCGCCCCCTTGCTTGGGGGGCAAGCCCCCCTCCCCTTGGCCGCCGCCCCCCCTCTATATCTCATCTAGAGGGGGCCGGCCCCCTTCCCCTTTCCCCTATAAATAGAGGGGTGAGGGGAGGGCTGCACACAACATCCAAGGCGCAGCCCCTCCCCTCCCCAACACCTCTCCTCCTCCATAAGAGCTTGGCGAAGCCCTGCTGGAGTACTGCAGCTTCATCACCACCACGCCGTCGTGCTGCTGTTGGAGCCCTCTTCCTCAACCTCTCCCTCCTCCTTGCTGGATCAAGGCGCGAGAGACGCCCTCGCTCCGTACGTGTGTTGAACGCGGAGGTGCCGTCCGTTCGGCACTAGGATCTTCGGTGATTTGGATCACGTCGAGTACGACTCCATCAACCCCGTTCTCTTGAACGCTTCCGCTTGTGATCTACAAGGGTATGTAGATGCACTCCTCTCTCCCTCGTTGCTAGATGACTCCATAGATTGATCTTGGTGATGCGTAGAAAATTTTAAAATTCTGCTATGTTCCCCAATAGTGACAACACTGGAGCTATTGCCCTTGCCAAGGAGCCCAGGTTTCACAGGAAGACCAGGCATATCAAGCGTCCCTTCAACTCCATTCGTGAAAGTGTTCAAAATGGAGACATAGAGATTTGTAAAGTACATACGGACCAGAATGTGGCAGATCCGTTGACTAAACCTCTCCCTAGAGCAAAACATGATCAACACCAGAACTGCATGGGTGTTCGATTCATCACAATGTAACTAGACTATTGACTCTAGTGCAAGTGGGAGACTGTTGGAAATATGCCCTAGAGGCAATAATAAAATGGTTATTATTATATTTCTTTGTTCATGATAATTGTCTATTGTTCATGCTATAATTGTGTTATCCGGAAATCGTAATACATGTGCGAATACATAGACCACAACACGTCCCTAGTGAGCCTCTAGTTGACTAGCTCGTTGATCAAAAGATAGTCATGGTTTCCTAAATATGGACATTGGATGTCATTGATAACGGGATCACATCATTAGGAGAATGATGTGATGGACAAGACCCAATCCTAAGCATAGCTCAAAGATCGTGTAGTTCGTTTTCTATAGCTTTTCCGAATGTCAAGTATCATTTCCTTAGACCATGAGATTGTGCAACTCCTGGATACCGTAGGAGTGCTTTGGGTGTGCCAAACGTCACAACGTAACTGGGCGACTATAAAGGTACACTATAGGTATCTCCGAAAGTGTCTGTTGGGTTGGCACGAATCGAGACTGGGATTTGTCACTCCGTATGACGGAGAGGTATCTCTGGGCCCACTCGGTAATGCATCATCATAATGAGCTCAATGTGACCAAGTGGTTGATCACGGGATCATGCATTATGGTACGAGTAAAGTGACTTGCCGGTAATGAGATTGAATGAGGTATTGGGATACCGACGATCGAGTCTCGGGCAAGTAACGTACCGATTGACAAAGGGAATTTTATACGGATTGATTGAATCCTCGACATCGTGGTTCATCCGATGAGATCATCGAGGAGCATGTGGGAGCCAACATGGGTATCCAGATCCCGCTGTTGGTTATTGACCGGAGAGTCGTCTCGGTCATGTCTGCGTGTCTCCCGAACCCGTAGGGTCTACACACTTAAGGTTCGGTGACGCTAGGGTTGTTGAGATATTAGTATACGGTAACCCGAAAGTTGTTCGGAGTCCTGGATGAGATCCCGGACATCACGAGGAGTTCCGGAATGGTCCAGAGGTGAAGATTTATATATAGGAATTCAAGTTTCGGCCATCGGGAAAGTTTCAGGGGTAATCGGTATTGTACCGGGACCACCGGAAGGGTCCCGGGGGTCCACCGGGTGGGGCCACCTATCCCGGAGGGGCCCATGGGCTGAAGTGGGAGGGGAACCAGCCCCTAGTGGGCTGGTGCGCCCCCCTTGGGCCTCTCCCTGCGCCTAGGGTTGAAAACCCTAGGGGTGGGAGGCGCCCCACTTGGCTTGGGGGGCAAGCCACCCCCTTGGCCGCCGCCCCCCTTGGAGATTGGATCTCCTAGGGCCGGCGCCCCCCTAGGGACCCTATATATAGTGAGGAGGGGGCAGGGAGGGCAGCCGCACCCTAGCCCCTGGCGCCTCCCTCTCCCTCCCGTGACACTCATCTCCCTGAGCTTGGCGAAGCCCTGCCGAGATCGCCGTTGCTTCCACCACCACGCCGTCGTGCTGCTGGATCTTCATCAACCTCTCCTTCCCCCTTGCTGGATCAAGTTGGAGGAGACATCTTCCCAACTGTACATGTGTTGAACACGGAGGTGCCGTCCGTTCAGCGCTAGGTCATCGGTGATTTGGATCACGACGAGTACGACTCCATCAACCCCGTTCTCTTGAACGCTTCCGCGCGCGATCTATAAGGGTATGTAGATGCACTCCTCTCTCCCTTGTTGCTAGATGACTCCATAGATTGATCTTGGTGATGCGTAGAAAATTTTAAAATTCTGCTACGTTCCCCATCAAATGACCCCTCCAAGAAGCAACCCAAGTGCCGGCGTCAGTGGCGCCGCTCTAAGTCCCGCCAAGGCAAAAGTGGTGATACCGGCACCGGAGATAATAGCACTCCGGACAGTGCCAAAGACAACAAAAATCCCCTCCAGCAAGATTTAGAGCAGGAGGATGGAGGAGCCAGCCCTCCTAAGAGAGCGGCAGATGGAGAGGCGGAGGATGATAATTACATGCCTCCCTCCGAAGACGAGGCAAGCCTCGACGATGACGAATTCGCCGTGCTGGGGGATCCCATCGAACAAGAGCGCTTCAAGCGCCGGCTTATAGCCATGACAAATAGCCTTAAGAAAAAGCAGTCGCAGCTTCAAGCTGATCAAGATTTGCTAGCCGACAGATGGACTGAAGTCCTGGCGGCCGAGGAATATAAACTCGAACATCCCTCCAAGAGTTACCCAAAGTGCAGGTTGCTACCCCGACTGGAGGAGGAAGCACCGAAACCTACATCCCCGGCGTATGACGCGGCTAATCGGCCACCTCGTGGCCGCGACAGAGAAACATTCCAGCCAAAAGCTCAGCCCGCACCCCGACGCCATTCAAATAAAAAGGCATGGGGAAATACGCCAGACCTGCGAGGCGTACTGGAGGATAAAGCAAAACATGCAAGTTCGATCTACGGATCACGAGGGCGCGCCACTATGCGAGACGATAATCGTCACGCCGGATACAGCAAAAGTAAGTCCGGCCAGGTCGAACATATCGGGCAAGACTCATTCGAGCTGCGTCGCGATATAGCCCAGTAAAGAGGCGCCGCACACCCCTTATACTTCACAGACGAAGTAATGGATCATCAAATCCCAGAGGGTTTCAAACCCGTAAATATAGAATCATACGATGGCACAGCAGATCCTGCGGTATGGATCGAAGATTTCCTCCTGCACATCCACTTGGCCCGCGGTGATGACCTACACGCCATCAAATACCTCCCACTAAAACTCAAAGGACCAGCGCGACATTGGCTCAACAGCTTGCCAGCAGAGTCCATTGGCTGTTGGGAAGATCTGGAAGCCGCATTCCTCAACAACTTTCAAGGCACTTATGTGCGACCACCAGATGCCGATGACTTGAGACACATAATTCAGCAGCCAGAGGAATCGGCCACGCAATTCTGGACACGGTTCCTAACAAAAAAAAATCAAATCGTCGACTGTCCGGATGCAGAGGCCCTAGCAGCTTTCAAGCACAACATCCGCGACGAGTGGCTAGCCCAGCACCTTGGTCAGGAAAAGCCGAAATCTATGGCAGCCCTCACGACACTCATGACCCACTTTTGTGCGGGAGAAGACAGCTGGCTGGCTTGCAACAATAACATATCAAAAAACTATGGTACTTCAGATACCAAGGACGGCAATGGCAGATCATGTCGCAACAAGCATAAGCGCCGCATTAACAGCGACAATACCGAGAATACGGCAGTCAATGCCGGATTCAAGGGCTCTAAACCCGGTCAGCGGAAAAACCATTCAAAAGAAGTACTCCGGGCCCGTCCAGTTTGGACCGTATACTCGATCGCTCATGTCAAATACACGGCACCCCCGACAAGCCAGCCAACCACACCAACAGGGATTGTTGGGTGTTCAAGCAGGCCGACAAGTTAAATGCCGAAAACAAAGATAAGGGGTCACATAGCGATGACGAGGAGGAGCCCCGGCAGCCGAACACTGGAGGACAGAAGAGGTTCCCCCCACAAGTGCGGACGGTGAACATGATATACGCAACCCACATCCCGAAGAGGGAGCGGAAGCGTGCGCTCAGGGACGTATATGCGTTGGAGCCAGTCGCCCCAAAATTCAACCCATGGTCTTCCTGTCCGATCACCTTCGATCGCAGGGACCACCCCACTAGTATCCGTCATGGCGGATTCGCTGCACTGGTCCTAGACCCAATCATTGACGGATTTCACCTCACTCGAGTCCTTATGGATGGCGGAAGTAGTCTGAACTTGCTTTATCAGGACACAGTGCGCAAAATGGGTATCGACCCCTCAAGGATCAAACCCACAAAAACGACCTTTAAAGGCGTCATACCAGGTGTAGAGGCCCATTGCACAGGCCCAGTCACACTGGAAGTGGTCTTTGGATCCCCGAATAACTTCCGAAGCGAAGAGTTAATCTTCGACATAGTCCCGTTCCGCAGTGGCTACCATGCACTGCTCGGGCGAACCGCATTCACAAGATTCAATGCAGTACCGCATTATGCATATCTCAAGCTCAAGATGCCAGGACCTCGGGGGGTCATCACAGTCAACGGAAACACAAAGCGCTCTCTCCGCACGGAGGAGCACACTGCAGCCCTCGCAGCAGAAGCACAAAGCAGCCTCTTAAGGCAATCCACTAGTTCGGCGATTAAGGACCCAGACAACTTCAAGCGCGCCCGGAGTAATCGGCAACTGGACCGCTTGGCACGTTCCGAGCTCGCATAGCAATGCGGCCCCCACCCGGTCCCAGCCAAACGGTGAAACCCGTGCCACGCGTACATAATTACGCATTAAAAATACCATGGGCACAGGCGGGGAAGGGGGCACAACTACGGCACGCCCCAAGACGCGGCTTAAACCGCAGTAGGGGCTTCCCGCTTTGTTATTTTTTCTCTTTGAGGACTTTAATCTCTGAAAACCCTGTCCGGCAGCATGATTGCCGAACACATGATGCAGCAACCAAGGAGGCAGAAAGCTACGTCACACCACGGAACTCCCAGGTGGATTACGATAACGAGTGAAATATTTGCTTTAATACTATTCCTCAGCTTGCCCTTGGAAGGGACATGCCAAACAATCCTACTTTTTGCTTATCGCTCTACTTGTATAATTCTGCTTTAACGCACCCTTTTGAATAAAACAATGCATAACATTATGACTATTATTGCATTCTTCCTTTCTATACATATATGTTCATTCATGACATCTAGCACCCGTACACTCTGGTACGGCCAATACGCTAGGGGTTTAAGCATACCCCATAATACGGCGTGAGAAGTCCGAACACTTTCGACAATGCGGCACCCCGAACTTATATCATTATATGCATCAGCTCTGAATCATGTCTTGGGTCAATAGTTGGGTTTGCCCGGCTCCCATGTTTTGGTACCGTACGTTCCGCTCTATCGGCTAAGGTAGCACTGGGAGAACTACTGCGATTGTGCCCCGGTTCTGATGGGCTAAGCACCTCAGTAGAGAAAGCTAAAACTGACTGTCATGATAAGGCGAGAGACTGGTCGCTATTCGAGAGGTTTCAAGTCCCTAAAGACTTATGCCGCTTAGAGCGAGGAGTCGGCCCTGTCCGGGTTAAGGCGTGTATCGCGCCCCGAATTCGGCCTTCCGAATACTAGGGGCTTCGTCGAAATTTAAAATTATAGAATTCTATGGCTAAATGAGAGTGATAACGCATTATGGTCCGATTGCCTTGTTCGTTGTGCTGAGCACCTCCCTCGAAGGACCCAACAATGAGAACAAGAGTGCTCAGGTTTATCCCGAACACCCCAGCACTCGTGGCGTGGGGGCAGAAACCGATGACTAGCCATCTCTCAGATTTGATAAACAGCCGAACAACAGGTAATATTTTAAATTCAGACAAGCGTTGCATAGCGCATATGAACAAGTTTTCATAATACAGGATTACACGAGCAAGTTCACTCAAATATTACATCTTCTGCACACTCGTCCGCTACGAGATGGGCACCCTTCAAGACACCCTCATAGTACATCTCGGGGTGGCGATGCTCCTTGCCCTGCGGCGGCCCTTCCTTCACCAGCTTCACGGCGTTCATCTTGGCCCATTGCACCTTCACACGGGCGAAAGCCCGGCATGCACCTTCGATGCAGACGGACCACTTGATGACTTCCAGCCGTGGGCAAGCATCCACAAGCCGCATCACCAGGCCGAAGTAGCTGTTGGGAAGGGCGTCGCCAGGCCACATCCGGACTATAAAGCCCTTCATGGCCTGTTCGGCCGCCTTGTGCAGCTCGACCAGTTGCTTCAGCTGGTCGCTCAGAGGCATCGGGTGTTCGGTCCCAGTATACTGAGACCAGAACAGCTTCTCCGTTGAGATTCCCTCCTCGGCCTGGTAAAACTGTGCGGCATCTGACACGCTGCGGGGCAAATCTTGAATGCCCCTGGAGAGCTCCGGATTCGGGTAAGTAATAAGTAATTCACTTTCACATGCTTGCTTTGCATATAGAATGCCTTACCCGCCGCTATCTTCTTCATCGCATCAATCTCCTGGAGGGCCTTTTGGGCTTCGGCCTTGGCACTCTTTGCACTCTCAAGGGCCGTGGCAAGCTCGGACTCTCGTGTCTTCAAGTCAAGCTCCAACGCCTCGTGCTTCGTCACGAGAGCGTGGAGCTCTTGCTGCACCTCGCCCACCCGTGCCTCATGCCTTTCCCGCTCGGTGCGCTCCTTGGCCGTTTTGTTTTCGGCCTCGTATAGCGCTTGCATCAGGGTCGCCACCTCGGTCGTGGCCCCTGGCAAATTTACAACGATCCTGTCATTTTGCAATCGCATTCTTTTTATATATATCCATAGATTAGGTACTACTTACCTTTGTTCTCCTCGAGCTGCCTCTTGGCAAGGCCGAGCTCTTCCTTGGACCCTTCGAGGTCCTACTTCAGTGCGACGACCTCTGCAGTCAGTGCGGCAGAGGCTAGCAGCGAAGCCTGCATACGCATATAGACATACTTATTAGACTCCTGCGATATTGTTTGATCCTCTGTTCGGCTTTTCTTTGTGAACACCGGACAGAGCATCAGGGGCTACTGTCTATGCGGTAATATTTTTCCTATATTTCAAATACTTACCTCAAAGCCTGTCAGAAGGCTGGCACAGGCTTCAGTCAGTCTGCTCTTGGCGGACTGAACCTTCTGGATCACCGCACTCATAATAGTGCGGTGCTCTTCGTTGATGGAAGCGCTGCGAAGCGCTCCCAGCAGACTGTCCGGTGCCTCTGGATGGACAGAGGTCATCGGCACATGCGTCTTGCCCCTTTTGGAAGGAGGCCGCCTGGCTGAGTCCGGAACCACTAGAGGTTCCGGCGCGGTGTTCGGCTGAGGGCCGACGGAGCCCTCGGGAGCCTTGCTCCCTCTGCTCCCGGAATCCGGAAGGTCGCCTCGAGGCGCCTCCGGGACTTTCTCCCCTCGACCCGGTGCCTCTTGAGACAATACCTCGGCGTTGTCCGTAGGGCAAGGGGAGGTGGTGGTCGGTGTTGGGGATCGTAGCAGAAATTTGAAATTTTCTACGCATCACCAAGATCAATCTATGGAGTAATCTAGCAATGAGGGGAAGGGGAGTGCATCTACATACCCTTGTAGATCGCTAAGCGGAAGTGTTGCAAGAACGCGGATGAAGGAGTCGTACTTGTAGCGATTCAGATCGCGGTTAATTCCGATCTAAGCACCGAACAACGGCGCCTCCGCGTTCAACACACGTGCAGCCCGGTGACGTCTCCTACACCTTGATCCAGCAAGGGGAGAAGGAGAGGTTGGGGAAGACTCCGTCCAGCAGCAGCACGACGGCGTGGTGGTGGTGGAGGAGCGTGGGACTCTAGCAGGGCTTCGCCAAGCACTACGAGAGACGAGGAGTGTTGGGGATATTACCACTAGGCGTAAACCGGCTTACTTGGGCCGGGTTAACTTCATTAGTGGTATAAGCAGATGAAGGCCCAAGGCCTATAGTCGGTTTAGAATCTGTAGCCGTAAACCAACCTGATGTATAACTTGTATTGCAAGTTAGGAATAGAGAGATACCAACCGGGATACGAGTATGAACCGGTTGGGACTCTATGAACCGACGGGCGTCACCCGTGTATATAAGGGGACGACCCGGCGGCGGTTCAAGTACAGACAACAACAACTCGAGCCTGGGCGAAGCTTGTTTGCTCCCTAGCCATCGAGACCATATCAATTCCATCACAACTAGACGTAGGCTTTACCTTCATCGAAGGGGCCGAACTAGTATAAAACCCTCGTGTCTTTGTGTCTGCTTTAACCCCTTCAAGTAAACCCGTGGCGATGGCTCCACGACTAAGTCCTTTCACTAGGACATCTGCCGTGACAAATCCACGACAGTTGGCCCCCACCATGGGGCTATCGCACGATGGTTTGACGATCTTGGAGGGCAAGCTCAAAGGACTCGAAGGCTATGCTGTGGGCCAGATGACCAAGAGTCGTCGTGGCAAGATCTACATCGACGACGCAGGATGGGGTCCCGAGGCCGATTCGATTGAGTACGGGTACCGGGTCCCCTTTGGTGGCATACACGTTTTCATCGGCAAGATCGGTGAGTCGGGGCCTGAGCCGGACATCTGCATCGACCTCGTCGAGACGGCTCAGCATGCGAGATCTACCCAGGCTAAACCGGCCGTGAAGCGTGCCTTCGTTGGGGTCATCCACGGAGGAAGGCGTGAGGACGAGTCAGAACACGGTAGCGAGGCCGTCGTCTATTCCGGCGATGAGTCCTCGACCGGAGAGACCGAATCACTATACCAGTTACAAGACAACCAGGTTAGGGGCTGTTCCGATGGCGACAGTATTCCGGAGCCCCCAGGCCAGGTCAACCGGGTTGGAATATTCATGGCCGGCACACAGGCGGCAAATCACTCTTCGACCGCCGCAACAATGCTCTCCGGATCAGCAGGGGCAGGAGGCCTTGTGCGCCCGCCGGTTCAAGTTCTATCTGATCTATTTGATACTCCAGCCGCGCTCATGGCAGAGGACAATCCGGCGGATCAGGAGGCCCATAATACAGAAATTGCAAAGGTGAGAGAGCAGATCGTGCAAGCCAAAGCGGATCTGGCCACAGAAAAAGACAAGATGGCCGCAGAGCGGGCCTCTTTGGACGCCCAGGCTTATAAGCTCATGCTTGACCAGAACGCATCACAGGAGGTCTTAAAGCGGAAGCACAGGTCACGCCTGCCGTTAGGGTTTGATCCCCGGAATCTCTTTCACACTCCAGGAGCTGGACCCAGTAATCCGCCGCGGCACCTGGAGACAAACCGGATTGAGGCACCAGGACCAGGAGGGACGGTCCAACCTCGCCTGATGGAACCTCCTCAGCAGAACATTGTGATTCTTCCGCCGGTCCAGACGCCCCCAGGTCATTATTCTAATCCTATGGACAACCTTGTTGCGACCGCCGCGCGATTAGAAGCTATCCCAGTTGAAGGGGACTCTCCGCAAGCGATAGAGACGTGCCGGGTTAAGGAGCTTCTCCGGACCGCGCTGATTCAGTAGGAAGCATACTCGTACAGCCGTGATCGGATTCATTGTACGCCCCGTCCAAGCCGGAGCTATAGCAGGTGCATGGATGAACCGGCCATATCGAGCAATGCGCGAGGCCGTGAAGCAGCCCATGGCAATAGCCCGGCAGGCGGTGTTCGCGATGCTCAGGATGTGGTGGACCGGGCCCGGGCACGGAGGGAAGCCGAGTTAGCAGTGCAGGATGATGCAGATCAACTTACACCGGTTCGCCCTACCACCTTCGCCGGACCAGGAGTCGCATCCGCTTTGGGAGTGCCTTGTTTAATCCCCGCTTTACGCAATGTGCGCCTGCCCAAAGATTTCAAGGGTCCACGCAAGGTGCCGAATTACACCGCTGATTTATCCCCTGAAGCGTGGATAGAGAGTTATGAGATGGCCATGGAGATGTTAGACGTGGATGAGACCGCATGTGCAAAATACTTCACCATGATGCTTGAAGGCACGGCGCGTACCTGGTTGAAGAGCCTACCGCCCAATTCTATCGGCTCATGGGCCCAGTTGCGGGCCCGGTTTATCCAAAATTTCAAGGATACGTGTAAGCAGCCCAAATCCATAGTAGACCTGGCGGCTTGTGTTCAGGGGGAAGGAGAATCAACGACCCATTGGGTGCGCCGCGTTTCGAAAATTTTGCACTCGTCCGACAGGATTAATGCTGACTCTGCGATCTTAACCCTGGAAGGCAACTGCCGATTTGAGCCTTTAAAATTGAAATTGGGACACATGAAGCGGTTCTGTAATGACATGGGAACCCTCATGGCCGCTCTAGTGAAGTATGCTGATTCGGACAGTACCAAGGATCCCGAGACTGAGGATGATGAAGCAGGGAAGGGAAGGAAGAATAGCAACTCCAAACAGCAGCAGTATAAACCGGCGGGTCATGGAAACGGAGGCAAGCGCAAGGCGGATGGCAGCATGGACTTTGTGGCCAACACTAATGCACAAGACAGGGGGCAGCGGCGCAGAAGTAAAGCGGCAAATCGTAATGGGGCTCCTAATCCTAACGCAAGCCGCTTGAGTTATTTGATGAATCAGCCTTGCCCGAAGCACGGGACGAAGGAGGCGCCGGCTAACCACCTTTGGAAAGATTGTTATATCATGCAGGAGTTTAAAAACTCTAATGCCTTCCGGTATGATCACGGGTCATGTGGCGGTTCAGGATCCGGTTTTCGTGGGCCGGATCATGATGGAGCTTCCGGTTCAGGTCGCAATCAGGGCGGTCACAATCACCAGAATAATCAGAACAGCCAGCAGCAGCAGCAGCAACAGTCGGGTTATCAGAGCCAGCTAAAACAGTTGAACAATGGGCAATATCATGTTTTCACAACTAGCTTGGATAAACGCGACCGAAAACTCCACAAGCGAGCAGTGAATTCTGCTGAACCGGCCTTACCACGTTACTTGCGCTGGTCGGAACAGCCTATCATGTGGAGCAGAGAGGATCACCCACCCCGGGTTGATAATCCGGGCCAACTAGCATTAGTGGTGGACCCTCAGGTGGGGGGTTATAAATTCACCAAGGTACTCATGGATGGAGGAAGCAGTATTAACATACTATACTATGAGACATTCCGTTGCATGGGTTTATCAGACAAGGATCTCAGACCGTCTAATACGGTGTTCCATGGTGTGGTGCCTGGCAAATCTGCATATCCTGTTGGTAAGATAGCCCTGGACATGGCTTTTGGGGACGAGCACGACTCCCGGTCGGAAAAACTAACATTTGAGGTGGTGAAGATCCAGAGCCCATATCATGCCTTGTTTGGCCGGCCGGCTTACGCCAAGTTCATGGCGCGGCCTTGTTATATCTACTTGCAGCTCAAGATGCCGGGTTACAAGGGGACAATAACGGTTCATGGGAGCCGTAGGGTCTCTTTGGAATGTGAGGAAGGTGATGCGGCTTATGCAGAGTCGGTCTGTGCCACGGAGGAGTTGAAGTACTATAAGGACAATGTTGATCCAGCGGATATGACTCCTTTGAAGAAGCCAACTACAGAGCATGATTCGGATCTGAAGTTCAAATCGGCAGCTGAGACCAAGCTTGTTGACTTCGTGCCCGGCGATTCGTCCAAGCAGTTCACTGTCAGTGCCAATTTGGATCCCAAATAGGAAAGCGCGCTCATCGAGTTCATCCGTGAGAATCGGGACATCTTCGCATGGAAACCATCCGACATGCCAGGTGTACCGAGGGAACTCGCTGAGCACACTCTTAATGTGGATCCTAAGTATAAACCGGTGAAGCAATTCCTCCGCCGGTTTAACGAAGAAAGGCGAAAGGCCATTGGAGAGGAAGTGGCCAGGCTTTTGGCAGCTGGCTTTATCATTGAGGTGTTCCATCCAGAGTGGCTTGCTAATCCGGTGCTGGTTCTTAAGAAAAATGGCACTTGGCGTATGTGTGTGGATTACACAGATCTTAACAGGGCCTGTCCAGCGGATCCTTTTGCCCTCCCCCGCATTGACCAGATCATTGATGCCACGGCGGGTTGTGAGCGTTTGAGTTTTTTGGATGCATACTCTGGATATCATCAGATCAAAATGGCGGTTAAGGACCAGGAGAAAACAGCGTTTATTACTCCCTTTGGAGCCTTCTGCTATGTATCTATGCCCTTCGGACTCAAGAGTGCCCAAGCCACCTATCAACGGTGTGTACAGAATTGCCTGCATAAACAGATCGGCCGCAATGTGCACGCCTATGTGGATGATATTGTAGTAAAATCAAGGCAGAAGGAGACGCTGGTGGATGACTTGAAGGAAACCTTTGACAACTTGCGGGTTTACAAGATGATGCTTAATCCGGCCAAGTGTGTCTTTGGTGTTCCGGCAGGCAAGTTACTAGGTTTCCTGGTGTCTAATAGAGGAATTGAGGCTAATCCGGAGAAGATTACAGCTATCACCTCCCTGGCTAAACCGAAGTGCATCAATGATGTTCAGCGCTTGGCGGGCCGAATCGCCGCACTAAGCCGGTTTATCAGCCGCCTCGGAGAAAAGGCCATTCCTTTGTACCAAATGCTGAGGAAGACAGACCATTTCATTTGGAGTCCGGCTGCTGATGAAGCATTTGAGGACTTGAAGCGGCAGTTAGCCAATCCGCCTGTCCTTGCAGCTCCGGTCGACAAGGAGCCACTATTATTATACGTAGCAGCCAATGCTCGGGCAGTTAGCGTGGCTATTGTGGTGGAACGCAAGGAGGCAGGCAAGGAGTATCCGGTTCAGCGGCCGGTTTATTATATCAGCGAAGTGCTTATTGAATCCAAGCAAAGGTATCCGCATTGGCAGAAGCTGGTCTATGGTGTTTTCATGGCCAGTCGGAAGTTGAAGCAGTATTTTCAAGGGCACCCCATCACAGTGGTCAATTCAGCTCCCTTGGGTGACATCATACAGAACCGGGAGGCGACTGGCCGGATTGCCAAGTGGGCTATAGAGCTTGGGCCACACGGACTGAAGTATGTACCTCGGACGGCGGTGAAGTCTCAAGCACTTGTTGATTTCATCAATGATTGGACGGAGTTACAAGCACCAGAGGAGAAGCCGGATCACACATATTGGACTATTCATTTTGATGGATCCAGGCAACTAGAAGGCTCGGGGGCTGGAGTCGTATTAACTTCCCCACGAGGTGATAAGTTTTGTTATGTTCTCCGCTTAATGTTCCCTTGTACTAATAATGCAGCTGAGTACGAAGCCTTGCTCCATGGTCTCTGGATGGCTAAAGAGATGAACTTAAGCCGGGTTAAGTGCTTCGGTGACTCGGACCTCGTGGCCCAACAGGTGTCTGGCACTTGGGATTCTAAGGACCCGCTTATGGCTACATATCGTCGGGAGGTGGATAATATTGCGGGTTGTTTCAAGGGTTATCAAGTGGATCATGTGGACCGTCGGAAGAATGAAGCGGCGGACGCTTTAAGCCGGTTGGGTTCTCAGCGGAAACCGGTCCCGCCTAATGTCTTTCTGGACGTGTTGCACAACCCGTCAGTCCAGCTCTCAGGTGAAGCGGATTTGGCTATTCCTGATCCGGAGGCTCAATTGGTGGCAGCACTGCATGCTATTCCGGATTGGACGGTTCCTTATCTTACGTACATGAACCGGGGGAGTTACCAGAGGATGAGATTCTAGCCAGACAGATAGTCCGGCGATCCAAGTCGATGACGATTGTTAATGGTGAATTGCATCATTGCAGTGTATCAGGGGCGTTTCAACGTTGTGTTTCTCCTGAGGAAGGTTGTGAAATATTAAGAGAAATCCATGAAGGGGATTGCGGACATCACGCCGGTTCAAAGTCTCTAGTAGCAAAGGCGTTTCGTCACGGGTTCTACTGGTTGACAGCGCATGCTGACGCGGAGGACTTGGTTAAACGGTGTGATGGATGTCAGAAATTTTCAAGGCGTGCTCATGTGCCGGCTCAAGAATTGAGGATGATCCCAATAACGTGGCCGTTTGCAACTTGGGGGCTGGATATGGTTGGACCTTTTAAAAGATCCAAGGATAAGAAAACCCACCTTTTGGTGGCAGTTGACAAATTTACCAAGTGAGTTGAAGCGGAGCCTGTCAGCAAGTGTGATGCAGCAACAGCGGTGCAGTTCATCAAAAAGGTGATTTTCCGGTTTGGTTTTCCACACAGTATCATTACTGACAATGGTACCAATTTATCCAAGGGCGCTATGAAAGAGTTCTATGAACGTGAGCACATCCGACTTGACGTGTCGTCAGTGGCACACCCCTAGTCCAATGGATAGGCAGAACGAGCTAATCAGGAAATCTTGCGAGGCATCAAACCCCGGCTTATGGTCCCATTGCAAAGAACACCAGGATGTTGGGTTGAAGAGCTACCATCTGTGTTATGGAGTATCAATACTACGCCAAACCAGTCCACAGGATACACACCATTTTTCATGGTCTATGGAGCAGAGGCAGTTCTCCCTAGTGATATCCGACACGATTTGCCTCGTGTGGAAGCTTATGTTGAAGCGGACAATGAGACAGCACGACAAGATGCTTTGGACCTATTGGACGAGGAGCGTGATATAGCGGCTGCCCGTTCGGCGATTTACCAGCAAGATCTTCGTCGCTATCACAGTCGCCGGGTTAGAACCAGAACTTTTCAAGAAGGAGATTTGGTGCTTCGACTCATCCAAGATCAGACGGATATGCATAAGTTATACCCACCTTGGGAGGGACCTTTCGTGGTCAGCAAGAATTTGCACAACGGGTCGTACTATCTGATTGATATTCGAGAGCATAAAGACTCACGTACATCAGAGGAGGAGACCAACAGGCCGTGGAATATAGCTCATCTTCAGCCTTACTACACTTGAGCCATCGGCTCTATCTATGTACATATCATGACAGTGTATATATTATCTTTGATATAATAAAACCGGAGCCTCAGCTAAAGCGGGGTCTCTGTCTTTCTTATCATGCGTGGTTACCTGGAGTGGTTCTGTTTTTAAAGCGGCCTCCGGTTTTCCCCTTGACATTTGCTTTTTATATATCACTTGGGGCCTTGGTCGTGTCCGAACCAACGCGACACCTTTTGATAGGCGACAGCCACCAGATCACTTGGGGACATGGTCACATCTGAACCAGTCAAGCCTCTTGATCGGCCTAAGGCCACAAAATCACTTGGGGGCTTGGTCGAACCCGAACCATTGCCACGCCTCTTGATCTGGCATATATGCCACGAATCATTTGGGGACCTGGCTGACTTGAATCATTGTCACTCCTATTGGGGGCTTGGTCCTGTCCGACCATGGTAACACCATCTGATCAGCTCAGTATAGCATATTCTTTGCAAATGGTTTTTTATCATTGCCTTTGCTTCCATGTTATTTTCATGGTTTGTTTGTTCTTTGTTTTGTTGGATTTCTTTTATGTCAGCAAACACCCTTTTTCCGGTTCAGCCGATGGATTTGATTCCCCTTTAGTCCGGAGAAGTATGCCCGGTTTACCTTTTCTTTCGGGAGCTGTTTTCTCCCCCCTTATTGACGGTAATGGTTTATAAAACCTCCGCTTCAAGCTTGGCTAAGCCAGCTTCATGCCCAGACATGGCAGGAAATATGAATTGAAGTTTTTCGAACAAAAGCTTCAGTACTTATGCGCGAAGGCATATTCAAGGCAGAAGTATTAACTATTCTATTACAAGGCAGCACGGTGCCCAAATAAGATCGTTGCTCTTTTGGAAAGATGCCAAAGACAGCTATCCAAACCGGCTTCCGGTTCAAGCCTGCTCCTCATCATCCGCCACTTCAGCTTCCTCGTCTCTACCCATTGGCTGGAAATCAACAGTGGTCCAGTCGATTCCCATTAAAGCTTGGAAAACAACCTCTTCATGGATTAGGGAAGATGGTTCAATATCAGGAGCGTAAGTGTGCTTACGGATTGGAGGGATCAGATTCTCCGCTTCAAGAGTTGGGGCAGGCACTCGCTTGTTCTGGTCATTGTATTGTGCTTGATAATGCGTCAAGTCTGCCTCTTCAGCTAGCTGACAGGCCAGAGGGCGCACTGCACGGTTTATTGCCCTTAAATCCTCTTCGTTAAATTCAGAGCCATCTTCCTTCAGGCTGGGATAGCCTTGAGATGCTTCCACAGGGTCGAAATCTGGCACCCATGCCTTTGCCCGGATCAAAGCGTTAATAGCTCCGGTTCGAGCAGCAGATTTCTTCAGCTCCTCCATTCGGGCCGGAAGCATCGACAACCTGTCAAGAGTATCCTGGATTAAAGAAGGTGCCGGGTTGTTATGAGAGGCTGTGGTGATGATCCGCTGGGCTCCGGTATATAATTGTTCCACTAAGGTGTAGGCAGCCTTTAGTTTCTTCCGCACATCATTTCCTAAGTGCCCAATGCGTGTGCCTACAACAATACAGGGACGGTCTCACACCGGATTTACATTACAGCAGGTTCAAATTATCACAGAAAGTTAAAAGGAGCTTACCAAAGATTGCAGCGGTCATGAAGTGTATTTGCTGCTTTACGGCCGTAAGTTCATCCACCACCGGTTTAAGGGCAGCTTCAGCATTTTCCGCTCTTTTGGTTAAAGCGGCCTTCTCAGTGGCCCAATCAGCCCGCTCTTTCTTGAAGCCCTTCTTCAGCTGTTCAGCGGTGCTCAAGGCGCTGGTTAGTTCTTCTTTTGCCTTGTCTGTTTCAGCCTGTTGGGTTTTCAAGGCCTCCTGCAAATCGGCAATCCGGTCCTCTTTGATTCTCACCTCAGCCTGCATACAGACAACATTTAGCTTTCAACAAACGGTCCAACGAAATTGAAGTATCAACCACATAAACAAAGTTATACGCCTGATACTTGGGGGCTAATGCACCTTCAATTTTCATCAAGTCATTAGATTGCAAAGTCCCAAGCTCAATACAGGTATTCAACTTGATACTTGGGGGCTAATGCACCTTCAATTTTCATCTAGTCATTAGATTGCAAAGTCCCAAGCTCAATACAGGTATTCAACTTGGCACTTGGGGGCTAATGCACCTTCAATTTTCATCAAGTATTAGATTGCGAAGTCCCAAGTTCAATACAGGTACTCAACTCGGCACTTGGGGGCTAATGGCTATTTGATCAAATTATGTTCTAAGGATAGTTTTTCTGTCCGAGCCCCGGTTTAATTCTGCTAAGTTAAACCGGCCCTTGGGGGCTATATTAATGGATTTCAAAAGTGTTGAGGATCATATTCAAGTCCCGGTTTGACGAAAGCTACAAACTGACCCTTGGGGGCTAGGAGGATTGGTGCAAAGGCAGGCAGTAAAGAAGTAAGTTACCTCAAATTTATCCCTCATCATTTTTACCAGACCAGCTTCACAGTCACGGCTAGTATAAAGCCGGTTTAGATAGCCGGAATAAAGATCTTGGGCGCTCAGAGCAGCATCTGTCTCCAGTTCAACATCCCATTTTTCTTTATTCAGAGCGGAAAAATCCTCTTTTACGGTATGCTTGGTTAAGGTGACAGGATTCCCGGGTTCAGAGCGGCCTACACCGGTAATCACAACATCATCATCTTTGGACTCGCCGGTTTGTGTTAGTGTGATCGGTTTGTCAACAGGACTGTGGGATTTATCAATCCGGACGGAGCTGACTGGCGGATCAGCAGAGACTGAAGTATTAATAGGCCTCTCTTCGGGAATAGCATCGTCTTGTAAAGGAGGATCATTGGGAATATCCTCAGGAGCAAATGCCTCAAGATCTGGCGTTTTGTCATGTTCTTGGGCTACATCCTCTTCGGCCGCTTTATCCAGGCGGGCTTTCTTGCTCGGTTTAGGTTTGGCCCTGAAAGAAAACCAAAGAGTCAAGGAAAAGCATAAGCCATTACACAATGTACTGGAAGCATATGTTCAGCTTAGCTTACCCAAGAACCGTTTTTAACGGTGGCAGCTGAGTGGCCGACGATTCACCAGAAGATGAATGAGAAGTAACCTGATAATTGGAGTCGGATGGGTTAAGAGGTTGACGGAAGAAACCCGCTTTAGGATGTAAATCAACAAAAAGGTCAGAGACCTCGGAGCGGCGTTTTCGAACCAGACTGTTTGGTAAACCGGTGGAGGTAACTACCTGGCCACTGTGCCGGGTTGTGCGGCGAACTTCATGTTGCTGCATCTTCATATGAAATTTAGGATCCAAATAAGCAAGAGGATGAGAAAATTTAACTTTCCGGTTTGCCTGTTGAGGTTTTGGCAAAGGCAAGATTTCTGAATCGGAAGAGAGAATAGTTACCTCAATGAATTCCGCATTGCTGGCTTCAGCGTCATCCTGACAAGCATCATCATCAATAAGGCGTGTAAAAAATAAGCCAAGCGAGTCAAGTTCTACCTCAAGGTCCGGGTTACCCACATCATCATCAATAGCTGGATCAGATGAAGCGGTGGTTTTTCTCTTATGAGCTGGCTTCTTAATAACCTTGGTCTTGGGGCAGATTGGCCGCCCTGCTTTCTCCATTTTGTCTTGAGGAAGTTTCTTGCTCCAAAACGGATTATCGCCCTGGATCAGCAGTAATTAAATGTCAAACATATAAAGCAGTAAGCCGGTTTAACAATAGAGCAATTAAAATATTACCGCTGGCGGTTTGTTGGTGGTGCAGTAAGGAGGCAGACCGGTTTGAGCACAGAGGTGCTCCGGTTCATTCAGCATCTTTTTCACAGATTCTGTGACTTCATCATCGGGGAGTTGGATTTTAGTGTGTCGGAGTGGGTCATCGACACTATCAGTATACTTGCACATCAAATTGGAGCGCCGGCTCAGAGGCAGTATGCTCCATGATATCCAACAGCGTGCAAGATCTATTCCTGTTAAGCCGTTGGCCATAAAAGCTCGGAGCTTGGACAGTTGTGGAGCGTATTTAATTCTTTCCTTGGCGCTTAGTCTTTGTGGAAAAGGGTGCGTGTTGCTGAGCCGTTCCGGACGGAAACCAGGCAAGGGATTTTCATTGTCAGGGGAGGTATCCTTGCAATAAAACCAAGTTGCATTCCACTCCTTGGGGTGAGTATGGAGTTTGACGTGGGGATAAGTGATTTCCTTCCTCTTCTGAATGGCCATACCGCCCAATTCAGTGTTGGGGCCATCGGTGAATTCAGTGCGACGGTTTAAATGAAAGAGGTCTCTAAACAATTCGACTGAAGGCTCCTCTTGAAAGTATACCTCAGAGAGCACTTGAAAGTGGCATAGATTGGTAACAGAGTTGGGGCCAATATCCTGTGGACGGAGCTGAAAATTGGCTAACACATCCCGGTAAAATTTAGAGCCGGGCGGTTTAAAGCCCCGGGCCAAGTGATCTACGAAGACCACAACCTCTCCTTCTTGGGGGGTAGGTGGACATTCATTTCCAGGAACCCTCCAGTGGATCGTATCTTTACTGTCTAAAGCGCCGATCAAGACTAGATCGTCCAACTGTGATTCCGTGACGCGAGAAGGAACCCAATTGCACTCATACACTTGTTTGGCCATGGCGAGATCTACAAGAAATAGATGATCCGGTTCAAGAACATGCTGGGTAAAAGAAGGTGTTGATCTAAACTACGATAAACCGGTCTTCCGCAAATGCGGCATCATGTGGATTCTGGCGGTTCAACCAGGGGACTAATGGTATACACCGGTTTAGTAACTTTTTTCTATGATAAGTTAAACTGCCTGACCTAAGCATCGGAAGAAATTGAAGCTATGGACAACTAGGTATACAGAAACAGGTTTCACAAGATCTTATTACAGCCACGGATCTACAACGAGCTCACAAAAACAGAAAATATTCCGAAGAGTAAGGCGGAACGGAAGTGAACCATTGAGCGGGTATGTGCATGAGATCATGGGCTTAGATAAGAAATAACAGGCGGATGCTTAAAGATTACTACTGAACACAGCGGGAGTTTACAGATTCATCCAAGAGTCGGAATACAAGTATGAGCAAGTGACGAACACAGCACGAACATGGAACCCTAAGAACAGATCTAGGTCAAGAAGAGGAGAAAGCTTACTGGGAACGGAGAAGATGCGGAACGATACCGCAGTGCTCTGGAACGCTCAGGTTGATGCAGCGGCCCAAGACGAAGCAGAGGTCGATGGTGGCGGCGGAGCTCCAAGGCTGGCGACGCGAGGAAGACGAAGAAGAAGAGATGAGGGGAAAAGAAAGGAGATGACCATTCGGTCTTATTTATAAGGCAACAGAGTTAGGTCAAGCGCGCGGATCCAGGAGCTGCGGTTAAAAGAGGGCGTTATAAATGACAAATTTCATGATGACGTCATGCCGGTTTACAACGACCAGAAATGATGACAACATGGCGGTTTACCAATTACTAGAAGATGTCCAAGACACAAGATTTCGTGAAGGATTGACATGAACCAGTTCAAATCAATCTGGGGCCTAATGTTGGGGATATTACCACTAGGCGTAAACCGGCTTACTTGGGCCGGGTTAACTTCATTAGTGGTATAAGCAGATGAAGGCCCAAGGCCTATAGTCGGTTTAGAATCTGTAGCCGTAAACCAACCTGATGTATAACTTGTATTGTAAGTTAGGAATAGAGAGATACCAACCGGGATACGAGTATGAACCGGTTGGGACTCTATGAACCGACGGGCGTCACCCATGTATATAAGGGGACGACCCGGCGGCGGTTCAAGTACAGACAACAACAACTCGAGCCTGAGCGAAGCTTGTTTGCTCCCTAGCCATCGAGACCATATCAATTCCATCACAACTAGACGTAGGCTTTACCTTCATCGAAGGGGCCGAACTAGTATAAAACCCTCGTGTCTTTGTGTCCGCTTTAACCCCTTCAAGTAAACCCGTGGCGATGGCTCTACAACTAAGTCCTTTCACTAGGACATCTGCCGTGACAAATCCACGACAAGGAGGGAGAGGGGTAGGGCTGCGCCAAGAGAGAGATCGAATCGTGTGTTGGGCAGCCCCCATACCTCAAATATATATAGGGGGAGGGGAGGGGGAGGCGCACCTGGGGTGGGCCTTAGGGCCCATCTGCCCTAGGGTTTGCCCCCTCCCCTCTTGGAGGCGCCTTGGGCTTTGGTGGGAGGCGCCCCAGCCCACATAGGGGCTGGTTCCTTCCCACTATTGGCCCATGTAGGCCTCCGGGGCCGGTGGCCCCTCCCGGTGGACCCTCGGACCCCTCCGGTGGTCCCGGTACACTACCGGTGATGCCCGGAACACTTCCGGTGGCCAAAACCATACTTCCTATATATCAATCTTTACCTCCGGACCATTCCGGAACTCCTCGTGACATCCGGGATCTCATCCGAGACTCCGAACAACATTCGGTAACCGCGTACATACTTTCCCTATAAACCCCAGCGTCATCGAACCTTAAGTGTGTAGACCCTACGGGTTCGGGAGTCATGTAGACATGGCCGAGACAACTCTCCGGTCAATAACCAACAGCAGGATCTGGATACCCATGTTGGCTCCCACATGCTCCACGATGATCTTATCGGATGAACCATGATGTCAAGGATTCAATCAATCCCGTATACAATTCCCTTTGTCTATCAGTACGATACTTGCCCGAGATTCGATCACTGGTATCCCGATACCTTGTTCAATCTCGTTACCGGCAAGTCTCTTTACTCGTTCCGTAACACATCATCCCGTGATCAACTCCTTGATCACAATGTGCACATTATGATGATGTCCTACCGAGTGGGCCCAGAGATACCTCTCCATTTACACAGAGTGACAAATCCCAGTCTCGATTCGTGCCAACCCAACAGACACTTTCGGAGATACCTATAGTGCACCTTTATAGCCACCCAGTTACATTGTGACGTTTGGCACACCCAAAGCACTCCTACGGTATCCGGGAGTTGCACAATATCATGGTCTAAGGAAATGATACTTGACATTAGAAAAGCTTTAGCAAACGAACTACACGATCTTGTGCTAGGCTTAGGATTGGGTCTTGTCCATCACATCATTCTCCTAATGATGTGATCCCGTTATCAATATGATCCAATGTCCATGGTCAGGAAACCGTAACCATCTATTGATCAACGAGCTAGTCAACTAGAGGCTTACTAGGGACATGGTGTTGTCTATGTATCCACACATGTATCCAAGTTTCCTATCAATACAATTCTAGCATGGATAATAATAAATGATTATCATGAACAATGAAATATGATATAATAATAACTAATTCATTATTGCCTCTAGGGCATATTTCCAACAGTCTCCCACTTACACTAGAGTCAATAATCTAGTTCACATCGCCATGTGATTAACACTCACAGGTCACATCGCCATGTGACCAACATCCAAAGAGTTTACTAGACTCAATAATCTAGTTCACATCACTATGTGATTAACACTCAATGAGTTCTGGGTTTGATCATGTTATGCTTGTGAGAGAGGTTGTAGTCAACGGGTCTGCCATATTCAGATACCTATGTATTTCGCAAAACTTTATGTCATATCGTAGATGCTGCTACCGCGTTCTACTTGGAGCTATTCCAAATTGTTGCTCCATTATACGTATCCGGTATCTCTACTCAGAGCTATCCGGATAGGTGTTAAGCTTGCATCGACCTAACTCTTTACATCGAACTCTTCATCACCTCCATAACCGAGAAACATTTCCTTATTCCTCTAAGGATAATATTGACCGCTATCTGGTGATCCAGTCCTAGATCACCTTTGTACCCTCTTGCCAGACATGTGGCAAGGCACACATCTGGTGCGGTACTCAGCATGGCATACCGTAAGCATAGGGGGCGACCTTCGTCCTTCCTCTTTCTTCTACCGTGGTCAATCTTTGAGTCTTACTCAACTTCACACCTTACAACTCAGGTAAGAACCCCTTCTTTGACTGATCTATTTTGAACTCCTTCAAAAACATGTCAAGGTGTGCGTTCTTTGAAAGTATCATCAGGCGTCTTGATCTATTTCTATAGATCTTGATGCCCAATCTGTAAGCAGTTTTATCCATGTCTTCCTTTGAAAAACACTCTTCAAACAACCGTTTATGCTTTCCAGAAATTTTACATTATTTTGAATCAACAATATGTCATCCACATATACTTATCAGAAATGTTGTAGTGCTCCCACTCACTTTCTTGTAAATACAAGTTTCTAGCAAACATTGTATAAACCTAAAAGCTTTGATCACTCCATCAAAGCATATATTCCGACTCTGAGATGCTCGCTCTAGTCCATAGACGGATCGCTAGAGCTAGCATACCTTTTAGCATCCTTAGGATTGACAAAAACTTTGATTGTATCACATACAACTCTTTCTTACGAAAACTGGTAAGAAAACTTGTTTTGACATCCATCTGTCATATTTCATAATCGAAAAATACAGCTAATTCTAACATGATTCCGACAGACTTAAGCATCGCTACGGGTGAGAAATTCTCATCATAGTCCACTCCTTGAACTTGTGAAAAGACTCTTTCCCACAAGTCGAGCTTCATAGACGGTAATATTACCGCCCATGTCCGTCTTCTTCTTAAAGATCCATTTATCTCAATGGCTTGCCGATCATCGGGCAAGTCCACCAAAGTCCATACTTTGTTCTGATACATGGATCCTATCTCGAATTTCATGGCTTCTAACCATTTGTCGGAATACGGGCCCACCATCGCTTCTCCATAGCTCGTAGGTTCATTGTTGTCTAAAAACATGATATCTAAGACAGGATTACCGTACCACTCAGGAGTAGTACATATCCATGTCGACCTACGAGGTTCGATAGCAACTTGATCCGAAGCTTCATGATCACCATCATTAACTTCCTATTCAACAGACGTAGGCGCCACAAAAAACATCTTTCTGTGTTGCATCACTCTTTAGGTGAAATAAAGGTTCGACAACCTCATCAAGTTCTATCTTCCTCCCACTCAATTCTTTCGAGAGAAACTCCTTCTCGAGAAAGGACCCATTCTTAGCGACAAACAATTTGCCCTCGGAGCTAAGATAGAAGGTGTACCCATCTATCACCTTTGGATATCCTATGAAGATGTGTTTGTCCGCTTTGGGTTCGAGCTTCTTCGGCTGAAGCCTTAAGCATCGCAGCCCCAAACATTAAGAAACGACAACTTTGGTTTCTTGCCAAACCAACATTCACATGACGTCGTCTCAACGGACTTAGATGGTGTCCTATCTAAAGTGAATGCAGCTGTCTCTAACACATAACCTCAAAATGAAAACGGTAGATCAGTAAGAGACATCATAGATCGCACCATATCTTATAAGGTTCTATTATGACGTCCGGACACACCATTACGCTGTGGTGTTCCAGGTGGCTTCAACTGCGAAACAATTCCACAATGTCTTAAGTGATTGCCAAACCCATAACTTAGAAATTCTCATCGATTAGATCGTAGGAATTTGATCTTCTTGTTATGATGGTTCTTAACTTCACTCTGAAATCGCTTGAACTTTTCAAATGTTTCAGACTTGTGCTTCATTAAGTAAATATACCTATATCTACTCAAATCGTCAGTGAAGATGAGAAAATAGTGATATCCACCGCACGCTTCAATTCTCATTGGATCACATGCATCAGCATGTATGATTTCCAACAAGTCACTTGCCCGTTTCATTGTACCTGAAAACGGGGTCTTAGTCATCCTGCCCATGAGGCATGGCTTGCATGTGTCAAGCGATTCAAAATCAAGTGACTCCAAACATCCATCAACATGGAGTTTCTTCATGCATCTTATGCCAATATGACCTAAGCGGCAGTGCCACAAGAAAGTGGTACTATCATTATTAACTCTACATCTTTTGGCGTGAACATGCGTATTACCACGATCGAGATTCAATGAACCATTCACATAGGGTGCATGACCATGAAAGGTATTATTCATGTAAACAGAATAACCATTATTCTCTAACTTAAATGAATAACCGTATTGCAATGAACATGATCTAATCATATTCATGCTTAACGTAGACACCTGATAACATTTATCTAGGTTCAATATTAATCCCGAAGGCAGATGGAGCGTGCGATGGTGATCTTATCAACTTTGGAAACACTTCCAACACACATCGTCACCTCGCCCTTAGCCAGTCTTCGTTTAGTCCGTAGCTTTTGCTTCAAGTCACAATAATAGCAACTGAACCGGTATCCAATACCTAGGTGCTACCAGGAGTACTAGTGAGGTACACATTAATAACACGTATATACTTTGTTGAAGTTGTCAGCCTTCTTATCTACCATGCATTTGGGGTAATTCCGCTACCAGTGACCGTTCCCCTTACAATAGAAGCACTTAGTCTCGGGTTTGGGTTCAACCTTGGGTTCCTTCACTGGAGCGGCAACTGGTTTGCCATCCATGAAGTTTCCCTTCTAGCCCTTGCCCTTCTTGAAACCAGTGGTCTTGTTAAACCATCAACACTTGATGCTCCTTCTTGATTTCTACCTTTTGCGGTCTTAAGCACCGTGAACAGCTCCGGGATCAACTCCATCCCTTGCATGTCATAGTTCATCACGAAGATCTAGTAGCTTAGTGATAGTGGCTAGAGAACTCTATCAATCACCATCTTATCTGGAAGTTTAACTCCCACTTGATTTAAGTGATTGTAGCACCCAGATATTCTGAGCACATGCTCACTAGCTGAGCTATTCTCCTCCATCTTGTTGGCAAAAGAACTTGTCAGAGGTCTCATACCTCTTAACACGGGCATGAGCCTGAAATCCCAATTTTAGCTCTTGGAACATCTCATATATCTTATGGCGTTCAAAACGTCATTGGAATCCCGATTCTAAGCCGTAAAGTATGGTGCACTAAACTATCAAGTAGTCATCAGGATGTGTCTATTAGGTGTTCACAACATCCACAGACGGCGTTCTAGGGGTTTGCACATCGAGCGGTGCATCAAAGACGTAGGCCTTTTGTGTAGCAGTGAGGACACTCCTCGGACTATGGACCCAGTCCGCATCATTGCTTACAATATCTTTCAACTTGGTCTTTCTCTAGGAACGTATTGAAAAACGTGAGCTATTTATCTACAACATATTTGCAAAGACAATTTAGACTATGTTCATGATAATTAAGTTCATCTAATTAAATTATTTAATGAACTCCCACTCAGATAGACATCCCTCTAGTCATCTAAGTGAAACATGGTCCGAGTCAACTAGGCCATGTCCGATCATCACGTGAGACGGACTAGTCAACATCGGTGAACATCTTCATGTTGATCGTATCTTCTATACGACTCATGCTCGACCTTTCGGTCTTCCGTGTTCCGAGGCCATGTCTGTACATGCTAGGCTCGTCAAGTCAACCTAAGTGTATTGCGTGTGTAAATCTGGCTTACACCCGTTGTATTCGAACGTTAGAATCTATCACACCCGATCATCACGTGGTGCTTCAAAACAACGAACCTTCACAATGGTGCACAGTTAGGGGGAACACTTTCTTGAAATTATTGCGAGGGATCATCTTATTTAAGCTACCGTCGTTCTAAGAAAATAAGATGTAAAACATGATAAACATCACATGCAATCAAATAGTGACATGATATGGCCAATATCATTTTGCTCCTTATGATCTCCATCTTTGGGGCTCCATGATCATCGTTGTCACCGGCATGACACCATGATCTCCATCATCATGATCTCCATCATCGTGTCTTCGCGAAGTTGTCTCGTCATCTATTACTTCTACTACTATGGCTAACGCTTTAGCAATAAAGTAAAGTAATTACATGACGTTTAAGTTGACATGCAGGTCATAAATAAATTAAGACAACTCCTATGGCTCCTGCCGGTTGTCATACTCATCGACATGCAAGTCGTGATTCCTATTACAAGAACATGATCAATCTCATACATCACATATATCATTCATCACATCCTTTTGGCCATATCACATCACACGACACATGCTGCAAAAACAAGTTAGACGTCCTCTAATTGTTGTTGCAAGTTTTTACGTGGCTGCTATAGGTTTCTAGCAAGAACGTTTCTTACCTACGCCAAAACCACAACGTGATATGCCAATTTCTATTTACCCTTCATAAGGACCCTTTTCATCGAATCCGATCCGACTAAAGTGGGAGAGACAGACACCCGCTAGCCACCTTATGCAACTAGTGCATGTCAGTCGGTGGAACCAGTCTCACGTAAGCGTACGTGTAAGGTCGGTCCAGGCCGCTTCATCCCACGATGCCGCCGAATCAAGATAAGACTAGTAACGGTAAGTAAATTGACAATATTGACGCCCACAACTGCTTTGTGTTCTACTCGTGCATAGAAACTACGCATAGACCTAGCTCATGATGCCACTGTTGGGGATCGCAGCAAAAATTTAAAATTTTCTACGCATCACCAAGATCAATCTATGGAGTAATCTAGCAACGAGGGGAAGGGGAGTGCATCTACATACCCTTGTAGATCGCTAAGCGGAAGCGTTGCAAGAACGCGGATGAAGGACTCGTACTCGTAGCGATTCAGATCGCGGTTGATTCTGATCTAAGCGCCGACCAACGGTGCCTCCGCGTTCAACACACGTGCAGCCCGGTGACGTCTCCTATGCCTTGATCCAGCAAGGGGAGAAGGAGAGGTTGGGGAAGACTCCTTCCAGCAGCAGCACGACGACATGGTGGTGGTGGAGGAGCGCGGGACTCCAGCAAGGCTTCGCCAAGCACTACGAGAGACGAGGAGGGAGAGGGGTAGGGTTGCGCCAAGAGAGAGATCGAATCATGTGTTGGGCAGCCCCCATACCTCAAATATATATAGGGGGAGGGGAGGGGGCTGCGCCCCCTCTAGGGTTCCCACCTCAAGGGGTGCGACAGCCCCTGATCCCATCTAGGGTGGCGGCCACAAGGGGGAGAGGGGGAGGCGTACCTGGGGTGGGCCTTAGGGCCCATCTGCCCTAGGGTTTGCCCCCTCCCCTCTTGGAGGCACCTTGGGCTTTGGTGGGAGGCGCCTCAGCCCACCTAGGGGCTGGTCCCTTCCCACTATTGGCCCATGTAGGCCTCCGGGGCCGGTGGCCCCTCCCGGTGGACCCCCGGACCCCTCCTGTGGTCCCGGTACACTACCGGTGATGCCCGGAACACTTCTGGTGGCCAAAACCATACTTCCTATATATCAATCTTTACCTCCGGACCATTCTGGAACTCCTCGTGACGTCCGGGATCTCATCCGGGACTCCGAACAACATTCGCCGCGTACATACTTTCCCTATAAACCCCAGCGTCATCGAACCTTAAGTGTGTAGACCCTACGGGTTCGGGAGTCATGTAGACATGGCCGAGACAACTCTCCGGTCAATAACCAACAGTGGGATCTGGATACCCATGTTGGCTCCCACATGTTCCACGATGATCTTATTGGATGAACCACGATGTCAAGGATTCAATCAATCCCGTATATAATTCCCTTTGTCTATCAGTACGGTACTTGCCCGAGATTCGATCGTCGGTATCCCGAGACCTTGTTCAATCTCGTTACCGGCAAGTCTCTTTACTCATTCCGTAACACATCATCCCGTGATCAACTCCTTGATCACATTGTGCACATTATGATGATGTCCTACCGAGTGGGCCCAGAGATAGCTCTCCGTTTACACTGAGTGACAAATCCCAGTCTCGATTTGTGCCAACCCAACAGACACTTTCGGAGATACCCGTAGTGCACCTTTATAGCCACCCAGTTACGTTGTGACTTTTGGCACACCCAAAGCACTCCTACGGTATCCGGGAGTTGCACAATCTCATGGTCTAAGGAAATGATACTTGACATTAGAAAAGCTTTAGCAAACGAACTACACGATCTTGTGCTAGGCTTAGGATTGGGTCTTGTCCATCACATCATTCTCCTAATGATGTGATCTCGTTATCAATGACATCCAATGTCCATAGTCAGGAAACCATGACTATCTTTTGATCAACGAGCTAGTCAACTAGAGGCTTACTAGGGACATGGTGTTGTCTATGTATCCACACATGTATCTGAGTTTCCTATCAATACAATTCTAGCATGGATAATAAACGATTATCATGAACAATGAAATATGATATAATAATAACTAATTTATTATTACCTCTAGGGCATATTTCCAACAATCGGAAGTGGATCGCTATCCATATCCGACGAGCCTAGGGAGTTGTCCGACGATACGTCGATACGGGCTCGTGGCGGTCTGCATAATCATAATTCGCTGTTAGGAGAAGCAGTGCGACAAAGGTATGCTATGAGTTACTCTGGCATCCGAATACTTACGACTTCGCCAGGGGCTTGGCCCTGAGCAGCCACTCGTCTTCGCCTTCGGCGGCGGTGGTGGAGTAGTCCGGAAGGAGAGTCCTTCCCTTCTTGGACCCTTCGCCCCCCCCCCCCGGTTGGGGCGGCCTTCCTTTTCTTGTCTCCCCCGACTGGAGGGGGAGCATCTTCATCTTCCTCCTCGTCTTCGAGGGAGGAGTGTGTCGCGAAGTTATCGGACGATGAGTCCGATAACACCTGGCGTCGGGAACTCTTTCGGGTTCCCTTGGCCTTCTTGATCTTCTCCGACACCTTGTAAGGAGCCGGAGTCAGCATCTCCGTCAGGAGAGCATCCGCAGTGTCTTCGGGCAGAGGGGCCAGACAGTTAATCTGCCCCGACGTCTCCACCCAGTCCTGTCAAAGGCATGGAGCTCAGACCCGCACATGGTTAAGCTAGGGGAAATAAATATCCTACCAGATGTATAGAACTCACCGAATGCGCTAGGCGCTTCGCGCTTAGCCCGCGGTCCTCGGTGAGAGAGGGAGGGACCTCGGCGCCCTTGAACAGCACCCTCCATACGTCCTTGTGCGTCGTGTCGAAGAGCTCGCTCAGACTCTGGTGCTGGGCCGGGTCGAACTCCCACAAGTTGAAATCCCGTTGTTGACACGGGAGGATCCGGGGGATGAGCATGACCTGGACTATGTTGACAAGCTTGAGCTTCTTGCCTGTCATATTCCGGATACATTTCTGGAGTCCGTCTAGCTCCACCGATGAACCCCAGGACATGCCCTTCTCTTTCAAGGAGGTGAGCCGCGTGGGGATTCCGGATCGAAACTCGGGGGGAGCTACCCAGTTGGTGTCGCGCGGCTCGGTGATGTAGAACCACGCCGATTGCCACCCTTTTATGGTCTCCACGAAGGAGCCTTCAAGCCATATAACATTGGGCATCTTGCCCACCATGGCTCTGCCGCATTCTTCTTGTTGGCCTCCCACCACCTTCGGCTTGATATTGAAGGTCTTTAACCACAGGCCGAAGTGGGGCCGGATGCGGAGGAAAGCCTCACACACGACGATGAACGCCGAAATGTTGAGGATAAAGTTCGGGGCCAGATCATGGAAGTCCAGCCCGTAGTAGAACATGAGACCGCGGTCGAATGGATGGAGGGGAAACCCCAGTCCGCGGAGGAAGTGGTGAAGGAAAACTACCCTCTCGTGAGGTTCAGGGGTAGGAACGATCTGCCCCGCAGCAGGGAGCCGATGCGCGATATTCGTGGCTAAGTATCCGGCTTCGCGCAGCTTCTTGATGTGTCCCTCCGTAACGGAGGAAGCCATCCATTTGCCTCCCACTCCGGACATAGTTGGAGATGGTTGAGGGGAAGGATGTGGACTTGGGCGTTGGAGCTCGAGTGTGCAAGAATGGATGAGCAAGGAGGAAGAAGGCGTGGGTAGAAAAAGGTTAAACCTTGTCCCTTTATAAGGGCGGCCAAAACTATGTGCCCCCACTAGCCTGGTAAAACTCGCTTATCCCCCAAGTGCCGTAATCGATGGCACGGTTGGGTTACCCACGTCCGTATTGATGAGAATCCCGTAATAAGGGGGACACAATCTCTGCTTTGACAAGACGTGTCAAGAAACTGCCTTGCATTATGTGCGGGGCTAGTTAAAGGAAACGGTTTGAATAATCGCCGGGCCATGGCATAATGTCATGTTGCCAAAACGTGTCAGCAGATTAGATTTGTGCAAATATTATTCTCTCTACCGTGGTATGTGGAACTTATTTTGCAGGGTCAGACACTATCCTCGTATTCAAATTCTTCAGGGGTGTATTCGGAGGAGGAACCCGCCTTGCAATGCCAAAGACAATACTGCGCGCCGGACTCATCGTCATTGAAGCCTGGTTCAGGGGCTACTGAGGGAGTCCTGAATTAGGGGGTATCCGGACAATCGGATTATATCCTTTGGCCAGACTGTTGGACTATGAAGATACAAGATTGAAGACTTCGTCTCATGTCCGGATGGGACTCTACTTGGCGTGGAAGGCAAGCTAGGCAATACAGATATGTATATCTCCTCCGTTGTAACCGATCTTGTGTAACCCTAGCCCCCTCCGGTGTCTATATAAACCGGAGGGTTTTAGTCCGTAGGACAACATACAATCATACCATAGGCTAGCTTCTAGGGTTTAGCCTCTCCGATCTCGTGGTAGATCAACTCTTGTAATACTCATATCATCAAGAATAAATCAAGCAGGACGTAGGGTTTTACCTCCATCAAAAGGGCCAGAACCTGGGTAAAACATCGTGTTCCATGTTTTCTGTTACCATCCGCCTTAGACGCATAGTTCGGGACCCCCTACCCAAGATCCGCCGGTTTTGACACCGACAGATGCGATCCGGCACGTCCGAGAGAGATTGAAATCTCGTAGCTGAGTCCAGAGCAGGATGTATTGGACCAAGGCCAGGCCAAGGGTTCCATGGATGTCACAGATTCAGGAGCAGTTGCGGAGGCCGTCGCTAACGCTGGCTCGGGACCATGCGTGAAGCAGGGGAGCAATTTCGGCGATAGAGTTGTCGTGAAGTCAATGATCATCCCAGAATCGGCACGATGTGTCGTCGTTGAGCTCCCAGCTTGTGTACACTTGAAAAATCGAGTGAAGCATGGGCCCGCAGGGAATGTGGAGATGCTGCCATGGCTTGGACGGGTCCGTCTTGCGTAACCAAAGCAACCTGGCCTGAAGCGCGTGGCCAAAGTGCTGGAGATTCGGGATGCCCAAGCCACTGAAAGCAATTGAGCGGCAAACCGGGCCCCAACCGACGAGACAATGCCCTCCGTTACAGTCTTGCGACCATGCCGGAGGAAAGCGCGAACCAAGCGGTTGATCTGACGGAGGATCGGAGGGTGCAGTTAACTTATGATTTGTCGGTCGCTCATACCAAATTTCAGAAAAGAAACTTAATGAAGTTTTAAGCTCATCAAAAAGTATTTGAAATGTATCTTATTTGAAAGCTCTTGTCATCAGAAACAGGCATATGCAAACGAGACTAATTTGAACTTTTGGCTCACGAAAAGATACGAAAGGTTGGGAATTGATTGGCAAAAGAAAGAGGCGCTGCGTGCCCCCGCCCCTTGCTTCTACAAACTGTTACTTCAAACATAAAATCGGCCGCGAAGGGAGTTTCTAATCGAAGCCGATGATAAAGCGTAGGCACGAGCCTAGAGCTGGCGTGGAAGAGAAGACCGGATGGACGACCCAAATTTGCCCTGTTTGATTGATCGATCCATACCCATGTCATGGTGCCCCAGCGTCCAATAATTAATGCCGAGGCGTCACCACGTCAGTCACTGGTCAGTCAGCTGGTCGGTCGGTCAGTCGGAGACTATTCAGACGAGCGTGAAGAAGGCCTGGAGCGTCCTTTCACCGCGTACTACAAAAGGCACGTGGTAAAACCTCCGAGATGTGCAGTAAAACACCACCGATCCATTTATACTAGTGCTAGTAGTACTCCACTGGAGACGGAGGGAGTACATACATACCAGTACTTGCCCGTGACGGGACGCACCTACCGTGCTCAGCAGTTAAATTCCTCGTAGTGCCAGTGGAGGCAACATGCAGGGGGGAATCCATACCCGGCCAGGTGACACGTCGATCCGTTTCATTGCAGCGGTGGCAATGATGGAACGGTACCGTATGCATGCATGCCACCACTAGAGACCTGCGTGGCCCTGTAGTGCTGTAGTAGGGGCACTATGCATGCATGCAGCTAGCAACGGATGTGAGTTTGCTACGGAAGGCGCAGGTGAGAACGGAAACGACGTAGTAGTATACATGGTGCATTGGTGAGCAATGTTACATCTACGTAATCAATCATACGTAATTAACGTAATAGCCTACTTGGCATATTTTTGTTGGACAGAATTAGAGAAGGGGACCCACCACTTGAAATCAGGGGGGCGTGTATAGTTTAAGAAGGAAGTTTACCTAAAAGATTAGGTATGTTTACGTGGATGTAGCAACGGGCGTCGCCACAGCGGAACAGAGAAGTGGGTGCGTACGAGTTGCACGACCGACGTGTAATGTACATGAACTCGGCAGTACTATGTATCTTTCTAACGAACTACCGATTAATCCGGTGTTGAAAATATATTGCCCATCGTTCTTCATTAGTTTGAGCTTTTAGAGTTGAAGTAATTAACCGGCTAGTGCATGAATTTAATATGGTATCAGATCCGCGAGAGACTAAAATAGGCTTGACATAAGAGGGAGTGTCGAAATATGTTGCCCGGTTCTTTTATCACTTTGAACTTTTCAAGCAATTGACTAGAGCATGAATTCAATATGGTATCCGAGTCAAGATGTCTATCAGTTCGGACTTTTGGAGTAACTGGTTGATGTATGAATTCAATATGGTATTGAAGTCATGAGGTCTTGAGTTCAAGACCGAGGAGGAGTGTCGAAATATATTGACCATCTTTCTTCATCACTTTGAACTTTTGGAGGAGTTAGCTGGCTCACCCGTCCGGCTTCATAAGGGCATCTCCAATGCCGACTTATAAATTCACTCCCGCATCCGTCCGCGGACCAGGAATTGGGGGGTGGGGGGCAGTCCGTGGTCACGGATGCGGGAGAGGCCATCCAATGCTATTCTATATATGTCTGCCAGTAAATGGCAATTAGAAATTCAAATTTAGTCTGATTCACACAATGCGCCGGATTGCACGCCCAATGAAAACCAAAAATAGGCAAGTATGCTTAGTTTTACATATCCAAATCTAAAATAACATCGGTTGGTAGTCCATGCAATTTTCTACCCTGCCGGACCGGCAATCCCAACCATCTACTCCCCGATCAAGGTGTCGTCGCTGTCGCATAGGCAACCTCCGCCTCCACCGCGTCCTCATTGTCCGCCGCTTTCAACTCATTTTTCTGCCGCTGCAACATCTGGTAGCGGACGGATTGCACGATCATTCTTGTGCCGGCATCCAAAGATTCCAAATTCAAGGTCAACATCTTGGCATCCTCCGCATTAGCGGCGATCTTCAACTTCTTTTCCTCAAGTGCGGCCTTCCTCTCTTCGATCATGGTCCTCTTCTCTTCGAGCTTCAACTTCTTGTCTATCGCCTCCATCAACAATGCAAACCTCTCCACCTTTTTCTCCTTCTTGAGGTCTAAGAGCTTCACGCATGCCTCCTCCTTCTTCGACAAGATGTCCTCAAACCTCTCTGTCAGCTTGGCCACCGCACCTTCTCGCTTCGCCCTCTCCTCCTCCCACTTCTCTCCACCCCCATAAAAATCTTCTAACCTTCTTCGGCTGTTCTTGGGTTTAGTAGGTAGGGTCATCTGTTTCTTCCTCAGTGGCTTGGACGACAGTCTTGGCTATGAAAAGGCTCCAATTCGGTTGCCCATTCAACTTCAACCAACAATGCATGACGGTGAAGTTTTTCATCTTCAATTTCTTGTACACCAAACAAGCACAAGAAGGTTACAAAGTGAAACAATGTCAACAACGCATATCCGGCTAGTGAGCAACAAAATTAAGCATATCCGGCTAGTGAGCAACAAAACTAAGCATGTCCGGCTAGCGAGAAACAAAACTAAGCCTGTCCGGCTAGCGATCAAATTACTTGCTCAGTGATTTGTGCACCGCTAGGTCACTGTGCGATGAGATGCTTCAAGTGTCCGCAATACTTCGACACGGCCTCTTGGATGGTGTACCATTGATGGTTGAGGGACTTTGATTCACAACTACGAATGGCCGTGTTGGAGTAGGGGTGAAATGCTTGTGTTTGTGGAACCAAGTGCGAATGTTGTTCCTAAATGTTGTGCCCTTTTGCATCTGCCATGGATCGGATTGAGGCTAGTGGCCAACCTTGCGTCGCACAATAGCTCATCCTCCCGCATGTTGAAGCTTTCTTCTCTACCCTTCTTCTTCGGATCGCCGGTTGTATCATGAGGATCATCGTCCTCGCCCTTCTCATCCTCCTCTCCTCCTGCTGCTGTCCGGCAGCCCAATGTTGTTGTTGTGTGCCCACGTTGGTCTAGATGTAGGACTGATGCGTGCCTGTCTGGGTGTAGGACTACTGCTTATCCACAAAGGGTGGATTTTATTGGCTCAAAATGAAGCATCAGGAGAATACAAACAGAATGAGCACCCCCGGCGTCTGCATAATTAAGATGCATACAACCAACATCAACGCACACACACAAAAAACACGCTGAAAAAAAGCAAAGTCAAATAAGACTAAAGCTATGTGTAAGCGATAAAGAGAACACAAAGCGATCAGATCGGTGATCAGCAAACTAAATCCTCCTCTTTCGCCTCCGTCGTGGATGATTTTGAGCTTCTCCCTGTCCGGGCCGTCGTACGCCGGCTCCCCCGCTCTAGGCATTGTAGTGAACAACGTGCGGGCACCCATCTGCTCCCCGCCTGTATGAGTTGCAGCGAAGAATACTTGAAGAAGAGTGGCGCCACATTTATGTCAACTATGAAAGGTACCTTCCCAGCAGTAATTCCTAGCTGATTGACAGCGTAGAAGTATAGAGGCTTGTAATGCTCTCCATCGGTACTGTGGGCACGTCCATCTAGGCAGCATGGCCTCCGCCATGACGTCCGCCACGACCACCACGCCACCGGCGGCCATCCGCTTCTTTAGCTTCTCCTCCTTTGCGGCATTCGCTTTGACGTGGCGAGTTTGCCGCGTAGCCGAGCTAATCTTCCGGGAGAGCGTGATGCTCAGATCCTCCAGCACCTCCGCCACTTTCATCTCCGAAAGGTCTCCTCTGATTTCATGTGTCGGCGGTGGAAGGAAGGCGAGGGTGGGAGAAAAGGACAAGAATTAGGTGAAGAGCGGCGGGGGATGAAAGAAGAGAGTGGGGGATTTTGACGTGAAAACAGTGCGGGTTGCTACCAAAGCGCGGGCTCTGCCTTCCTTTTTGGTGGGCCAGGGAGGTCAGAGTCCGTCTTTTCTCGTGTCCAGACTCTTGCAAAACCCCTCACGTTTGGTTTCAGTTTGCAAAAAAATCATGGTCCAAACTACGCGGCAGACCGATTCAGTACAGTGTTGGAAGACTTTCGAGGTCCGGACTGTTGAGTCGGACGGTTTGAAAGTCGGGATTGGAGATGGCTCAAGGCATGATCGTCCGATCGATTGCAGGCGTCTACGCAAGGACATTCACTGCACACCTTGAAGGCCACCTTTAATTTGCCACCGGCCCGGCCGGCATACGCTCTCCATCGATCCTCACTCAAAGGACCACCACCAACGCCTCCTCCTCCCCTCCCTTTTGGATGCATGCACACCCACCTGCACCTCTCTCTCTCTCTCATCCGTGCCTCTGATGAGCAGCTCCTCAGATCAGAGGAAAGAAAAGGCCTCGTCGAGACGGCCAGCGCACGGAAACCACAGACCCTGCATGCATTTTTGTGCATATCCGCGACGCGATGAGCTAGCTGAGCTCACTCGGCAGCGCCGCAGGCATGGCAGCTTGCTCCCCGTGGGTCGGTCCAATGATCCATCAATCCATGCCTTCCAACGACACGCATACGCGGCCAAGGAGGCGCATCCACGCCGACACGTCCATCCGAATGAATGATGCATCCAGTGATCCATGTTTCTCGCGGGCGTCGCTAGCTAGCCCGAGAGTACGTGCGTGTGGTACAGACAGACGCAACCGTAAATAAATCTGTCATGACGCCATGCAGTCATATCAATGTACTG
The DNA here is from genome assembly GCF_018294505.1 of Triticum aestivum. Taxonomy (NCBI): domain Eukaryota; kingdom Viridiplantae; phylum Streptophyta; class Magnoliopsida; order Poales; family Poaceae; genus Triticum; species Triticum aestivum. The sequence goes on from NC_057794.1 coordinate 522,650,598, forward strand.
AGCCAAGTTAACCATATGCATGCGATGCCATGCAATGATGTGTGTGTGGGTCACCGGAGACATACATACAGGGGAAACGGCGATCGGTCCGCGACGAAGATGTGGTGGTCTGCTCGCGCCTGGTGGTGGGGGTGAGTCCGGGGATGCGTCATGCTTGGCCGGCCTGCTTGTCCATAAGCTGCATGTCAGGGCGGGTTCTGGCTCATGTCCATCGATTCGGTCGCTACCTTCTGCTAACACGCGCTGTCAGGCAGGCAGGCAGGCTCTCTTCTGGGCATTATGTTGCAGCGATGCAGTCATGCATGCTGATGCAGCCGCAGCCGCAGCCGCGCGCCCCGATGGCGGGTTAGACACTGGCCGAGAATAATCAACGGCCCAGTACTACTACTACTACTACTCAAGATGATGAGCGCATGCATGCATGCATGCATGAGACCTTTAGGTAAAGTTTCTTTTTACTATACATTTTACAAGGTGTCACCGTGAAAGGCCTACCTAAACTTATGCACCAGACGGCAGACGTGCCTAGTGATTTATGGTGAATGGATGGACCAGATGTATCACAAGGTAAGCGGCTGTACATTCTACTCCCTCTTCCCTTTTATAAGATGTTTAACGCATTTCAGACATGCAACAAACAGTTCAAACTGGACTGGCTAAAACGTCTTCTAAAAAGGAACAGATGGAGTACATATTATCCCTCATAAAGCCGTGTTCAGTTGCGCACATAGTCCTTCCCAAACCCATCATCTCTTTCCCTTGCCCTCTCATGTGCCCCCCTCTCTCTCTACCACGCAATCCATTGAGCTAGGAGCTAGGGTCAGCTATTTTTTCTCCGTCACATCTCTCTGCTCCTCTGGGGGACCACGTGACATTCCCACTATCTTCTCCGCGTTGTCGAAGCACCATTGCCCCTCCTCTCCTCTAAAACGGCAATGCCGAGAGAGAGAAAATATGTTACTCGTGATCAGAATACACAAAGAACTCTTCTATTGTGAGGAATTTACATCATCATCAAACTGTAGTCCGCAACATCGACAATGGCCAATGGCAGTGCCAATACAAAAGAGTGCATGGTCAACTGCACCAATCACTAGGCGGTATCGTCATATGCCCCAAACCTAGCGTAGATCCTCTCTGAAAAATAGATGGATGGTGGGAAGAGAATCCAAGATAAAGGGAAAGAGGAACCACACCGGATGGTGGTTGCAACTATCCAATCCATCGACTTCTTCGTCTGCTCGTCATCTGGTACATACATGTACATGAGAGAAGGAAAAGGGGAAGAGATAATGCGCTTGGGAAGAACCGTTCACACAATTGGGCAATTTTGTGCGGTCCAATATGCAAAATGTACACACGGACGACCTTGAGATAACACGCAGTCCCTCTATTTCTCATCTACTGGCCCATAATCCATGGGTGCATCCAGTTGATCAGTTCAAACATTTCGCAAGATATGTCGAAGTTTCACCTTATGAACTATGTTGATTGGAAAATGACCTAGGTGTATAACTAGAGGTATTGCGAAGTAGAGAGGCTACAAGATATAGAAAAGGACAAGTTGATATTTCTGACGCCCTACCAACCCCATCATGTGACATTACCATGCAATGATGGAAACACTTAGATGTACATAAACGCCACGTATTGTTTCTCCATCATTTGGACAGAAAAAATAGAAGGACCACCCAACCATATGATATTAGACCCAAAAAGGTGACATCATTTTCTTTGGTTTTCTTATTTGCACAATCTCATGAAGATGATACATAGTGTCATGTCATCTTATATCAAACAAAGGATTTGATGATGTATTATGCTTCTTCTTCCTAGACACAAAAAAATAAACAGTGCATGCACTATGAAGGCCCTAGTAATATAATTAGTTGTCATAGACAGTACATTGATAGGTATTAGGGATAACATGATAAATGCAGTATTTTGCGATTTGCCAGGAGGTCGAGAAATAACTATTTGTAAGTCAATACTAAGTATCATTTGATCTGCTTGGCTAAGAATCGTGTATGTATACATGGACGGGAAGTAACTATTCCTGAGTCGGTTGAGAAATAAACACTAATACAAGTTTAACATCATTCGTTCATGCGGGTTCTATTTTGAAGATGTATATATTATCCATTGGAGATGGTATATGGATGTAAGATCATTGTTGAATTGATCGATATGGTTGACTAGAGGGGGGGGGGGGGTGAATAGGCAACTAACAATTTTTAGCTTTTCTTTAACAATTTAAACTTTGCATCAAAGTAGGTTGTCTAGATATGCAACTAGGTGAGCAACCTATATGATGCAACAAGGATAGGAACACAAGCAAGCAAGATATATGAAACAAATAAGCTTGCACAACTAAAGACACGAGATAACCAAGAGTGGAGACGGTGGAGACGAGGATGTGTTGCCGAAGTTCCTTCCCTTTGAAAGGAAGTACGTCTCCGTTGGAGCGTTGTGGAGGCACAATGCTCCCCAAGAAGCCACTAGGGCCACCGTATTCTCCTCACGCCCTCACACAATGCCAGATGCCATGATTCCACTATTGGTGCCCTTGGAGGCGGCGACCGAACCTTTACAAACTAGGTTGGGGCAATCTCCACAACTCAATTGGAGGCTCCCAATGACACCACGAAGCTTCACCACAATGGACTATGGCTTCGTGGTGACCTCAACCGTCTAGGATGCTCAAACACCCAAGAGTAACAAGATCCGCAAGGGATTAGTGGGAGGAATCAAATATCTCTTGGTGGAAGTGTAGATCGAGGCCTTCTCAACCACTCCCGAGCAAATCAACAAGTTTGGTCGGCTAGGGTGTGAGATCGGGCGAAAATGGAGCTTAGAGCAATAATGGAGCTTAGGGGTGGAAAAGGTAAGTCAACGGGGAAGAAGGGGACCCCTTATATAGTGTGGGAAAAGGATCCAACCGTTACCCACCAACCAGCCCGCAGCCAGCGGTACTACCGCCCTGGCCAGCGGTACTACCGCAAGGCCGCGCGGTACTACTACTTGCAACCAAGCGATACTACCGCACGGCTGTGCGGTACTACCGTAACGACCCACGATACTGCTGCAACCCCAATGACAATAAAGAAAAACAGACGCGCAGGAGCTGAGGGCGTTACTTCCGCACGTGCGGTACTACCGCGCCCCCCATGCGGTACTATCGCAAGGCAAAAACCCCCAGCCAGGGGGAAGGGAACTTCCGTGCCTATTTCCGCAAAGAAACAGAAGTAGCAAAAACTCGACACAGTAGTACCGCCGAGGGGCGGTACTACTGCCTGACTGCATAGCGCGGTACTACCGCTCGGCGAAAACGGTACTACCGCAGTAGGTGCGGATGTAAAAAATTACATCCGCCCCTACTAGCGCAAAGGGACGGCACTAGCCTGGTGGGCAGCGGTAGTGCGGCTCTAGGGGAGCGGTACTACCGCGGATGCCTACGATACTACCATTTTCCTAGGAGCAGTACTACCGCGACCAATCACAGCAGCCAGACAAGGGAGGCAAGAAAACGGAGGAAGCTCCAAGGAAAAAGGAGGGGACACGAAGGAGACGTGTACGTGATGATTTCACCCAAACCTTTCCAACGCGGACCCCCTCTTAATAGTACGGCTTTCCTACGACCCAAATCCACCAAAAAGAAATGCAGAAAAGACGCCGTCTTCATCAGTCTTCGAGGGGCACCCAATCGTCTTGTGCCTAGCAATGAAGTGTCTGGAATACTCAAGGCACACGATTAGTCCGCAAATGCGTTGTCATCAATCACCAAAACACTTAGGGATAAATATGCCCTTACAATCTCCCTCTTTTTGGTGGATTGATGACAATACAGGATTTGCACAAGGAAAATAAAATTAAGTAAATGCAAACCCCACCTCTCTAGAATATAGACGGGCTCCCCTAGATGTGTGCCACCTAGATGAGTGCTTTGGACTGCACGGCACACGAATACTAGGATCAAAGCTCCCCCTATATTATAGAGACAAGGCATATCTGTCACTAGACAAGATAGCACACACATAAGTTAACTACGATAGATAAGGTGCATATGTCTTACACCATATGAGGAAAGGTCTCGAAAGCACAAACCAAACAAGAACAAACAAGCACAAACGAGGTCCAAAAGACAAAGCAAATAAACGCACCAAGCACGACACAACGCAAATCCCTACACTCTCCCCCCCTTTGGCATCGAGACGCCAAAAAGGCAGAGAGGACACCTACACACACGAGGTGGCTCAGGCAGAGAAGTCGTCCCACTGCTCCTCGTCAGACTCAGCGGTGGGGATAGTCTCCTCGAAGTCATCCTCTGAATTGGTCCACTTGTATCCCTGCTTTGACATCCAGGCAGCCTCAGGTGTGATGACGTCCTCAGACCCGCCAGACACATCCTCTCCAAAAAGCCTCATAACCTTCTTGTCATGGCGGCGACTCTCCTTGTTTGCCACGTGAGCCCTGTACTGTCCCTTTGCCTGCATGCAGAAGAGAGTCTTCATCTTGTCCTTTAGCTTCTTGGCCCATGACGGCTCAGAGGAAGGAGTGGTGGACCTAGCAGTACGGTCCTCAGCAACATTCTCAGCAGCAGCCGCCTCCTCACCAGCAGCCCTCCTAGCAGAAGAGGCCTCAGCACGGGTAGTGGTGTTGGCCCAGTTGGGCTTGACGCGGAGGCTGATGGACTCATGGCGAATCTAGTCTGGAGCAAGGAACTCATCACCAGGGTACATCTTCTCCCAAGTGGTGGAGAGTAGCCGAAACAGGTACGGTCCATAGATAGGTACCTTGCGAGTGAACACCGCAAACCGAAGCTCACACCACATGATGTGTGAGACATCAAGTGGCTGAGTCTGAGAAGAACGTGCCTCTGCACACAGGAGCAACATGTCCACTAGATATGGATGGACCTTGTCCTTGTCGCCAATGCGTGGGAACAGAGTGTTGCGGAAGATGCGATGCATGATATCCAGAAAGGAGTTTAACACCCAAGTTGACTTGCCATTGGGGAGCACCTTCTCAACAAGGAAAGGCTGAAGCAGGTTCTTGTTGGCAGACTCAGAGTTGGCATGGGGGCGAACACCAATGGGGGTATGAAGCCCGTCATCAGGAATGTGCAGCAGATCCATGAACTCTTTCCATGTAGCAGACAGCTGACGGCCGTTGGTCATCCAGGTCATCCTCCGCTCCTCCCCGGGATGAAAGTACACTGAGGCAAAGAACTGACAGATGAGCTTAGGGTCATAGTCATGGTGAAAAGAGATCACCGGCTCAATAGCAAACTGCTCCACCAAGTCCAGAGCCTCTCCAAAATAGTCACAAAACTTGTCCTTCCGCATGTGATGCATGTCTATCCACTTGACATCCACGAAGGTATTCTGCTTGCTCTTGATCACATCCAGATAGATGAGAACCTGTTGCTTGTTCCAGAACATCTCGGTGCCTCTGAGCACAGCCCAAGGAGTCACATAGGGATTGATCCCCCGGCGTTCGACATACTCAGAGACAGAAATCTCGTCCATGCCCTTAGCAGGTTCCTTTTGCTTGCTGGCAGTGGTCTTGACATTGCACTTGGGGGCATTGGAGCCCTCTGGGGCTTCATCTTGGGGGTTGCGCAGACGCTTGGAGCCAGTGTCACGACTGGGATTGGAATGGCGAGAGCCACCACCTGAGACACAAAAACGCAAAACACCCACAATAGCCAAGAGGGATTAATGCAAAGACTACAACAAAGCAAGAGAAACAAGCAGAAAGCACACATAATAAATGCATAGAGAGAGATTTGATCCATACGGTAGTACTGCCAAGTGCTGCGAAGCTAAGATAATAGTACTGCTCTTAGACGCGGTAGTACGGTGCAAGGTCACGGTAGTACCGGGTCTAGGAGCGGTAGTACGACCTTAGCGCCTCGGCTAGTGCGGTAGTACCGCGTCTGCTAAGCGGTAGTACCGCACAAGCTAGCACTGTAGTACCGCACCTGACGGGCGGTAGTACCGCAAGAGCGGTAGTACCGCACATCAGACACGGTAGTACCGCACTGCGTCAGATCTGAACAAGTTCAAATCTGAGAAAAGCCCGCAAAACCACGGCGGTACTACGGTTGGACAAAGCTACCACAAGACAGCATATCAAGTATGATTCCTACGCATCACGACTCTCCTACATCCTACTCTTGCATAGATTTGGCCTAAAATCTCAAGAACAACAAGTTTCTCCCCAAAAACCTAGAAGCAAGAGAACAGCCAAGAAAAAGAGGGATTTGGGGAAAAACCTTGGTCCATGGCAAGAGGAAGTGGTGGGGAACGATCCCACCGGTCGGAATCCGAGGAGAGTGGCTGGAGATGGAGATCCAGCGAGGGCCTCCGGCGCCGTTCTTGAGCGAGCGAGAGAGAGAGAGAGAGACGTGGGGAGAGAGACAAATGAATGGGTATGGGGAGTTGGAACTCCCCTGCCCGAGTCATAACCCCCACACTCCCTCGACGGCACGGTAGTATCGTGCCCCAACGCGGTAGTACCGCCCGGCGCGGTACTTCCGAAGTACCGCACCTGAGCGGTAGTACCGTGCTGTGGCGCGGTAGTACCGTGCCTCCCAAAGCGGTAGTACCGCGGCCAGCCACGGTAGTACCGTGAGCTCAAGAAGATGCACGTTTCGAGCACACGAAAAACTGGGTCTTTGCACAAACACTCCGAGCCAACACGACACCACAAGACCACGCAACACACAAAGCCAGAAAGGCACACGAAAAACAAAACAACCACGAGACACCACCTCTCCAAATAGAGGGCGGTGGCCGTAGCCACCTATGTTTGAGTCAATTGGTATGGCATCGCGAAGAATTATCCTTGGGTCCATGACCAAAACTCGTCTTTGAAGCACAAGTACCATCAAACATGGCTAATGTGAAAGACTTGATCGATTTATGCATAATGGGGGGGGGGGGAGGGAGAGTTCATTGAGAGAACATCACTCCCCCTATGTCTATGCCTACATCTAAACAGGACAACACGTTGAGTATGGTGGGATGTGCAAGGGTTCAAGCAACATTGCTTGAATCAATGATATTTAGCTCATGCCTTAACTCGCGAAATCTTGCTTCATCCAAGGGCTTCGTGAAGATATCTGCAAGGTTATCATGAGTGTTGACATAGTTGAGCTCGATCTCTCCTCGCCTAATGTGATCCCAGATGAAGTGATACCGGATCTCAATATGCTTCATCTTGAAGTGTTGCACCGGGTTGAGAGAGATCTTGATGGCACTTTCATTGTCACACCAAAGAGGCACTTTGTCACAAATGACACCGTAATCCTTTAAAGTTTGCCTCATCCATAAGAGTTGTGCACAACAACTACTGGCCGCCACATACTCCGCTTCGGTGGACGAGAGAGACACACAACTTTGCTTTTTGAAAGACCAACTTACCAAAGAGCAACCAAGAAATTGGCACCCTCCGGAAGTGGACTTCCTATCCACTTTGTCTCCCGCCCAATCGGAATCTGAATACCCTACAAGCTTGAAGTTTGCTCCTCTTGGGTACCATAGGCCAAAGTTTGGGGTATGAGCCAAATATCGAAAGATTCGTTTGACCGCCACATAGTGACTTCCCTTAGGTGCGGCTTGAAAACGTGCACAAATTCCCACACTCAACATGATATCCAGTCTAGATGCACAAAGGTAAAGCAAGGAACCTATCATGGAGCGATATACCTTTTGATCCACCGCTTTACCAGTGGGATCTATGTCAAGTTGGCACTTGGTGGGCATGGGAGTGGAAGCCGGCTTGACATCACTTAGCTTGAATCTTCTGAGCATGTCTTGAGTATATTTGGCTTGATTGATGAAGGTTCCTTCTCTTCTTTGCTTCACTTCGAACCCTAGAAAGAACTTCAACTCTCCCATGGAAGACATCTCGAACTTTGAGGTCATGAGAGGGGCAAATTCCTCATTGAAAGCTTTGTTAGGGGAACCAAAGATAATATCATCAACATATAATTGGCACACAAACAACTCCCCTTTGACCTTCTTAGTAAAAAGAGTGGGGTCGATTAGCCCAACTTCGAAACCACGGTCTTGTAACAACTTGGTAAGGTGGTCATACCACGCACGTGGGGCTTGTTTAAGGCCATAGAGTGGCTTATCGAGTTGATACACATGACCGGGAAAGTAGGGATCCTCGAAACCGGGGGGTTGCTTGACATAAACCAATTCATTAATGGGACCATTAAGAAAAGCACTCTTCACATCCATTTGTTGTAACTTAAAGTTAGGATGAGAAGCATAGGCAATCAACATGCGAATAGATTCAAGACGAGCAACGGGAGCAAAGGTTTCACCATAGTCGATACCCTCGACTTGGGAGTAGCCTTGTGCTACCAAATGAGCCTTGTTGCGAATGATAATCCCATGGGCATCTTGCTTGTTCTTAAATATCCACTTGGTTCCAATGACATTGTGGTTCCCCGTCGGTCTTGGCACCAATCTCCACACTTTTTTGCGCTCGAAGTTGTTGAGTTCTTCATGCATGGCATTGAGCCAATCCGGATCTTCTAGCGCCTCATAGACCTTGTGGGGTTCCACACAAGAGACAAACACATGATGCTCACAATAATTTGCTAATTGTCTACGAGTGCTTACCCCCTTTCGTAAGCTTCCAAGCACATTCGTCATGAGATGATCCTTGGTGGAGAGCTTGGAAGCAACCTTGGCGGCACGACGCTCTAATTCCTCCTCGGGGGTGAGACGAGGAGTGGTCACTTGATCATCTTGAGCGTCGTCTTGATCTTGTTCTTGTTATTGAACTTGCTCGGAAGAGAGAACTTGACCTTGGGCATCACTTGATGTGTCAACACCGTCTTAAGCGTGACCTTGCGCTTGGTCATGTTATTGAGGATGAGGGCATTCATGTTGTTCTTCGGAAGCGTGTGGGCCTTGGGTTGGTGATGGCTCCACTTGAGTGGAGCTTTGTCCTTCTCCTTCGGACACAAGGGGTTCCTCAATGGGTAGGATAAAGCCAACACCCATTCTTCTTATGGCTTGGGGAGGAATTTCATCACCTACATCATAAGTGCCACTTTGCTCCACTTGGGAGCCGTTATTCTCATCAAACTCCACGTTACACGTCTCCTCAATAAGTCCCGTGGATTTATTAAGGACACGGTAAGCATGAGAGTTTGTAGCATAACCAACAAATATGCCCTCATAAGCTCTAGCCTCAAATTTAGACAACCGAACACCTTTCTTGAGAATGAAACACTTACACCCGAACACCCAGAAGTACTTGAGGTTGGGCTTGTTACCGGTGAGTATCTCATATGGAGTCTTGTTCAAGCCCTTGCGGAGGTAGAGCCGATTGGATGCATGACACGCGGTGTTGATGGCTTCGGCCCAAAAGTTGTACGGAGACTTGAACTCCGCCATCATGGTCCTTGCCGCATCCATCAATGTCCGGTTCTTCCTCTTCGCAACACCGTTTTGTTGAGGGGTGTAAGGTGCGGAATATTGATGCTTGATCCCCTCATCACTAAGAAACTCATCCAAGGTGTAGTTCTTGAACTCGGTGCCGTTGTCACTTCCTATTGTCAAGATCTTTGCATTGTATTGACGTTGTGCTTCATTTGCAAAGTCAATGACGGTTTGTTGGGTCTCGCTTTTCCTCTTAAAGAAATACACCCACGTGTACCTTGAGTAGTCATCCACAATCACCAAGCAATACTTCCTACCTCCAAGACTATCGAAGGATGGAGTCCCAAAGAGATCCATGTGAAGGAGCTCCAAAGGCCTCTTTGAATAAATGATAGTCGTGGGAGGGTGAGCCTTCTCATGTAGCTTTCCTTCGATACAAGCACTGCAAGCACGATCTTTAGCAAAACTAACATTCATTAGTCCACGGACATGGTCCCCCTTGAGGAGACTTTGCAAAGATCTCATATTGACGTGGGCTAAACGGCGATGCCAAAGCCATCCCACATCAACTTTAGCCATTAGGCACGTCGCGGTCTTAGTGGGTCACTCCGAAAAGTTAATCACATATAGACCGTTCTCGACATGCCCAACAAAGGCTACTTTAAGAGTCTTGCTCCACAAGAGGGCCACGGTATCGATATCAAAGAAAGTGGCAAAGCACATGATTGCAAGTTGACGAACGGAAAGTAAATTGTATGCAAGGGACTCAACAAGCATGACCTTCTCGATCGTGAGATCTTGAGAGATGACCACCTTGCCAAGTCCCAATACCTTAGAAGATGAGGCGTCACCCCACTCGACATTGGTGGGCATAGATGGAACGTTGTGCACGTCCACCACCAAGTTCTTGCTTCCGGTCATATGATTTGTAGCTCCGCTATCGAGCAACCATGATCTCCCACCGGAAGCAAACACCTACAAGAGATCAATGCTTGGTTTTAGGTACCCATTTTGTAATGGGTCCTTCGATGTTAGTAACAAGGGTCTTTGGAACCCAAATAGACCATTCAATGTATTCATGAAGAGAACCAACAAATTTGGCATAAACATGCCCATCACTAACACGACATAACACATAAGAAGGATTAAAATCGCTGGCTTTGTTGGGAGGGGTGGCATTGCCCTTCTTGACATTGCCACCCTTTGCATTGTTGTTCTTCTTCTCCTCGGATGCACTCTTTCCCTCCTTCACAAAGGTTTGCATGAGAGGAGGAGGTCGTTTGGTCTTGTCATTCTTCTTCTTGTTCTTGGAGTCGGGCACGTACCCAACCCCTTCCTTGGCCACAACTCCCTTTTGGTTGATCAAGAGATCGTTGAGGTTCTTCTTGCCTTGTATGCAAGTCGCAAGACCTCTCTCAAGTTGCCCCTTCAGCTTAGCGTTCTCCTCAATGAGATGCACATGCTCACAACACGGGTTAGTAGCATTTGCATTATCAATTAACATCATACGGGGGAAAGTGGCTTTTTCCTTGGTTAGCTTTACTTGAAGTTGATCATGAGACTCTTTGAGGCTAGCATGAGCACCCTTCAAGACCTTGTGAACCTTGTCAAGTAGATCAAACTCCTCTTTGAGTCTAGCAAAATCAACCTCAAGTTCGGCCTTCTCAGAGTTTAGCACATGAGAAACAATGAGGACATGATCATAATCTTTCTTTAACTTAGCATGATCAACGTTGTGTGACTCCTCAAGAGCCAAACGAAGACCACACTCTTTCTCAAGAGCATTAGAAAGATCCGAAATCTCATCGGCATAGTCACGACTATGCCCTTCCATCTTAGTGATGGTGTTTTCGTGAGCCTCAATCATGTCATTGGCTTCACCAAGTTGTTCCAAGAGAGCAACAAAGTGCTTCTTGGATTTTCCCTTGAGTTTGCCCATAAAGGCCTCAAACTCATTAGCCTCCACATTAGCTTCCTCAAGTTCATTATTGCTATCCGTTGGAGAAGGATGATTAATGATGGTAGTTTTGATGTTGGATGTTACCTTGTTGGTGGCTTTAGCCATGAGGCACTTGGCGGTGATGCTCTCATTGGGTGAGTCGAAGAGAGACACCCGTGGAGTCGTCGCAATGGCAACGGAGGCCATGGCAACCGACTCATCACTTTCATCATCGTCATCATCCTCATTGTACTCTTCTTGTACCACCAATGCCTTGGGAGGAGTCTTCTTGGTGAAGTTGCTCTTGTTGGGGAACGACTTGGCCTTGTCCTTTCGGATGAGCTTGCCACCATTGTCTTCCCTCTTCTCATACGGGCACTCCGCAACAAAATGACTCACGTTGCCACAATTGTAGCAAGTCCTTACACGTTGCTTGCTCTTCGTGCCACTTGAGTTGTTTTTGCTAAAGTTTGGCCTCGAGTTTTTCTTGCTCCAAAATTGCCTTGAAGCAAGTGCCATGTGTTCATGATACACATACTTCGTATCTTCGGGGTTGCTCTCCTCTTCTTCCTCTTCTTCTTCTTCAACGGTGAGCTTGGCCTTCAATGCAAGGTTAGGCTTCTTTGCCCTTTGAGAACGAAGCACCGCATTGTCGGCGGTCTTGTCCAAAATGTTCATGGCCACAAACTCATCCAACACTTTTCTTGAGGTCAAAGTGTGGAAGTCCGGTCTTTGACGAATGACGAAGGACATGGCCTTGTGATAGGGCATCATTGCCTTGAGGCATTTGCGCTTGATCCAATTGTCATCCGTTTCCTTGCTCCCATGATCTCGTAGTGAGACCGCGAGTTTGGTTACTCTTTGATAAAGCTCACGAGGTTCTTCATCTTATTTCATTGCAAACTCATCGGCCTCATCTTGCACCACTTCATAGTTGGAGCGTTGAATGCTTGCGCTTCCCCGGTAGAGAGAGACAACACAATGCCATGCATCTTTGGCCAAGGCGAAGGGATGAAGATGAGGTAGGTCTTCGGGTGGAATTGCATCTTGAATGATGAAGAGAGCATTCTCATTGAATTGATTGTCCGCGGCTTCTCGAGGAGTGAAGTTGCTTGGATCATGCGGATAGAAACCTTCTTCAATGATTCTCCAAAGGTTAGTGTTCACATGATTTAAATGACGTTTAAAGTGGTAAACCCAAGAATCAAAGTCCTCATTTTTCACAATCTTAGGGGGAGGACCGACATGATTCAAATGAGTGGAAGGAACCGGTACACCATAAACAAGTGGTGATTCCACATGAGCAAAGATGCCGGTGCCATTGTTACCACTAGAAGAAGGAGCCTTTTCACTACTAGCTTCCCCCTTGTCGGGGAAAGCATCCGTCACCTTGTCGGTGGGGTCACCCACTTTGAACGGTGCGGTGGATAGTTTAAGCCCCTCAAGAAATTTAGTAAACATGCTTTCAACTTTGGTCGTCATGGAGGTTTTCAATGTCTTCAAGGCCACATTGAACTCCTCACGGGAGGCCGAGGTTCCCCCATCGCCCGTAGACGAGGTTGGATTCACACCGGAGTGTTCCTCCACACCGTCTACGGTATCAACCATACTCTTTGGACGGTAAAGTCCTTAATAAAGAGACGAGGCTCTGATACCAATTGAAAGGATCGATATGGTTGACTAGAGGGGGGGGGGTTGAATAGGCAACTAACAATTTTTAGCTTTTCTTTAACAATTTAAACTTTGCATCAAAGTAGGTTGTCTAGATATGCAACTAGGTGAGCAACCTATATGATGCAACAAGGATAGGAACACAAGCAAGCAAGATATATGAAACAAATAAGCTTGCACAAGTAAAGGCACGAGATAACCAAGAGTGGAGACGGTGGAGACGAGGATGTGTTGCCGAAGTTCCTTCCCTTTGAGAGGAAGTACGTCTTCGTTGGAGCGGTGTGGAGGCACAATGCTCCCCAAGAAGCCACTAGGGCCACCGTATTCTCCTCACGCCCTCACACAATGCGAGATGCCGTGATTCCACTATTGGTGCACTTGGAGGCGGCGACCGAACCTTTACAAACTAGGTTGGGGCAATCTCCACAACTCAATTGGAGGCTCCCAATGACACCACGAAGCTTCACCACAATGGACTATGGCTTCGCGGTGACCTCAACCGTCTAGGATGCTCAAACACCCAAGAGTAACAAGATCCGCAAGGGATTAGTGGGGAGAATCAAATATCTCTTGGTGGAAGTGTAGATCGATGCCTTCTCAACCACTCCCAAGCAAATCAACAAGTTTGGTCTGCTAGGGTGTGAGATCAGGCGAAAATGGAGCTTAGAGCAATAATGGAGCTTAGGGGTGGAAGAGGTAAGTCAAGGGGGAAGAAGGGGACCCCTTATATAGTGTGGGAAAAGGATCCAACCGTTACCCACCAACCAGCCCGCGGCCAGGGGTACTACCGCGCCTGGCCAGCGGTACTACCGCAAGGCCGCGCGGTACTACTGCTTGCAACGACCCACGGTACTGTCGCAACCCCAGCGACAGTAAAGAAAAACGGACGGTACTTCCGCACGTGCCGTACTACCGCCCCCCCCCATGCGGTACTACCGCAAGGCAAAAACCCCCAGCCAGGTTGAAGGGAACTTCCGTGCCTACTTCCGCAAAGAAACGGAAGTAGCAAAAAGCCGACATAGTAGTACCGCCGAGGGGCGGTACTACTGCCTGACTGCATAGCGCGGTACTACCACTCGGCGAAAACGGTACTACCGCGGTAGGTGCGGATGTAAAAAATTACATCCGCCCCTACTACCGCAAAGGGGCGGCACTAGCCTGGTGGGCAGCGGTAGTGCGGCTCCAGGGGAGCGGTACTACCGTGGGCACCTGCGCTACTACCGCGCCACCGCGCGGTACTACCGCGGATGCCTACGGTACTATCGTTTTCCTGGGAGCAGTACTACCGCGACCAATCACAGCAGCCAGACAAGGGAGGCAAGAAAACGGAGGAAGCTCCAAGGAAAAAGGAGGGGACACGAAGGAGACGTGTACGTGATGATTCCACCCAAACCTTTCCAACGCGGACCCCCTCTTAATAGTACGGCTTTCCTACGACTCAAATCCACAAAAAAGAAACGTAGAAAAGACGTCGTCTTCATCAGTCTCCAAGGGGCACCCAATCGTCTTGTGCCTAGCAATGAAGTGTCTGGAATACTCAAGGCACACGATTAGTCCGCAAATGCGTTGTCATCAATCACCAAAACACTTAGGGATAAATATGCCCTTACAATTGTCTTTCCCATTTCTCTCTATTTCCCTCCAAATTTTTAAAGAATGTTCAAGCACCTCCAAATTACTACTCCCTATGTAAACTAATATAAAAGCGTTTAGATCACTAATTTAGTATTCTAAATGCTCTGATATTAGTTTACGGAGGGAGTACTAGTTATCTCCATCTTACTCCCTCGAGTCCTTTTTAGTTCGCATATAAGATTTGACTGAAGTCAAGCCTCGCAAAGTTTGACCAGCTTTGTAGAAAAAAGTGTCAACGTTCACAATCTGAAATCAATACCACTAGATGTGTCATGACTTAAAGTTTCATACTATATAACTTTAGCATGGCAGATGTCGATATTTTTTCATATGAATACGGTCAAACTTTGTGAAGTTTGACTTCAGAGAATTCTAATATGCAGAGTAAAAAGGACCGGAGGGAGTACTATACGAAGGATAAAAAGGCATGGTGGTCCAGCTAGCTATTGGGTGCTGATCAAAAGAAGAATGGTCCCGTGCTATATGGAGTAGCCTCCTAGGTTCTGGTGGTGGAGGATTTGTAAAGGTTGTATGTATGTTGGTGATATTGGGATAGAGACGTCGCATATGGGCCAACAAATCTCTCTAAGTTTTCAATGCATATCAGAAATGATATATACTAACACAGTCTCATAACCTGGGGAAAATGATTTTCTTACTTAATAAACTCGCTGAAGGAAGGTGACGATAACATCGTTTATCCAGGGTATGCTGTAAATCAGTGGTATCTGCATGTGCGGCCGTAAATAAATTAAGTTTAAAATAACTTGGTTCAAAGTTCGGACACTATCCTATGCAAAGTAAAAGTACTGAAAAAACTTACTTTTCCAACTGGAAAACCCCTTTCCAGTAATTGCTCAACAAAAGCATTAAACAATCTTCTGATTGCCATATAATAATGATATACCAAAGTATAATGTTTTGAAGGACTGAAAGATTGGAGCAAACCACACATTCGATGCATCTTGCAGTCTTATTGAGCTAAATTCACTGTTGTGTTAACCCTAGCTTTGGTGTACATGTACGGCAATTAATATTTAGCACTGCTAGCTAGTACGGAGTAGTTGTCAATTGATTAAGCTGGTGGCGCTTTATGTTTTGCAATGTATTAACCCGTCTCAGTCTCTGTCTGTTCCTTAATTTGATGTGACGCGACTTCTCATACGTATCTATAGGGTTACTCCTACGGTCCTACCTCTATCTATACTCCGGTCTAGCATTGACTACTATACTACTATCACTTCTGCTACCGGCTGGCGAGCACCGAGCTTTACCATGCGCCGTCTCGTGCCGAGGCCACTCACAGTGAATATCTCTGCCCAGCCGGCTGGATATATTCGACGAATGGAGTAGCACGTAGGCGTCGTACGATCCATGGTAAAAAGGACGGGCCAGCGCGAAAGCTGCTCATCATTTAGTTGCTGCTAACAAGCACCACAAGTTCTTCTCACCACTGCGAGGAGCGAGCGACCTCCCAGTGGAGCTATCATCACCAGGAGCAGCTCCCTCCCTTTCCCATCCAGCTAGCTAGGGTTTACACGCAGATTATCAGTCGACGGTCGGCAGCTCCCTCCCTCCCGCTCCCGCAGCGGAACTCCGGCGTGCACGGAGGCAATCGGCCGGCCGGGGCTCGCTCGCGTTCTTCCTCAAAAGCTCAGCCAGCCTGCAGGGTCACTTCAGCTCAGCTCGCCGCCTCGCCCTATTAATTCGTGGCGATCTACGGGGAGAAGCTGGCTGCCCGGCTGGCCCACGATTTCTCATGCTTGTAAGTTGCGTTTATAATTGCTTTCTTGGTGTAGATCTGCACAGATTCCGTGGTTTCAGTGAGTATTTCGAGCTCCTTCTTGAGTTGTAGATCCTCGGATTAATCAGCCAGGGTTGCACCTGGAATCCTGGATCCCCATGGAAATCTCGGATGGTCTCGATCTGGTTCTGATGCTCATCCCATGGTTTTCATTTTTTTTCCCTTTTCCCTCTCGTCTCCTGTCACTTTTCACTAGCTATTTCCGGCATGGTATGTTGTTAATTGTCTACCAGAATTTGATGGTTACTAAATGAGTGTAAGCGAGGGGGATGTAGTAATCCAACTAAATCCTTCAGCAGGTTTTCAAAGTACATATATTTCCTTAATTGACACCGGCCGGCAAGCTCACTAAACTCAATCAATTAGTGCAGGTGTGAGCATGTGATAGCAGCATATGTAGGCTCATTCATCCATTAGCTCACTAAACTTCAGTAGTTGTAGACTGTAGCACGATGCATACATGCCGCTACACGTACGGACGGCTACAGTATCCTTGCCACAGCGTTCTTGTTTCGATGCGGCGCTTTGTCTGTCACTATGTGTGGCGAATAAAGCTGCAGGTGTTCCTCAGTGGCTCAGTCAGTGATGCTGAAATCAAGAATCGATTGATATGATCTACTACTACGACAGGGCGAGCACATACGCACTGTGATCGATGCATATCATCATTACCTTATGCTTGATCAATCGACTGCAGGTGCATGCGACGATGAGCTCCTTGAGATGATAAGCGCCGGCGACCATGGGAACGACCGCCGGAAGTTCGAGCCGGCGGCGGCCGGCAACAAGGCCCTGCAGGCGGCTGCGGCGGCCTCGCGGCACTGGTCGGCGTCCACGGAGTCGCGGATCGTGCGCGTGTCGCGCGTGTTCGGCGGCAAGGACCGCCACAGCAAGGTGAGGACCGTCAAGGGGCTGCGGGACCGCCGGGTGCGCCTCTCCGTGCCCACGGCCATCCAGCTCTACGACCTCCAGGACCGCCTCGGCCTCAGCCAGCCCAGCAAGGTCGTCGACTGGCTCCTCAACGCCGCCCAGCACGAGATCGACAAGCTGCCGCCGCTCCAATTCCCGCCGCACGACGACGACCTCCTGCTCTCCGCCCACCACCACCACCATCACCTGCAGCCGACCTCCTCCATGACGTCCATGGCCATGGTGCCGCCGTTCTCGCACGCCACGGCAGCCGCGGCGTCCATGATGGTCGTCGACAGCGACAAGGCAGCGCAGGCCCACGACGGAGGCGGCGATCTCAAGGGGTTCATGAGCCTGAGCAACTCGCTCGGCCTGGTCAACGGTGCCGGAGCCTCCATGCCGACGCTGGCTGCGGCCCAAGCCGGGTCGTACCACCACCACTACGCCGCTCATGAGGCTTGGAGCAATGGCGGCAACAATGTCCAGGAGCAGCTGGGCGGCCATCGCTCTTCGCCTCATGTGGTGCCTCACCACGGCTTGCCGTTCCCGTCGCTGCTGTCCTTGGCCCCGGTGTCTCAGTTCGTCTTCTACACGCCGGAGGGCGGCTTCGCCATGAAAGACGTCGCTTCCGATGATCAGTTCCCCGTAGACAACCTTGACGATTCGCAAGGCCAGCTCTCGCTGAGCTCGCGGGGAGAAGCTTTCTTCACTCAGGAAGCCAGGGTTGATCGATGAATCACCTACGTCGTGGGCATATGCATGGTCTCTAGCTGCTCCAAGAAGGTGCGTATAAATTAATAATCCATAATGCTCTGAGGAGCAGTATTTTACTGTCTTTATTATAGGTAAGTCATGCTGTGATTTAAGATTACTTGAGAGGGGATTATTTGGGAGTACTGGGTGTGATGATCAAGTTAAGGTTTTGCAGCCTCCGTGCAATGCAATTCGTTGTTTTTTTTATTACAAGAAGTAATAGTTCATGTATTGACTGGCTTTGTGTAATAACGATCTGGGATTTTGCTTGGGAGTCTCTGCTTAAGAAGTCGGCTTTCTCTTGTGAGTTTTGTATCTCCATTAATCAATCTTTGTAATATGATTGGTGCGTTGTTGTTTGCAACTCTTTCATGTTCTTGCTATCCTCCCTTTTGTTGTTGGGGTTATACATGATTGATTGGGGAGTTTCAATTTGTATGACTCTTTCACAAGGACAAAAACAATTTCAAAAAAGTAACATAAAAGTATACTTATTTTGCGCCTACTCTTTCGGGAAACCACCCTCTCATTCTTTAAGAATCAGAATGGTCATATCCGAGTTTCCATTTCATCATTTGGAATTTGAACTTTATATCTTTGACTTATTTTTAGCTTTATTCTTTTTTTACTTAGCTCATCCCATAGAATTGAAAGCATGGTTCACTCCTATGCCACCCAATATAAACGGGACCAGTGTGATTTGTCATTTAACAGGATCATTCAAGATTTTGTGACCCACAGTTGGGACACACACTTCCAATTCGATCGGTTGCAATCCTGAACATATTATATATGAGATTTAAAATTGTAGCTGAATAAAGGCCATAATTCGTATAAGCAATTAAGCATAGTGATTTAACAATTTAATAGGAAGTTTAAAAGCAAATTGCATGATTTAATTGGCATGCCAATTTTACTGAACTTTTTGCCTATACAATGCTTTTTTTGCGGGTGCCTATACAATGATTGTTTGACCCAAATAGATGTTACAAAGTGCACAATCCATTATTAGCTACTGATGCACATAACACTAGGAGTGGTATTCTATTTAGCGAGGTAAAACAGTGTCACCGATGTTTAAAAATATTTCATGGTTGAAAATTTTAATAATTCAGGCATATATATTCAAAGAAGTAACAATCAAAATTATACCAAAGACTTTGCAAAATAAAAAAATCATTATTTTTAAGTGTTGGAGAAAGAAAATGGCTTGATTTTAATCGGTGCTTTAACAAGTTGTTGAGAAGCTAAAAAAATGTAATAGTTCGTTTTTAATTGGTTCCCCATAGTTTACGTACTGAGTGCTCATTGGACCAAGGCTAAATTTAACATGGTCCCTCTTACCTTCTCTCTTTCACATGGGAGGTAAGAACGTAAAATTTAGTCAGACCCACTACTTAATTAAATCAACGGCCCAAATCTGTTATATACTCTTACCTCTTATGTGAAAACAGAAGGTAAGCGGGATCATGTTAAAACTATTACCAAAATGGATGCTATACTGGTCACTAAAACAAGATACAATTTTATTAGGTAAAACACCGTGTTATTAAAAAAACTTGTTTAGTGATATAACTTTTTATTAGGACTTGCGTGTAATGAAATAAGTAAAACCAGAGTTGCATAGTGAAGATTTTGCAAAAAGGAAAACACCATTTATTTGAAGCGCTAAAGAATAAATAACTACACATTAAATATATATTTTATTTTTCATGAGAAAATTATATGTGTGTGTTTCCTGAGAAAAATATGTGCACGTACTCCCTCCGGTCCTTTCTACTACTCATATAAGATTTGTCTAGAGCAAACTTTATAAAGTTTGACCATATTTATATGAAAACAAATTCAACAACTATAATACTAAAGTTATGCAATATGAAACCAATTCATGACACATCTGATGATATTATTTTTGTATTATGAATATTGATATTTTTTATAAAGTTGATCAAACTTTGTATGTTTGACTACAAACAAATCATATATGTGAAGTAAAAATATTGAGGGAGCACGTGTCTTGCGAGCAAAAAGTGTGTGCTTTTACTACAGCTGATGCAGAAATTAATCAAAGTTCAAGAGGAAACTAAAAAAGGTTGTGTTATTTTCCTTGGAAGGCGGAGAATACAAAGGTCGTTGACTTGTCACACAACATCTACAACCGCAATACTCAAAAGCTGCCTCCCAGATGCCCGCGGACGCGTCCGGCGCATCCACAAAGAATGACCGGACACCACACCAAAACCGTCCTCCGCAACCATTAAACTCAAAGTTCATACCTCAAATCCATAATACACATGCAAATAAAAAACTGCATACTACGTACATAGGTAAAACTACTCATCATCGAGATCTCGATGATCTCCGTTCCCGGCACCGGGTAGACGGGCAAGAGCGGAAGCTCCTGCGTCTGTGGAAGCTCCGGCTACTCCTCCGCCTCTGCCTCTGCGTCCAGTTCGGCAAACAATACCGCTGTCGCCGCCTGTTCTTGCCGGTTGGCCTCGACGCAGGCCTCGTCCTGGATGGTCTCGAGGATGGCGGTCTGCTCCGCCATCTCCATCGCTTGGGCGGCCTCGTACTCCGCCTTCAAGTCCGCCATGGCGAAACTCGCATCCTCCTCTTCCTCCCCCGGCTTCGCCACCTCCTCCTCCATGGGCTCCGGCTCCGGCTCTGGGTCCTTCTCCCCCTCCACTTGCTACTCCTCCTCCTCATCTTCCGAAAGCTCCAGTGAATCCGGAGGAAGGTCGGCGGCGAAAGAGCCCGCCTCGCTTGGATCTACTCCAGCAGCTGCACCCGGTGCTCCGGAGTGAGCATGGCATTGGTGGTGATACGACACCTCGGCATCGCAAGCGGCAGACGAAAGTGGAAGTGCCAGTGGTGGAGGAGAAAGGGGGAGAAATGAGGCGGGCTAGGGTTATATGTCACCGCCGTCCGGCTTAAATAGCTGGCTTTCTCTCTCAGGTGGCACGCCAGAGCGGCGCCACGCGACACGGAGTGGAGGAGGCACCCATCGGACCTGCGGTCTATCTGCGGCCCTTCTTGGGCCCTATCTGTCAATCAGACCTTGCGAGCGTGTCCGGGCGCGTCCGGGTCTCTCCTCATATCCGTCGCAGGTTTCGACCGGATATGAAGAGTGTCGGTAAGTTCAGGCGTTTGGGCCGGCTATGAGAAGACCGGTTGGGTGACTGACTGGGCAGCTTGTCCGATCGTTTGGACGGGTATAGGGTCCGGTTGTAGATGCTGCCATACCCATGCGTCTCATTTTGGATTATTCAGCCAGGTTCACGTCACTAACCTTCAACAAGCTAGTTGCCCATGAGGGTAACGGCCCGGCCGTACGAGCTCGACCAGCACACTTGAATGCCAAATTAAGCACCGTAAAACTTCTCCCACTCGCCGCCGTACGATCAGAATGGCGTCATCCTCGATCGACCTAATTTAAGGGTGGAAAGAAAAATATGCAGGACTTTGCAGTTCATGGCACTCGCATGTATAATGGTTGATAAGATAGTTTAATTTTAAATCTTGCATATAATTTAAAAATGACACACAAAATGTTTACAATGAGTCATCTCTTAGCCTTATTTTCAATAACTAGCTATTTGTTACTAAAGATCTATTGTGTGGGAGCCTTCCCTGCTAGCCGCCGCCGCCTCCTCCTCCACATAAAGAGCTAGGGTTTCTATTTCGCAAAAAAAAAGAGCTATGGTTTCTGCCACCCCTGCCGGTGCCGCCGCAGATCCGGTCCTCTCCGGTGGCCCTAGGGCCATGGGGTCGTGATGGATCTCGGCAAGGGCCGGCGGGAGGGCTCCATTTTTTGTTGTTTCTTTCAGTTTTGCTAGGGTTTGTGTCCTGCTCAGGAAGACAAGACGGCGGCAGCTCTCTGAAGATGGAATAAAGGTCTTCCCATCTAGTCACCGTTTTGGCGGTGCGTCTTACACCGTCGGTGGGCGTGTGGAGGTGTGTCTCCGGCGGATCAATCTTTGGTGGATTTGCTCGGATCTCGTCGTTGTTCGTCTACATTCGTGTGTCTTCGAGTAGGATCCTTCTGATCTACATTATTCTTCATCTGCGGCGGTTGCTAATCTGGTGGGCTGGTCCTACGGGGCCTCAGCTTGATGACTTCCTGACTGTCTACTACAACAAGTTGTGTCCGACTCCGGTGATGGAGGGGCGATGACGGCGCCGCGCTTTCGGCTCGCTTCAGTGCTTGTAGTCGTCGCTAGTTGGTCTACGGATCTAGATGTAATTTTTATTATTTCTGGTATTCGTTGTACTGCCATGATTGAAGATGAATAGATCAGAAATTTTCTCGTAAAAAAAAACCAATAACCCAACTTCCTAAAAATATGATGAGACATATTGTGCTAAGAGATCATCTCTAGTCTTCTCTTACTTATGAGTTCTCTCTTCTTCATCTTATTATTTATCCTAGATGGCACTTATAAGATAGCATAATTGTACATGCCCTCATGCATCTGCGTGAAAGCATGTGTGGAATACACATGGATGTGTGAATTCTGAAGTGAGCAGCATGCGGGCCATGCGGCTGTTCGACGGCTAGCTCGCACGAGCTCAACGCCGGCCGGCCATGGCAGCAAGGCTCGGAGATCCAACGACGAGGGCCAACGCAACGCGAAGCACAGCCACGTACGTGGGGCAGAATGAGCGAGCAAAAATCAATCGAGTGCGTCGGTAGACCTTGGATAGATACCACTGCAGCTATCAGCACATGCGTAGGAGAAGGACTAAAGGCTAAAGCTATAGCCGGCCCGCCCTGCATCAGCATGCATAGGTCTGTAGCCACTGCACTGCAGCTAGGGTTGCATGCATGCGGCACTTGCAGGAGGAGCTGCACTCCTGCGGTGCTAATAATAACATTCGGCCAGGCAAAAATAACCACAATGCAGGAGCTGTATGTAGGTCTGCAAATATGAACGCGGTCGCTATAAAACACGCAACGCTCAAAGCGACTAGTACGACTCGACTCAGTGGGAACATGCATGTGCATGGTGTTGGTCAGTTGGTCTTTGCACTGCACGCTTCAGTCCATGCATGTGCGTCGTGCGTGGCTCGCGAGATGTGGGTCGCTGCCTATACGGGATGTGGGTCGATTCGATGATCAGTGCATCACACATCACTGCATGTGCGCGGCGCAAAACAGTGAAGCTAAGCTACGCGCCGCGATAGAAGTCTAGCATAGCACCGGTCAGGATCTGCGGAATTGGGCAAAAATCACAGATTTGACCTGAGGCAGAAATCAAATCACAAACTGACTTGTTCAGAAAAAAATTTCACTTTGCTGACCCTTTGGTGTGGCGCCCGACAGCTGGGCGCCGCACCCTACTGTGCAGCGCCTTTCCCTTAGGCGTCGCACATCCTGCCAGCGTGGCAGCCCTGTTTCAGTTGCGGCCCCACACGCACCTGTGCAGCGCCTAAGAGCTAGGCGCCACACTTTGACGTGCAGCGCCTAGCCCTTGGGCGCTGCACAGTGACTTAAGCGCGGCCGCCCCAGCCCGACCAGGCAGTTCTTCATCTCTCCGCTCTCTGGACAGAGAGCAGCGGCGGCGGCGGCGCCCCCATCTAATCCCCCCACATCCCTCTCAGATCTGAAGATTTGATCCGTGGATTCGATCCCCAATCCATCCTACTAGGTAAACTCTTCCCTTCTCTTTCTTTTGCTCCGTAAATTTGTTGCCATTCTAGAGATTTGTCCATGATTTGATGGAAACCCTTGATTTGTTTGGTTTGCTCGATTTAGGATGTGTATTCATATTGGTAGTACCGTAGTGTTATTTATTAGTTCACAATATATGATTCTTGTTGTTGAAACCCTAGATTGTTTAGTTTTTTTAGATATATATGAGATGCCTATTTTTATAGATAACTATGAGATGTTGATTTTTGTAGACATATATGAGAAGTTTGTTTAGATATATATTAGATGTTCAGTTTATTTCAAATATTAGATGTTGAGTTTATTTGAAATATTAGATGTTTAGTTTATTTGAACACATATGACATATTCATTGTGTGAGAAGGAGATGTTGAGATTCTTGTAGTTGAACACATGTTATATGTTTAGTGTATACCGATATTTGAGACGAAGATGAACTTTTATATGTTTATTGTTTGAAATTGTAAGGATGGTTTGGCTTCTGGACGATGTCTACGACGTGCAACACCGGGCCTACATGATGCGCGAGAAGGATAAGGTAATAATGAGTAATCTAAATATTTTGCAAATTTGCCTTTAGTTGAAATTTACATGCCCTAAGATTTGTCATTACTTGTTTTTTGCAGAAGCTTGAACCTCTGAAGATTCGGTATCACGGGGTCTCTGGTCCTGCCATGCCTTACGATGAGCGGTACACACTGTACATCAAGCAGGCAGGACTACTCCCGTGGATTCTGTTGGTCAGCCGGTCCACGCCGAATCTGAACGCTCCACTAGTGTCCGCTCTTGTTGATCGGTGGAGGCCAGAGACCCACAGTTTCCATCTTCGGACCGGGGAGATGACCGTGACGCTCGAGGATGTCTCGTTGATCACCGGTCTTGCTATCGACGGGAGGCCTCTATGTATGAGCACCGATTCTGATGGGTGGCGCGAGCAGATGATTGCTCTTATCGGTATGGCTCCTACCGAGACTGAGGATGATGTAGAGGAGGGAGAAGAGAAGAAGAAGAGGGAAAGGAAGGCAGCCGGAGCTGCTTTCACGTGGATTCAAAATAACTTTGTGACGTGCCCTCCGGATGCAACTGATGATGTGATCCAGACACATGCTCGTGTGTATATGTGGTACATTGTGTCGAGGACTTTGTTTCCTAACTCCACTGGCAAGAACGCTCCATGGATGTGGCTGAAGGCGTTGACCGTCTTCGATAGCAAATGGAGCTGGGGTTCAGCGACTCTTGCCTACTTGTACCGACAGGTAGTTGGTCTGTTTTGTGATCAACTCATTTATTCATTAGCAATGCAAGCTTGCTGTCAAGTTAACATTGTTTTTCTTTCATATGTAGCTGGATGATGCGTGTTGCAGGATCACACCTAGTGCAGGCATTGGTGGTAATCTGCTTCCTCCCAATTGCCATACAACATCTTGAATGCGTCTTACTTCGCCTTCCATGCCTTGCCGTACTTCACCTTGTAATGAAAGATGGCTTTCACAAGGTCAATGACACTCTTGATGCTCATTGTTGGAAGTGTGGATATTTGGTTGGACAGCCTGTAAGCAATGAACTCGGACGTGAGTTGTCTGTGTTGTTGGTACACAAGCTTGCCATCCGCATTCTTGTGCCGGCACATGTGAGTTGGTAGACAACTCACTATGCGCCAAGTGGGACCTCCTTTCCATGGCCTTGCACGCACAATCCATGGACATGTTGGCACTTCACATTTGACCGTGTAACGCACATTCACGTCCGAGTTGGCCACTTTATGTGGACGATAATGTGTAACCGAGAGTTGTCGAGCCACATCTTCAATTCCAAGAAGGATTGAAACTCACAACCGGGATATATCCCGTTCTTGCCGTCTTCCAAATCACGGTGAGAACTTGGCCTAGCTCCAAGAGATATGCATTTTCCACCATCCACAACGGCTTCATCCGCGAGACTAAGATCCTTGAACAATGGTGTCTTGTGATCCCGCCTGAATACCTTCTTGAATGCTTCGGCCTCCTTCGGTGTGAACCCCTCCTCATCAACTTCTTCATCAGGACCATCGTCATCCGAGTCCGATGCATATGCACGGGAAAAAGGGATGGATTGGTCCATTGTCTCTTGCACATGATATTGGTCGAGAGCACCCACATTGTTGTCATGGAGGTCAACTTCGTTGTCATCCTCCTCGTACTCATCATTCTCCTCTTCAAAACCTTCATTTTGGTTGTTTGGAGCCGGGCTCAATGTTGGCCAATCTTCTTGCGTGAATTGAGGTTCACTCATTTGATCTTGGTTCATGGGTGGGGGAGTGCTAGCAACCAACGGGGAGGGGTTCCGGTTCAAGTCTAAATTCAAAGTAGACTCAACCTTCTTGGAGGCAAATAACTCAAGAGCCTTGTCTAGAGATTCGGCAACCGTCTCCTTGTATGCAACCCAACGTTGCTCGGAGTTCACACGCATTGTCTTCCAACGGATGTGCATTCCTAAACCAACATTATGCCTTCCCTCGAACTCAACAACGTCACTTGGGTCCATCCAATTTAAATCTTTCCTCACTTGTTTCAAAAGCTCCGCATAGCTAGGACTACTCTCAAACACCATGTCAAGCTCATCCGGGTCCGTCTCAACATTGCCTTTCAAAAAGGCCTCTTTATCCACATGATGAACATAAACATATGTTCTCCCCATCCCTACAATAATCAAAAACACACATATATCAAGTAAATACTTAAGAAAAATATTTGCACATATGCCCTAACATATATATGAATTAATAACCCTAACCCCCACATAACAATAACCACAACCCTAACACCAACATAACCCTAACACCAACATCAAACACACATAACCCTAACCCTAGCATACTATGGAAGCCTAAACAACCCAAATTAGCAAAGAAATATAACATCATTCAACACAAATTTCCAAATCCTATCAAAATCTAGGGTTTCCCCAAACTAGCAAGATTTGAGCAAATGTGACAATTCCTATGGATGAAAACGAGGGGATCGGAGGAGA
This sequence comes from Triticum aestivum, assembly GCF_018294505.1. Taxonomy (NCBI): domain Eukaryota; kingdom Viridiplantae; phylum Streptophyta; class Magnoliopsida; order Poales; family Poaceae; genus Triticum; species Triticum aestivum. The sequence continues at coordinate 522,677,399 of NC_057794.1, forward strand.
TTACCTTAAGGGAGGGGTTGGCTCAAATACTCCGGATTTGCAAGATTTGAGAAGGATTTGAGAGGGGGGAGAGGGGAAGAGAGGAGGGCCGCAAGTCTAAGGGTTTGGGTCGGGTGGGGGTGTGTGGGGTGGGGGTGGGAGGGGAGAGAGGGTGGGGCCAGCCCAAGTGGAACACAGACTGTGCAGCGCCCAAGAGCTAGGCGCTGCACATTACAGGTGTGAAGCGCCTAGCTCTTAGGCGTTGCACATGTGCGTGTGGGGCCGCAACTGGACCAGGGCTGCCACGCTGGCAGGATGTGCGACGCCTAAGGGAAGGGCGCTACACAGTAGGGTGCGGCGCCCGGCTGTCGGGCGCCACACCAAAGGGTCAGCAGAATGAAATTTTTTCGTGACCAGGTCAGTTTGTGATTTGATTTCTGCCTGAGGTCAGATATGTGATTTCTGCCGCGGAATTGTGTGGTGGAGTACTAAGTACCTCCCCCCTTCACATCATCAACAGGAAGCTATGGCAATTGCTGGGTACTGCCTATACGTGACGGGGCCTAGGATCTAGTATCATCTGCGCGGTAGCTCACAGTGGAAGACTGGCAGTTCTCATCGCTGTCTTTAATGTCGTGCTTGTGATTGTCCTGTCTCTTAAGAATTCATGCATAAAACCATCGCTCGGCATGTGGCGTTGTTGGGGGCGAATCGAACCGAGAGTCCTTCCGTTTTACGCCACTGGATAGGTAGGTGGCTGTCCTACTGCCCTAGGATATGACGAATGCTCGTATCTATCAACCCTCCCCCTCCCATCCCCCCTTATTTGCGAGTGAAAAATTGTATTAGTCAACCACCAAAAGATTACGAGCAGCAGAGGCTAGCTCGACCGCAATAGAGGGACAAGGGCCGATCCAAGTCATGGTTTTACCCTCAACACTAGTGAAATTTGCTAGACTATTGCTAACCTTATTTTGTAAGCGGCTATTGGCTAACACGAATAATACAATTTTCTCGAAGAGACAAGAGATATCTAATCTCCTTAACTACAGAAGCATAAATCGATCTATCTTGGTCTCGTCCTTGGATCAACTTAACTACAACTGATGAGTCCAACTCAATAATAAACGGGAATCTATCAAACCCTTTCATGTGAGTTTCAATTATACTATAAGGGTTGGGCGCGCTTTGCTGCGCCGTTGGTGTTCTTGGGAATCCTAAAAAAAATACTCTCTTTATTTCAAAATATAAGGTGCATTACTTTTTTGAAAACTCAAACCTCTTTAAGTTTGATCAAATTTGTAGAGAAATATATCAAATATCAAATTGATGTCATTAGATTCATCATTAAATAATTTTCCATACATTTTGTTTAATATTGTGGATGTGGATATTTTTTACTCTGAATTGGTCAAAGCTGCAGAAATTTGACTTTCCAAAAAAACTAATACCCCTTATATTCTTTAACTAATGGAATATTTAGTTTGGCGGGTGGGGAGATGATTGAGTGTGTTTTATGTTTATTTGTAAATAATGTGCTGGACCTTTCATGGTGTGATTATGTATTATTCGCTAATCAACCCATATTTATGTGGGGAAATTTGTACATCGGTGGCTACATGTACTATATTGGTGTTATAGTATCACATGGTGGCGCCTCTTTTTTCTAGGTGATGGGAGGGCGCGGGGTTGATATGTTTTTATAGCTGGTTACTGCTGATTGATTTGAAAAATTGTTGACTCAATCCAAAATTGAATACCTCAGTCGAATGAAAGAGCTTCAAAATTAGGGAGTAGTGAATTAAAGTAACTAAATGGAAGAGCTCCTAAAGAAATTTGTTGATCCGGTCAAAATCGATGACCCAATTCTAAATTGAAGACCTCAATTAATTGTAAGGCCTTCAAAATTAGGAAGTATAGTGTATAGTATAACAGAATTGAATTAGAGAGCTTTGAGAAATTCTTGATTCGGTCAAAATCGGGTGACCTAATATCAATTGGAGACCTTAATTGGTTGTGATGTCTTAAAAACCAGGGAGCATAGTGTACAGTATAGAAGGGTTGGGCGCGCTTTGTTGCCCCCTTGGTGTTCTTGGGTTCTTACAAAAAAATCTTGCTCTGTTTCAAAATACAAGGTGTATTACTTTTTTGAAAAGTTAAAACTTTTAATTTTGATCAAATTTGTAGGGCAATATATGAAAATTGATAATATCAAATCAGCATAATTAGATTTTTCATGCAATGAATTTCCATAATTTTTGTTTAATATTGTGGATGTCGATATTTTTTGCTCTGAACTTGTTCAAAGTTATAGAAATTTGAGTTTGAGAAAAGCTAACACCCCTTATATTTTGGAACTTATGTAATATTTAGATTGTCGAGTGGCGGAGATAATGGAGTGTGTTTCTTTTTGTTTATAATACAATGATTTGGTGGGCCTTTCATGGTGTGATCATGTGTTATCCGCAAACCAACCTATACTTATGTGGGGAAAGTTCTGCATCAATGGCTGCATGTACTATATTGGTGCTATAGAATCACGTGGTGGCATTTTTTTTCTAGATGGTGGGAGGGATACACGGGATTTACATATTTTCATAGGTCGGTTGCTATTGATTGATTTGGAAAATTATTGACCTAATCAAAATCGTAAACCAAATTCAAAATTGAGTAACCCAATTGACTTAAAGAGTTTCAAAATTAAGGAACATAGTTAATTAAAAGAATTGAATGAGAGAGCTCATTGATAAATTATTGACAGGTCAAAATCGAGTGACCCAATTATAAATTGAAGATGTCAATTAATTGTGTGGCCCTAAAAATTCGGAAGCATAATGTATACTAGTATAAAAGACTTGAATGAGAGAGCATTGCCAAATTGTTGACTCGGTCAAAATTGGGTGACCAAATTCCAGTTGAAGAGCTCAATTGAATATGGGCTCTATAAAACTAGGGAGCGCAGTGTTATTGAGGATGCCTCATGTTAGAGCATCAACAACCGATACAACTAATCAGGCCCCTCAGACGGGCGCATCCGCAGCCATCGACCGGGCATCCCTTATTTTGCTCCGTTTGCAGCTGTGTACCTCACACACGGCCCCTTATTATATCCATACAACTCATGCAATCTATTCCCTCCATGATGAAATATATTTTGTAACAGATGGAGTAAAAAGTAAACCTACTTAAGACCAATCATCACATCCTTTAGAGCAAAGTACAATAAGGTGACATAAGCAGGTTATAAGGACTATAAAATTATATCTTTGCTTAGTTTTGGAAGAGAGAGAAGAGGAGAGAGAAGAGAAGCGGGCTCTTCACTAGTAGCCAGCTGTAGCACGAGCCCCAAGACTCTTTGTGGGGTTGTAAGGTGGGCCAACTATCAATAAAGTAGTACACATTTAAAATTTAAGGATAATTAATTCTGTGCCCTTAGTTTTGTCCCCCTCGGCAGGTTTACCCCTAGTTTCCTAAAACACTCATACCTGCCCAAATCACTTTGCTCGTCTTATGCTTTTGCCCTTTGACCGTTTGACCGTCTAGAAAAATCGTAAAAAAATCATACTTACTCAGAAAAATGTGAATAAGATATCAAAATGTTCATAAAAACATCCCCTATATGTGCATGTCATTTCCATTCATGAAAAATGTGTTAGGAGGTCCCATCTCATATTGAGCTCCTATGATCTCAGCTTGAATAGTAAAATCTAGAAAAATTGTAAAATTTATTCTAAAAATTTTAGGTGGCAAGCATTGACCAATGTTTTGAGGTCTTGCCAAGTTTCATAAGGGAATGACATTCGTGGAAGTTGTGGTGAGAAAAAAACAAAACCGATACTCGAAAACAAAAGCATTTTGGAGTGCTAATTTTGTTTTTTGCCCACAACTTACATGAATGCCATTCCCTGATGAAATTTGGCAAGCACTAAAAACATTGTCCAATATTTGCCACAATTTTTAAAGAATTTTTTGAATTGTTTTACATTTTTTTAGATTTTACTGTTCGTGTTGAGATCATATGAGCTCAAAATGAGATGGGGACTTCCCAACACTTTTTTCATGAGTGCAAATCACATGCACATATAGGTGATGTTTTTCTTAACATTTTAATATCTTATTCGCATTTTTCTGAGTTATAATGAATTTGTTAAGAATTTTTTGAATTCATGGTCAAACGGTCAAAGGGCAAAAGCATAAGACGAACAAAGTGGTTTGGGCGTGAATGAGTGTTTTTGAAAACTAGGGGTAAACCTTGTTGGAAATATGCCCTAGAGGCAATAATAAAATGGTTATTATTATATTTCCTTGTTCATGATAATTGTCTATTGTTCATGCTATAATTGTGTTATCCGAAAATCGTAATACAAGTGTGAATACATAGACCACAACATGTCCCTAGTGAGCCTCTAGTTGACTAGCTCGTTGATCAATAGATGGTTACGGTTTCCTGACCATGGGCATTGGATGTCATTGATAATGGGATCACATCATTAGGAGAATGATGTGATGGACAAGACCCAATCCTAAGCATAGCACAAGATCGTGTAGTTCGTCTGCTAAAGCTTTTCTAATGTCAAGTATCTTTTCCTTAGACCATGAGATTGTGCAACTCTCGGATACCGTAGGAAAGCTCTGGATGTGCCAAATGTCACAACATAACTGGGTGGCTATAAAGGTGCACTATGGGTATCTCCGAAAGTGTCTGTTGAGTTGGCATGAATCGAGACTGGGATTTGTCACTCCGTATGACGGAGAGGTATCTCTGGGCCCACTCGGTAAGACATCATCGTAATGAGCTCAATGTGACTAAGGGGTTGGTAACGGGATGATGTGTTATGGAACGAGTAAAGGGACTTGTCGTAACGAGATTAAACAAGGTATCGGTATACCGATGATCGAATCTCGGGCAAGTGCTATACCGGTAGACAAAGGGAATCGCATACGGGATTGATTGAATCCTTGACATCATGGTTCATCCGATGAGATCATCGTGGAACATGTGGGAGCCAACATGGGTATCCAGATCCCGCTGTTGGTTATTGATCGGAGAGATGTCTTGGTCATGTCTGCATGGTTCCCGAACCAGTAGGGTCTACACACTTAAGGTTCGATGACGCTAGGGGTATAGGGAATAGAAGTATGTGGTTACCGAATGTTGTTCGGAGTCCCGAATGAGATCCCGAACGTCACGAGGAGTTTCGGAATGGTCCAGAGGTAAATATTTATATATGGGAAGTCCCGTTTTGGACACCGGAAGTGTTTTGGGCATTATCGGTAACGTACCGGGACCACCGGAAGGGTTCGGGGGTCCACCGGGAGGGGCCACCTGCCCCGGAGGCCTGCGTGGGCCAAGTGTGGGAAGGGACCAGCCCCTAGGTGGGCTAGTGCGCCTCCCACAAGAGGCCCAAGGCGCAGGGAAGGGGAGAAAGGGGAAACCCTAGGCTCAGATGGGCCTAAGGCCCACCTAGGGTGCGCCCCCCTCTCCCCCTCTAGCCGCCCCCTAGATGCATCTAGGGCTGGCCGCCACCCCTAGGGGGGAACCCTAGATGGGGGCGCAACACCTCCCCTCCCCCTATATATAGTGGGGTTTTTTGGGGCTGCCAACGACACGAATCTCCCTCTCTCTTGAAGCAGCCCTACCCCTCTCCCTCCTCGTCTCTCGCAGTGCTTGGCAAAGCCCTGCTGGAGTGCCACGCTCCTCCACCACCACCACGCTCCTCGACCACCACCACGCCGTCGTGCTGCTGCTGGACGGAGTCTTCCCCAACCTCTCTCTCTCCTTGCTGGATCAAGGCATGGGAGACGGCACCGGGCTGCACGTGTGTTGAACGCAGAGGCACCGTTGTTCGGTGCTTAGATCGGATTCGGCCACGATCTGAATCGCTTCGTGTACGACTCCTTCATCCATGTTTTTGTAACGCTTCCATTTCGCGATCTTCAAGGGTATGAAGATACACTCCCCTCTCTCTCGTTGCTAGTCTCTCCATAGATTGATCTTGGTGATGCGTAGATTTTTTTTAATTTCTGCAACGATCCCCAATAGTGGCATCATGAGCTAGGTCTATGCGTAGTTTCTATGCACGAGTAGAACACAAGTTGTCGTGGGCGTCGATTTTGTCAATTTACTTGCCGTTACTAGTCTTATCTTTATTCGGCGGCATCGTGGGATGAAGCGGCCCGGACCGACCTTACACGTACTCTTACGTGAGACTGGTTCCACCGACTGACATGTACTAGTTGCATAAGGTGGCTAGCGCGTGTCTGTCTCTCCCACTTTAGTCAGATCGGATTCGATGAAAAGGGTCCTTATGAAGGGTAAATAGAAATTGGCATATCACGTTGTGGTTTTGGCGTAGGTAAGAAACGTTCTTGCTAGAAACCTATAGCATCCACGTAAAAAACTTGCAACAACAATTAGAGGACGTCTAACTTGTTCTTGCAGCATATGCTGTGTGATGTGATATGGCCAAAAGGATGTGATGAATGATATATGTGATGTATGAGATTGATCATGTTCTTATCATAGGAATCACGACTTGCATGTCGATGAGTATGACAACCGGCAGGAGCCATAGGAGTTGTCTTAATTTATTTATGACCTGCGTGTCAACATAAACGTCATGTAATTACTTTACTTTATCACTAACCGTTAGCCATAGTAGTAGAAGTAATAGTTGGCGAGACAACTTCATGAAGACACGATGATGGAGATCATGATGATGGAGGTCATGGTGTCATGCCGGTGACGATGATGATCATGGCACCCTGAAGATGGAGATCAAAAGGAGCAAAAATGATATTCGCCATATCATGTCAATATTTGATTGCATGAGATGTTTATCATGTTTTTACATCTTATTTTCTTAGAACGACGGTAGCTTAGATAAGATGATCCCTCGCAATAATTTCAAGAAAGTGTTCCCCCTAACTGTGCACCGTTGCTAAGGTCCGTTGTTCCGAAGCACCACGTGATGATCGGGTGTGATAGGTTCCAACGCTCGCATACAACGGGTGTAAGCCAGATTTACACTCGCAATACACTTAGGTTGACTTGATGAGCCTAGCATGTACAAACATGGCCTCAGAACACGGAAGACTGAAAGGTCGAGCATGAGTCGTATAGAAGATACGATCAACATGAAGATGTTCACCGATGATGACTAGTCCGTCTCACGTGATGATCAGACACGACCTAGTTGACTCGACTCATGTATCACTTAGATGACTAGAGGGATGTTTATCCGAGTGGGAGTTCATTAAATAATTTGATTAGATGAACTTAATTATCATGAACATAGTCTAAAACTTTGCAATATGTCTTGTAGATCAAATGGCCCACGCTAATGTTGCCCTCAACTTCAACGCGTTCCTAGAGAAAACCAAGCTGAAAGACGATGGTAGCAACTACACGGACTGGTTCTGTAACCTGAGGATTATCCTCATAGCTGCCAAGAAAGCATATGTCCTTGAATCACCGCTAGGTGACGGACCTGTTTTCCCAGCAACTCAAGACGTTATGACCGCCTGGCAGTCGTGTAGTGATGATTACTCCCTGGTTCAGTGCGGCATGCTTTACAGCTTAGAACCGGGGCTCCAAAAGTGTTTTGAGCAGCACAGAGCATATGAGATGTTCCAAGAGCTGAAAATGGTTTTCCATGCTCATGCCCGAGTCGAGAGATATGAAGTCTCCGACAAGTTCTACAGTTGTAAGATGGAGGAGAATAGTTCTGTCAGCGAGCATATACTCAAGATGTCTGGGTTGCACACCCGCTTGTCTCAGCTGGGAGTCAATCTCCCGGACGACGCGGTCGTTGACAGAATCCTTCAGTCGCTTCCACCTAGCTACCAGAGCTTTGTGATGAACTTCAATATGCAGGGGATGGAAAAGACCATTCCTGAGGTATATTCAATGCTGAAATCAGCGGAGGTGGAGATCAAAAAGGAACATCAAGTGTTGATGGTGAATAAAACCACTAAGTTCAAGAAAGGCAATGGTAAAAAGAACTTCAAGAAGGACGGCAAGGGAGTTGCCGCGCCCGGTAAGCAAGCTGCCAGGAAGAAGCCAAAGAATGGACCCAAGCCTGAGACTGAGTGCTTTTATTGTAAGGGAAACTGTCACTCGAAGCGGAACTGCCCCAAGTACTTAGTGGATAAGAAGGTCGGCAATACCAAAGGTATATGTGATATACATGTTATTGATGTGAACCTAACCAGCGCTTGTTGTAGCTTCTGGATATTTGATACCGGTGCGGTTGCTCATATTTGTAACTCAAAACAGGAGGTGCGGAATAAGCGGAGACTGACGAAGGACGAGGTGACGATGCGCGTCGGGAATGGTTCCAGGGTCGATGTGATCACCGTCGGCACGCTGCCTCTACATTTACCTACATGATTAGTTTTAAACCTCAATAATTGTTATTTAGTGCCAGCTTTGAGCATGACCATTGTATCTGGATCTCGTTTAATCCGAGATGGCTACTCATTTAAATCTGAGAATAATGGTTGTTCCATTTATATGAGAGATATGTTTTATGGTCATGCCCCGCTGGTCAATGGTTTATTCTTGTTTAATCTCAAACGTGATGTTACACATATTCATAGTGTGAATACCAAGAAGTGTAAGGTTGATAATGATAGTCCCACATACTTGTGGCACTGCCGCCTTGGTCACATTGGTGTCAAACGCATGAAGAAACTCCATGCAGATGGACTTTTGGAGTCTCTTGATTGTGAATCATTTGACACGTGCGAACCATGCCTCATGGGAAAAATGACCAAGACTCCGTTCTCCGAAACAATGGAGCGAGCAACCAACTTATTGGAAATCATACATACTGATGTGTGCGGTCCAATGAGCGTTGAGGCTCGCGGTGGCTATCGTTATGTTATCACCCTCACTGATGACTTGAGTAGATATCGATATGTCTACTTAATGAAACACAAGTCTGAGACCTTTGAAAAGTTCAAGGAATTTCAGAATGAGTTAGAGAATCAACATGACAGGAAAATAAAGTTCTCGCGATCAGATCGTGGGGGAGAATATTTGAGTCACGAATTTGGCACGCACTTAAGGAAATGTGGAATTGTTTCACAACTCATGCCGCCTGGAACACCTTAGCGTAATGGTGTGTCCGAACATCGTAATCGCACTCTATTGGATATGGTGCAATCTATGATGTCTCTTACCGATCTGCCGCTATAATTTTGGGGTTATGCTTTAGAGACTGCCACATTCACTTTAAATAGGGCTATATCGAAATCCATTGAGACGACACCGTATGAATTATGGTTTGGGAAGAAACCTAAGCTGTCATTTCTGAAAGTTTGGGGATGCGATTCTTATGTCAAGAAACTTCAACCTGAAAAGCTTGAACCCAAGTCAGAAAAATGCGTCTTCATAGGATACCCTAAGGAAACTATTGGGTATACCTTCTACCTCAGATCCGAAGGCAAGATCTTTGTTGCCAAGAATGGATCCTTTCTAGAGAAAGAGTTTCTCCTGAAAGAAGTAAGTGGGAGGAAAGTAGAACTTGATGAGGTACTGCCTCTTGAACCGGAAAGTGGCGCAGCTCAAGAAAATGTTTTTGTGGTGCCTGCACCGACTAGAGAGAAAGTTAATGATGATGATCATGAAACTTTGGATCAAGTTGCTACTGAACTTCGTAGGTCCACAAGGACACGTTCCGCGCCAGAGTGGTACGGCAACCCTGTCCTAGAAATCATGTTGTTAGACAACGGTGAACCTTCGAACTATGAATAAGCGATGGCGGGCCCGGATTCCAACAAATTGCTTGAAGCCATGAAATCCGAGATAGGATCCATGTATGAAAACGAAGTATGGAGTTTGACTGACTTGCCCGATGATCGGCAATCCATAGAAAATAAATGGATCTTTAAGAAGAAGACAGACGCGGATGGCAATGTGACCATCTATAAAGCTCGGCTTGTCACTAAGGGTTATCGACAAGTTCAAGGGGTTGACTATGATGAGACCTTCTCACCCGTAGCGAAGCTGAAGTCCGTCCGAATCATGTTAGCAATTGCCGCATTATATGATTATGAGATATGGCAAATGGACATCAAAACGACATTCCTTAATGGTTTCCTTAAGGAAGAATTGTATATGATGCAGCTGGAAGGTTTTGTCGATCCTAAGAATGCTGACAAGGTATGCAAGCTCCAGCGCTCAATCTATGGGCTGGTGCAAGCATCTCGGAGTTGGAACATTCGCTTTGATGAGATGATCAAAGCGTTTGGGTTTACACAGATTTATGGAGAAGCCTGTGTTTACAAGAAAGTGAGTGGGAGCTCTGTGGCATTTTTCATATTACATGTGGATGACATACTATTGATGGAAAATGATATAGAACTCTTGGAAAGCGTAAAGGCCTACTTGAATAAGAGTTTTTCAATGAAGGACCTTGGAGAAGCTGCTTATATATTAGGCATCAAGATCTATAGAGATAGATCGAGACGCCTCATTAGTCTTTCACAAAGCACGTACCTTGACAAGATATTGAAAAAGTTCAATATGGATCAGTCCAAGAAGGGGTTCTTTCCTGTATTGCAAGGTGTGAGATTGAGCACGGCTCAATGCCCGACCATGACAGAAGATAGAGAAAAGATGAGTGTCATCCCCTATGCCTCGGCCATAGGGTATATCATGTATGCCATGCTGTGTACTAGGCCTGATGTTAACCTTGCCGTAAGTTTGGTAGGAAGGTACCAAAGTAATCCTGGCATGGAACACTGGACAGCGGTTAAGAATATCCTGAAGTACCTGAAAAGGACTAAGGACATGTTTCTTGGTTATGGAGGTGACGAAGAGCTCGTCGTAAAGGGTTATGTTGAAACTAGCTTCGACATAGATCTGGATGACTCCAAGTCACAAACCGAATACGTGTATATTTTGAATGGAGGGGCAGTCAGCTGGTGCAGTTGCAAGCAAAGCGTCGTGGCGGGATCTACATGTGAAGCGGAGTACATGGCAGCCTCGGAGGCATCACATGAAGCAATCTGGATGAAGGAGTTCATTGCCGACCTAGGAGTTATTCCCAATGCGTCGGGCCCGATGACTCTCTTCTGTCACAACACTGGAGCCATTGCCCTTGCCAAGGAGCCCAGGTTTGACAAGAAGACCAGGCATATCAAGCGTCGCTTCAACTCCATTCGTGAAAATGTTCAAATGGAGACATAGATATTTGTAAAGTGCATACGGACCTGAATATCGCAGATCCGTTGACTAAACCTCTTCCATGAGCAAAACATGATCAACACCAGAACTCTATGGGTGTTCGATTCATCACAATGTAACTAGATTATTGACTCTAGTGCAAGTGGGAGACTGTTGGAAATAAGCCCTAGAGGCAATAATAAAATGGTTATTATTATATTTCCTTGTTCGTGATAATTGTCTATTGTTCATGCTATAATTGTGTTATCCGAAAATCGTAATACATGTGTGAATACATAGACCACAACATGTCCCTAGTGAGCCTCTAGTTGACTAGCTCGTTGATCAATAGATGGTTATGGTTTCCTAACCATGGGCATTGGATGTCACTGATAACGGGATCACATCATTAGGAGAATGATGTGATGGACAAGATCCAATCCTAAGCATAGCACAAGATTGTGTAGTTCGTCTGCTAAAGCTTTTCTAATGTCAAGTATCTTTTCCTTACGCCATGAGATTGTGCAACTCCCGGATACCGTAGGAATGCTTTGGGTGTGCCAAACGTCACAACGTAACTGGGTGGCTATAAAGGTGCACTACGAGTATCTCCGAAAGTGTCTGTTGAGTTGGCACGAATCGAGACTGGGATTTCTCACTCCGTATGACGGAGATGTATCTTTGGGCCCACTCGGTAAGACATCATCGTAATGAGCTCAATGTGACTAAGGGGTTGGTCACGGGATGATGTGTTACAGAACGAGTAAAGAGACTTGTCGTAACGAGATTGAACAAGGTATCGGTATACCGATGATCGAATCTCGGGCAAGTGCTATACCGGTAGACAAAGGGAATCGCATACGGGATTGATTGAATCCTTGACATCGTGGTTCATCCAATGAGATCGTCATGGAACATGTGGGTGCCAACATGGGTATCCAGATCCTGCTGTTGGTTATTGACCGGAGAGATGTCTCGGTCATGTCTGCATGGTTCCCGAACCCATAGGGTCAACACACTTAAGGTTCGATGACGCTAGGGTTATAGGAAATAGAAGTACATGGTTACCGAATGTTGTTCGGAGTCCCGGATGAGATCCCGGACATCACGAGGAGTTCCGGAATGGTCCAGAGGTAAATATTTATATATGGGGAGTCCCATTTTGGACACCGGAAGTGTTTTGGGCGTTATCGGTAACGTACCGGGATCACCGGAAGGGTTCAGGGGTCCATCAGGAGGGGCCACCAGCCCCGGAGGCCTACGTGGGCCAAGTGTGGGAAGGGACCAGCCCCTAGGTGGGCTGGTGCGCCTCCCACAAGAGGCCCAAGGCGCAGGGAAGGGGAGAAAGGGGAAACCCTAGGCTCAGATGGGCCTAAGGCCCACCTAGGGTGCGCCCCCTCTGGCCGCCCCCTAGATGCATCTAGGGCTGGCCGCCACCCCTAGGGGGGAACCCTATATGGGGGCGCAGCCTCTCCCCTCCTCCTATATACAGTGGGGGGTTTTGGGGCTGCCAACAACACGAGTCTCCCTCTATCTTGGCGCAGCCCTACCCCTCTCCCTCCTCGTCTCTCGCAGTGCTTGGTGAAGCCCTACTGGAGTGCCACACTCCTCCACCACCACCATGCCATCATGCTGCTGCTGGACGGAGTCTTCCTCAACCTCTCCCTCTCTCCTTGATGGATCAAGGCGCGGAAGACGTCACCGGGCCGCACGTGTGTTGAACGCGGTGGCACCGTTGTTCGGTGCTTAGATCGGATTCGGCCACGATCTGAATCGCTTCGTGTATGACTCCTTCATCCGCGTTCTTGTAACGCTTCTGTTTTGTGATCTTCAAGGGTATGAAGATACACTCCCCTCTCCGTCGTTGCTAGTCTCTCCATAGATTGATCTTGGTGATGTGTAGAATTTTTTTAATTTCTGCAACGATCCCCAACAAACCTGCCAAGTGTGACCCAACTAGGTTCATAAAATCAATTATCCTAAAATTTACTATTGTACATGCCGGCTACTAGGTTGTCTCTAGATGACATGGCAACTCCTTATAGCCGATTTTTAGCTGTTTTATTAACCATGATCTTAGTGATGTGTATCTAGCTCCCCCAGGCTGCTCAGGAAGGACAACTGCCATTCAAAAAAAGTGAGATACTCCTTTAAGAAAATCACATGCGGCCGTGCGCAAGAAGGATTGCTTACCAGGAAGAAATTCGCATGCTTCCTTGTTTTCATTTTTGACGATAGCTAGTTATGACTCTAGTCTCCTGATATTTAGGACTTGCTGGTCCTTGTCGGCCTTAAGTTGATCATATTCTTCAATTTTGGTGGCATGAACCCGGTGGCCAGCTTCCTCTCGAGCCTTGTCGTACTGAGCAGCTTCTCGAGCTTGCTTCAGGTCCTTTTCGAGTTGACCTATCGTCTCCCCTACTAGTAAAAAGGCGAAAACATTAAGATATTAAGCCATATTTTAGCCACCATGGTTTTTGTAAATCACAATCTTGTGGTGTCCTAACTTTGTGATAGCAGGTCTAGCGAGGCAGATATTTGGATTGTTGCTACTAAGGATAAAACGATGGAGCTCGAACATATTATTTGGTCTTGCTTTGTATACATTATGTCATTATGCTTCAAGCATTACTCTGTTTGTTATGAACTTAATACCTTAAGATGCATGATGATAACAGTCGAGTGGTGGAGTAATAGTAGTAGATGCAGATGGATGTCAGTCTACTTGTCTAGGACGTAATGCCTATAGATTGATCATGCCATGAATAACATCATAAATATGCACTTTTCTATCAATTTCCCAACAGTAATTCCTTTACCCATAGTTGCTATGCTCATAAGAGAGATGCCTCTAGTGAACGCTATGGCCCCGGGGTCCATTCACTTTATATTTACTAAAACCCTAAAAATAGATGCTGCAATTTATTATCTTTTATTTTTCTTTGCAATTTATCTATCTATCACTACCAGAATTAATCCTTGAAATTAACGAGTACAACGGGATTGACAACCCTCTTGCCCGTGTTGGGTGCAAGTATTTGTTGTGTGCGTGTGCATGTACTATTGACATTTGTTCACATGAGTGTCCTACTGGTTTGATAATCTTGGTTCTTAACTGAGAGAAATACTATCCGCTACTATACTACATGATCCTTTCTCTCTAGAGAAATCCCAAGGCCTATCAAAAATAGCACACCACACCTAATAGATCCACATGCTACACTCCATTTTTTATGGTTTACGAAGCCGAGGCTATCATCCCTAGCGATCACATCCATGATGCACCTCGGGTGCGAATGTATGAAGAATGAGAGGCTGAGTTGGATCGGCATGATGACCTCGATGCCATCGATGAGGAGCGCGATGTGTCCCGAGCATGTTCCACCTTCTATCAACAACAGACGAGACACTACCAGAGCAGGGAGGTCAGAGCAAAAACTTACAATGTTAGCGATTCAGTCCTCTAGCATCACCCAGATGAGCCAGATCAACATAAACTATCGGTCAAGTCGGATGGACCATTTATCATTGACCAAGTGATTACTGGGGGAGTATATCGCCTTTGGGATCCCAATAAGAATCGACTAGAGCGAAACCCATGGAATGCTGCTCGGCTGCGCCATTTTCACGGTTAAATAAAGGCCCCACCCCTCTTTTATATTTAATTTTTTATGTTTCTTATTGTATTTTGTTGACCAGTACCCTCTTATAAATATTAGCATCAAATTATCGCACTAATACCGCTACTGTGTCTCTATGTACTATGCTAATTTGGCTCATGGCCATATTTTGCGCAACCCTTTTAATAGTATTTACTTAAAGTACTTCAGACTTGCGAAAGTGCCTGTTAAAATAAACTGGGGGCTCCTTAAGAACGCCTTGATGCAGAGTCCTGAGGGCTCCATCCCATTACTTAGCGACACCATATTTACTATACAAGTGACGCCTTCCTACCATTCATTATAAAGCCAACATATGCATCAATTTGACTTGAGATTTTTTGCCAAGCTGGGTTGCCTGGCTCCTATGCTTGCTGATGACCTACAAGGGCACATGGCTATGTAGCAATTTCGTGCTAAGTAAGTTTTGTCAATACCATAGGGAGCGAATAGGATGGCACCACAATCCCCACAGTTGTGTTGTCACTAACATTACCACGCTCACATCCAAACCAGAGTTTGGAAATAGCTCACTTAAGTAAGTTGCAAGAGAATGGTAAAAAAAAGTTAAACTAAACTAGAGAGAATAGAAAATAAATACTAAACTAAGTATAGGAAATAAACTAAGAGAATTATGTGATGTTTCGGATGAGACTGCAGGCATCTAGGTACGACCTCGTTGGTATGGGCGTGGAAAAGAGTTCGGGTTTTACGACTATGCCACGTTGTGACTAAGGCGGTACCTGCATTATAGGATACAGTGGTGTACTTATGGTGGGCAGTCCCTCACATAATAGTATCTCTCGAGACGTGTTGTTGAGATAACTCATTCACCCTACTTCTTGTCCCATACCTGAGGCGGCTAATACAAAGATATCAACACCTGTCACATCATATGTCTCTAGGTTTCCACAACCATCTATATACTTCATGTGTGGCATGGGGAGTTGGATGTCTCCAACTATGCCAATTGATAGGACATCTCCCATCACTAAGTTACCGAAGGTAAATAAGCAACGCACATAATTAGATGACACATATCAAATAACCACTTACTAATTGACCGACCCATAGCCAATAATTACTCAAATAACATCACATATAAGGGGGTTCAAGAATTGTTACAACCCATCACGGAGACCGTGATGGGGGAGGAAGGGATTGTGATGGTGGTGATGATGGCGGTGGCGGTACGATGGCGCGGATGATGATGGTGATGACGGTGGCGTTCCGGCGGCAGCCCATGGCCGCGCCCCGCCGGGACGGCTCCCTTCCGGTCTCCTTCAAGGTTGCAACAATGGTGTCTTGATGTGGATGGAGGCTCGACTTGGAGAGGAGATGAAGAATGATGGCTTGATGAAGATTGAGATGATATGAAGATGGTGGCGACAAGGATTGAAGGTGTATATATAAGAGCTCTCCCTATGCCTCCTCCCTTGTTGTGGCTTCTCTCATTTGATCCAAGGGCTCTCGATGAGCTCAATCCTCTCCCAAATCATCCCTTGAAGGCCAAGGAAGTCGTGGGAACAAACGGGGACAAAATCCATGAAGAATCCCGTCACGAGAGGCAACTTTCAGTGCTATCTGGACTCCATACGGGTGCTCAAATGACTGCACATGGTCGTATGAAACATCGTATTTTGATCTGCCTCTCTTTGGTAAAAGGGTCACAATTTCTTCATATGAACTCATAATTTGACGTTCTTGGGATCGTTGGATTCGTATGAATGAGGCCAATCCATTTCTTGTTTTAGATCTTGATTTGGATCACTTTGGTGAAATGAATTTTTTTTCATGTTCAAAATGGCCAAGTCTGGGGTCCTGGGTGTCCACTATTTGAACTCCATTGATCGTGCTAAGTGCTTGGGAAGTCCGCAGCAACTACAAGACACACAAAGAGAAAGAAACCTGATAAAAACCAACTAAGAATAAATATTATGCAATGCTCATAGTGAAAAGGACAAACACTAAAAATCATGCATATGGACATATAATTTGCTCAATGAGCATACCAACATTCACCTTTAGCTATTCATTACCTTTCATAATGGAGATGAGTTCACCAAGCTTAGCAGTTAACTCCATGTTATGTTCTTCAATTGCATTGACTCTCTTCATGGTAGTCCTTTCAACATGCCATTAGGCATGGTTTTCTAGCATCTCGTCAAGCAACTTTTTAACATCAGCTATGGGTTTACCCATAATAGTTCCTCCTACAACAATATCAAGCATAGTTTTTACGTAGGATTTAAAGCACTATAAAACATATGAAGGATTAACCATTCTTCCATTCCATGGGTGGGAAAATTCCTTATAGCTTCCTTCATGCGACCCCGTGCAAGCGCTAGTGGCTCAAGATCTTCCTGCTTAAAACTTGTTATCTGTGAAGGAAGTTTCATAATTTTTGCACGTGGGTAGAACTTAGGCAAAAACTGTCACAACCTAGCTAGTCATGCATTAGAGTGTTGCATCATGTTTATTCTTTCATCAGAAACTTGAAATGGGGATGACAGAACCCCCAGTCCCCTCTGAAACCAACTAGGGTTTACTAAAATAATTTTCAATGAACCTGAAATGCCCTTCTAAAATGTCCATCATTTTTGTCTTGGTTCAGAACCTCTGCCAAAAGTGGTGCACATTTTCCTAGGCCATCTTAGGGTTTTTGAATTAATTCATAAATATTTGAATTTGGGCATTTAAAATTATATAAAATATTTAAATGCTCAAATACCTCCAAACTAAAATGTTTCATGTTGGAAATAATCCAGCTATGGACCAGGAGTGATTTGGTGATTTTTGAAATTGCCTAGGTATTTTATTTAATCCAACAAAGTTGCAGAAGTATTAGAAAAACAGAAAACAGAAGAAAATGAAAAAAACTTACCTGGCGCCTGCCCCGGCCCACCTGCCGGCCCAGCCCAGCACCGCTCCAGCGAGCTGCTTGCCGGCCAGGCAGGCAGGCAGGTGCCCGACGGCGACCGCGGCGTGCGCCACGCACCTGCTCGCCGCCTCGCCGCTCCCCTCGCCAGGTGACGTCGATGATCGGCCTCTCTCTCTCCCCCGAACCCCCCCAGACACCTCCTCTCCTCTCCAGCTCCTCCCCCTCGCACGCCCCAGCCATGGCCGACGCCATCGCCGCCACCCCCTCGCCGTAGCCACGCCCTCTGACCACCCCACGCCGTCTCACCGTGTCCAGGAGCTCCGCCGCTGTCCACTTCATCGAGCAGCCGAGCCCCGAGCGCTCGCAACGCCCGAGACCACCGCACCGACCTCGCCCGAGCTCACCGTCGCCGGAGATCCCCTTCAACGCCGTCGTCGCTCCGGTCCATCTTCGGCCGCACCAAGAACTCCGTCGCACTCACTGTGAGCTTAGCCATCTTCCCCTCCCTTCCGTTCTTGCTCCCGAGCCGTGTAGCAACCTCCCGGAGCTCAACCGCACCCACCGCCGTGGAGCTCGTCGCCGACGTGCTCCCGGTCATCCTCCGGCCACAAGATGGTGTCCATCTTACTCACCAAGTTCCGCAGCACCTAGCTAGCTACTCCACGAGCCTCACCGAACCCTCTAGCGCCAAGTTCACCTCCGACCGAACCCCGGTGGCCGCCAAGGTCGTCGCCGGCGCCAACTCCGGCCACCCCGA
Source organism: Triticum aestivum (assembly GCF_018294505.1). Lineage (NCBI taxonomy): Eukaryota > Viridiplantae > Streptophyta > Magnoliopsida > Poales > Poaceae > Triticum > Triticum aestivum. Next base: position 522,695,848 of record NC_057794.1, read on the forward strand.
CCCCAACGGACTCCGCCAAGAGCTGCGGTTTGTCCTCAGCTCCACTCCGGTGGTCTCCGCGGCCCATTTGGTGGCCGAAATGGCCAAAACCACTTCCGCCGCCGCGTCGGGCTCGCCGGCGGCTAAACGCCGGTGCAGCCGACCGGGTTTGACCACGGGTGGGCCCTGGTTGACTCCCCTGAGTCAATGACAGGTGGGGCCCAGCCCTGTTAATTAAACAGGATTAGTTTTAATTAAGTTTTAATTAAAATAATCACCCTGACATGCGGGACCCACTGTCAGGTTTGACCTGGACCAGTTCCGTTGACCTGCTGACGTCACACTGACGTCAGGCTGACGCAGTAATTGATTTTCTGGATTTAATTTTAATCAGGAAATTCCAGAATATTATTTAAACTTCAAAAATTCATAACTTTTATTCTGTAACTCCAAATTGGACAAATTATATATGAAAAATGATCAGAAAAATCCAATCTATCCATCTGTACTATTTTCATGCATGATCAAACAAGTTAAATTGATGTTTTAAGCAGAACAAGGAAAAGCACTTTAAAAGGCCATATTTGAATTTGAAATTTGAATCCTTGATTCAAATTTGTTCAAACCCTTCTGGTTTTAGTTGCATTAGCCCAATACACTCATATTGCCATGTTTCATGCATGCATCATATTGTTGCACATTGTTTGGTGATGTTTGTGTATCGGTGCTCTCTGCGGCAGGTTCTGTCCCCGAAGAGTACCCTGATTACCCTAACGAAGAACCGTATCAGTGCATCGAACCATCAGGCAAGCAACCAACCATTTGATCATATCGATACAATCCCATGTTCTCGCTCCTGCTCTCTTTTACTGCATTAAGACAACGCGTTTCAAACTGCTGTGTGCTACGATAGTTGAACCCATTTCCTCTGCATGACCTGTCATTGCCACAGTAACTAGATGAAACCCACTAGCATGTGTAGGAGTTGCTTGAGCCATATGTATGTGTTGTTCCTACCTTGCTATGCCTGCTATGCTTAGAGTCGTGTCAGGTCTGGTTCATCTGGGTGATGGGCTGGAGTGAAATGATTATGTCGGTAATGAGAGTGGTGTGGTGAACACGATTTGGTAAAGGTATCGATGAAAGGCCATGTAGGAGTACATGGTGGGTTGTTTCATTGAAGCCGACCTTAAGCACTGAGATCTGTATGCGTGATTTAAGATACAGCTACTACCATGCATTGGGCCCTGAAATATGACCCCGCTCGACTTCTTATTCACCCTAGCTCTCTGTCCAGGAGTTGCAAGTAGTTTCTGGTGTTTGTAGCCTACTGGAGGCCGGGGACAGCGCTGACCGTAGGGGTGGGCTGTGATGCGGTAGGTACGTGGCACGGTGTACCGAATACCCGTTAGGTATCTCGGGAACCCTGTTCACATCGTTCGGGGCCGTATGGGAAACCTCGGCCGGACTCCCTGCGGATGGAACCTGAATAGGCGATAAACCTGGACTAGAGGCTTAAGTGTTTAGGTAGGTCGTGGTCTACACCCACGTCGGCTTTCGCTTGAAGTCTGCCGAGCACATGTCGTGTGCAGACGCTAAGTGGTGGAAACATGTATGAAGAAGTACACCCCTGCAGGGTTAACATGATCTATTCGAATAGCCGCGTCCACGGTAAAGGACTACTTGGTTGCCTATACAGTTCATAGACAAGTAAATGGAAACTACTAAAAGCCTCAAGATAAGTGTGAGTGCCGAGGATGGCTCTTCCGTAGGAAGACGGAGGTGGATCCTCGGTAGTGTATTGAAGTGGTGAGTAGTGGGCTCGTGTGCGCAAAACCATTTCAAGTTGGAGTATCGTAGGATAGCCTAGCCAAGAGTCAAAGCTGGCTTGCTGCAATAACTCCACCAACCCTTCTTGATACTATGCATGTATGTAGGATCTGATGTAAGTCTTGCTGAGTACCTTTGTACTCATGTTGCTATAATCTACATTTTTACAGAAGACGCTGCAACCCCTTCTGATGGGTTCTATGTAGACGTTGACATCAACGAGTAGGCTAAAGACCCAGGTGGTGACCCTGAGCTTGTGAAGGACCACGTAGTATAGCTAGGCTTTCCAAGCCTCTTTTATTTTACTAGTTGTCTGTACTCAGACAAGTTACTTCCGCTGCTGGTTTGTATGAATGTATGACTTGTATGTTGGGTCGTGAGACCCGTACCTTTGTGTATGTTATGTATGGCTCACTGAGCCTTAAATAAAGTACTTGTGTCGTAGAGTCATGTTGTGATGCTTCGTTGTATTTGCACATATCGAGCATATTGTGTGTATGATTGAAATGCTTGGTATGTGTGGGATCTGACTATCTAGTTGTTTATCTTTAGTAGCCTCTCTTACCGGGAAATGTCTCCTAGTGTTACCGCTGAGCCATGGTAGCTTGCTACTGCTCTGGAACACTTAGGCTGGCCGGCATGTGTCCTTCTTCGTTCCTGTGTCTGTCCCTTCGGGGAAATGTCACGCTTTGAGTACCGGAGTCCTGTTAGCCCGCTACAGCCCGGTTTACCGGAGTCCTGCTAGCCCAGTGCTACAGCCCGGACCCACTTGCTGATGACCGACACGTTCGAAGCTGGGTCATGGATGCCTGTCCCTGTAAGTCTGTGCCACTTTGGGTTTGCGACTAGTCATGTCAGCCCGGGCTCTTTATCATATGGATGCTAGCGACACTATCATATACGTGAGCCAAAAGGCGCAAACGGTCCCGGGAAAAGGTAAGACGACACCCGTGGGGATACCGTGCGTGAGGCCGCAAAGTGATATGAGGTGTTACCAGCTAGATCGATGTGACATCGAGTCGGGGTCCTGACAAAAACTTACTACAACAATCAGCCCCTTATGTTATATTACCTATAGGCATAGCTAGAAGCCATTCTTTTGCTTTTCCTCTCAAGTAGAAAGGAAATAGACACAACTTCAAAGTGTCTGGATCATAATCTCTAATGCATGTCATTTGCACAATTCAGAAAAATTATGCAAGTGCATACTGACATCTTGAGGAGTAGAGGCTCCAAAAATACGAGTGGCGAGCACAATATGCGCCCATCACTGGTAGGAAAAATTAGCAGTGGCGGGCAGAAAAACATACTTGTGGCGGGCGCAAAATCAAGCCCGCCACTGCTAATTGAGTTACCAGTGGTGGGCATGTATTGATGCCCACCACTGGTATTTTTCGATAGATTAATTTGTCACGGGACCAAAAAATCTGGTGGCGGGCACGGTTTTATGCCCGCCACTAGTAACATTTGTCCCATGACAAATTTGGATAGTTGTTACCAGTGGCAGGCGCAAACTGATGCCCGCCACTTGTAAGCTGATAGTAATGGCGGGAGAATTTTGGCGCCCACCACTGGTAATTTTTTAGATTACTAGTAGCAGGTGCTATACTTTGCCCACCTCTAATGTGAGTTCACCTATAAGCCTTTTCCTAATAGTGCCAGTGACTGAGATGGCATCGGTTCGAAGGCCGGCCTGTGTGGTGGTGGTGCCTCCTTGTAGCGACCGACCTCAGACGGTCAAGCCTCTATGTATCTGTGCCATCCCTGGATCGGTATGCTGGCACACACAGTGCATCAATGTATATATCAAAGTGCAATCACATGTATAAATAACGTAAAACTGATATATACCTCATAAGTCTCAGCGGAAACAAACAATCGGGTGTGTAGTCCCATCAACGCCATCGGCAAGTTGAGTGTAGACCGTAACCCTGTATCGTAACTCTTACTCGTCGAACATATATCTGCAACATGATACGTTGCGGCCGTGTAGGTCAGTACATTGAATGTACTGGCAAGATCACAATAAGAGAAAACAAATGATAAACTATACTATATGCAATATGGCTTTGTGGCTATGTATCTGAGTTTTATTTGCATAAAAGCTGGTTTTATTTCCCTACATCAAAGGAATTAACCGGAGTCTGTACTATGGAGTTTTCTATCATGACATGGTTCCGCCAACCGATGTCTCATAGCCCAAATCATCATAAGTTGCCCACAATTAAGTTATCAGTCCGGTGTTGAGAGTTCCGAGATAGATCCAAGTCAAGAGGCTCAAATTGTCTGTAACCAGGGACACGGCTAATCGATTAGGTTTTTAACCCTCTGTAGAGGTTTGTACACTTTACTCACAAGATTCGATCCCTCTCTTTACATTCTCGCACTTCAGGGTGTTTGAGAACAAGATGACCGAATCATGGTCTTCCGAAGAGTTCCTCTGACCACTGTCCGGTGCTCATCCAATCCTACAGTAGTTCTACATCTGCTAGCACCATCCCAGCCAGAGTCACAACTAAGGTCAACCAAGCCAGAGCCCATAGTGACTTGCGGTTGCACAGGTAAGCTTTCGGGCATGAAGTATTCTTCCATCTCTTTTAGTCCGGGTGAAGCTTTTTGCAAGATGTCATGGCGCTTCTCCATGCATCCCGGCCAAGCATTGGTTTCTCCAGGGTGCCCGTCAACCATCCTTCACCCAGTAGTGTGTATTGAATTCTTGTCTCGAGTCTCGAAATCTTGAGGAGTCCTGAAGATGCAGTCCTTGCTGGTGCCATCATGAAGTCGTCACCATTGACATAGAGTCCTCCTTCACACCACTCTCATGCACCACTAGTGCAAACCGGGCAATAGCACCGGTTCGTAAGGCCCTTTAGTGCCGGTTCCATAACCGGCACTAAAGTGTGGGCACTAAAGGCCCCCCCTTTAGTACCGGTTCAGCATGAACCGGTGCTAAAGGGCAACCACGTGGCACGAGCCAGCTCCGGGGGCCGGGAGCCCTTTAGTACCGGTTGGTAACACCAACCGGTACTAAAATGTTTGGGTTTTTTTTGGTTTTATGATTTCTTTTTCATTTAATTTTGTGTTTTCCATTTTAATTATTTTTTGTTTGCTGGTATTTTATGATACTACACATTGTACACGTTATGCATATATATATATATATAAATAGAATATCTAGTAGAACCAATCATATATATATCATCAATGTCTCACAAACCACCATATTAATTCACACATACACACATGTATAGCTATATACAATTTCTCCTACATATGCATGTTGCCTTCGGAGCCAGTGGCATTAGCCTAATTGGTGCCTTCGGAGCACGATGACAATTGGAAGTGGTTCATGACCTGGTCGATGGGGGCGGTAGCGGGTAATAGTATTCTCCCTTCGGATTTATGACCTGGTCGAGCAAAAATCCCGCTATTTCCTCTTGAAGTGCTTCTACGCGCTCCGTTTCTAGGAGCTTGTCCCGCACCTCTGTGAACTGTTAAGAAGGAGATCAATATGCATGTGTATTAGTTGTGTGACTAGATATCGATAATGGTGTAAAAATTGTGAATAGTGTTCTGACAAGCGTACCCATTCCTGTCTTTGAGATCTGCTCCTTTCGGACGCCATCATGCGAATGTTCTCGCAAACGCAGAATGCACACAGATCAGTCCCCTGCGCCTGCTTCAGGGCCTTTATTACGAGAATGGAATTTAATTTGATCAGATAATAATTAATCAAGCATGATAATTAAAGAGATGGCAGCTAGCTAGCTAGCTAGTACTACTTAATTACTTACCTTGGGTCGAAACCATTTCAGCTGTCGTTTCCATTCGCCTTCCGTGACGCTGATGAACCTTGCCCAAGCCCTGCCCGCCGACAAAGAAAATGAATAAAGGGGTTATTAAATAGTTCATATCATGAAATGACGAACTAAATAGGCCGAGATATATAGTTAATAATGATTGAAATTACCTGTTGACTATCCCAAACAAGATGTTATAGTCACTATTTGCTTTGAGTAGTGAGTCCAGTATTTCAACTGTTCCGGCGTCAACTTTAATGATACACAAGATCCAGTGAAATCTGCATGCACACACGTTTGCATGTCTTAATTAAGCGGGCATATGTAAGCAAAAACATGTAGCTAGCTAGTAGGCAAAAACAGAGAATTTGTAGTACAAGAAAGTGTGACTCACTGGAAGTTGTAAGGAAGTAGTATATCTTCATTGTATTTGAGGCGCTTCAAGAACTCTAGCATGCTGTCCTCTACCTGCTTTTCATGATGCTTGTTTATTTTCCATGTGTATTCATTAACGGTGTTTGGGTCAATGAACCCAATGCCATAGCGTCCACCTTTTCTCATTTCATACATCTTCATCCTGCATAATACCACAGAAAAGAATATAGTGAGGATAATTACAGGTAATGATTGATCAAAAGGATCACTACAGCTAGCTTGAGACTTAAATTACAGAAAGAAATCACTTATAGACAATAGCAACTGACGATAGATTTGTCGAGTGCGTCTTGATTGTATAACTGAAACAGTTCAGAATACTCAACGGTCACAGGTTTCTGATGGTAGTAATGATCCTTCTTGACTTGCACCATGAGGGACTCTCGATCGGATCTCTTGGTAATGTCCATGTACCATTGATGCAATTCATACATTCTCGTTGGGAGCTTCTTGACCTCTTCTGGCTTGACCAAAGGTTGGCCCCAGGCATATTTCCGTTTTATTTCCTCCTTTGTAAGCACAGGCATGTCCTCGATCTCGAGGAGTTGTCCAACAGTGATGTTGAGAGTTTCAGCCTGCATTATATGCTCCTGGGTTATTACCACATCGCCCACCTCGGGAACGTAAACTGTTTGCCCACAATAATATTGGGCGCGCGTACTGTCACGTGTTGTTGGCGGCACAACAAACGGGGGGATCGATTGCGCCGCCTGTTCTCCCAGCTGGGCAACGGTTTTCCCACATTGTTTGATAGCTGCTTGTTGCTTGCTCGAGCTCAAGCTCGCCTCCTTCTGTAGACATTGTCGATGTAACTTCCTGATGTGGTGCTCATAGTTTGTGTCAATAGGCTTAGGAGCTGGTGGTTGAGCCATATGAATGAAGTGGTCAACTACTTCCACAGGCACTTTCTCCCTTGGCGGCGGTGGCGGTTTCGGTCCAAAATGGGCGTCGACTTCTGCCCGCACTATGGCATTGGTTTGCTCCTCGGTCCTGTCGTAAGCCCTCTCAGGAAGAGGAGTAGTGAGGTTTGGACCATATTTATATCGCTTGCCTCCGCCTGTACTTCCTGTACTATGACCTCGACTCGTACCGCTACGCACCATAGCTGCGGGGTGTCTCTTCTGCGATTGCTGAGGCGGCGGAGACGGCTGACGGGGCTGAGTTGGACGAGGAGGAGTGGCCTGAAGCTGTGCCGGACTTGGAGGAGGAGTGGCCTGAGGTTGTGCCGGACTTGGAGGAGGAGTGGATGTCTGACGTTGTGTCGGACTTGGAGGAGGAGTGGCCTGACACTTTGCCGGACTTGGAGGAGGAGGAGTGGCCTCACGCGTTGGTGGACTTGGAGGAGCGGGAGTCTGCTGACTCGGTGGCGGACTTCGACGAGGAGTCGGGTGACGCGGTGTCGGTGGCCTTCGAAAGATGATGCAATCCTTTCTCCATAGGATGATACGATGTTTGGCATCTCCGAGTGTGTGCTCCTCGTCACCTCCAGGAATGTCAAGCTCTAGCCCCGAATATTGGTCCACCACCTCATCAACCACGACACGAGCATAGCCTGCTGGAATCGGGTTGCAATGGAAGGTTGCATCGGGGGAATTTGTATAAGCAACGCCGTCCGCCACCTTCAAGGATATGTTCTTAATTTTGAAGTGTAGCTCGCAGTTAGTGTTCTCCGCGATGTCATCCACGGGGTATCTATCCAGCATTGCGTCAAACGGGGCGGAACCCACGCTGCTTCTCGGCATGGATGGGGCGGTGGTATCCAATGCTGGATCATCCGCTAGCTGCTGCAGCTGCTGAGACCCCCTTTGCTGGCTAAGTGAGTCGATCTGCTCCTGCTGTCGCTGGAATTTGACTACCAAGTCCGCGTGCGCTGATTCTAGGCCTTGAAGGCGTTCATAGTCCAGCTTCCTCTTCTCCTCCTCCATCTTCCTCTGCTTCTCCTCCGCAATCTTCCTTCTCTCACGGGTTCTGTAGTCGGCGTTCCAGTCCGGAAACCCCTCATACCACGGAATAGCGCCCTTGCCTCGTGTTCTTCCCGGGTGTTTAGGATTTCCCAGGGCACGCGTAAGCTCGTCGTTCTCTCTGTTGGGCTGGAACACCCCCGTTCGAGCCTCTTCTATTGCAACAAGTATATTATCGTCGGCTCCGTTCAGACATGCCTTCGTCGAAACTTTGCCTGTCTTCGGGTCCAACTCCCCCCATGCGCATAGAACCAAGTCCTGCACCTGGGGGGCCAGCTCTTAGTAACCGGAGTGATACCTGCATCCTCCATCTCTTTCTCAGACTTATCCCACTTAGGCATTGCCACCGCGTAGCCACCTGGCCCCAGCTTATGGAACTTATCCTTTTTTTCGGCATTCTTCTTGTTTATTCTCGACCGTTCCTTAGCTAATTTTGAATCCTTGAATTTCACAAAATCGTCCCAATGAGCACTTTGATTCTCTAGTGTTCCCTCGAATACTGGAGTCTTCCTTCCTTCCTTGACGTACTTGTCCCATTCACGATTCTTGTGGTTCTTGAATGCAACCGCCATCTTCCTAAGAGCAGCATCCTTGACTTTCTGCACATCTGCTTCTGTGAAATGATCTGGTAGGGTGAAATGTTCCATGAGAGTATCCCAAAGCAGACTTTTTTGTCTGTCGTCGACAAAAGTAAGATCTGGACGTGGCTTTGCTGGCTCTCTCCATTCTTGAAGGGAGATTGGGAGTTGGTCCTTCACAAGAACTCCGCACTGACGAACGAACTTGTCCGCAATCTTCTTAGGCGCTAATGGTTTGCCATTAGGTTTGATTGCTTCGATATTATACTTTACGCCCTCCTTCAACTTTTTGTTCGGGCCTCGTTTCGTCCTGTTGCCTGAAGATTTGCTTGATCCGGATGGCTGAAAGAAGAAAGATCGATTCGTTAATATATCTTCAACTCATTTAAAACATGTGATGATCACCAGATGCCTGCTTATATAAATATATATACCTCGTCATTGTCATAATCGTAGTTCATGACTTCATCAATTCGGTCGTCGCGATCGAATATCATATCACCCTCTCCGGTGTTGTTTAGAAATTCGGAGCCGTCATAATCTTCTTCATTCTGATCATCATCTGGCCCGCGTATTATATTGAACATGGTCTGTTCTCTCTCTCTGTCGGTATTGTCTGCCATAGCTTTTATTTAACTATGCCAAAAGAAATATAAAACAATTTAGTATTCAATTTACATCGTCTCGAATAATAGATATAATCTCGAATACATCATCTCGAATAATAGATATAATCTCGAATACATCGCCTCGAATAATAGATATAATCTCGAATACATCGTCTCGAATAATATATAATATTGAATAGTACATCACTGGCTAGGTAGCTAATTAAAGATCGAATACTACAGAAGAATCTAGGACACTCGCGGTTCCTGCGGCGCGGGCGGTGGACACCCAAAGAGAAGGAACCCTCACAGGATCATAGCTGAAGTGAGATCCCTGAAGAAACTGCCAGGTATTGGAGAACCTGCCGCCCTCTAACGCAACCATGTAGCGATGGACGTGCTCGTCCTCCTCCCTGACACGGCGACGTACCACCTCCGGCGGGGCCGGCTCCCTCCGCACCGAAACTGGCCCACGCGAACGCCACCAAACGAGATCAGGGTCGACGACGGGACCCGGGGCCGGGTTCCTCATCAAGCGGCGCGCCCCTCCAGGCAGCACCTCCCAGTGCCAGCCCGGTGGAGCCCAGTCCCGGACATGGGTCAGTCGGACGTCGTCGCGGACGGGTCGACGGCGAGGATGCGGGCCGAGCATCGTCAAGAACAAATACTAGCTATATGCCCGCAAAAGTAACATTTTTTTAATGATTGGATTTTGATAACTAAAATTTCTAACATTTCTATATAACACTAATTATGCTATCATTGCATATGTCAAAATTCTATATGCTATTTCATACTAATTAAGCATCTAACACTAAAAACAGAAAACACAACTTTTATACATCCATCAAAAAACTGAAAAACAACATTATATAAAAAAATTCCATACTAATTAAACACTAATTATATCCATCTAACATGCATTCATACATATATACTAGTGAAAAAATAATAATCTAAAAAATCTAAACTAATTAAACATACAAAATACGTATATACTAATATATACATGCATTAATTCATACATATGTACGTGTGTGTGTGTGTGTTCATCATGCTTGTGTGTGTGTGTATGGGCTCGGGGAGGGGCGGCGCCCATGGTGGCCGCCGGGGGCGAGGGAGAGGGGTTAGAGGGGGAGAGCTCACAGCGGGGTGACGACGACGGGGACGGCGCGACGGGGACAGGCCCGGGGCGGCGACGGAGACGAGGGCGGCGATGGGGACGGGGGCGGTGACGGCGACGGCGTCGATCGATCGGGGTGCGCGGGCGGTGCTTTAATGGGGAAACAGAGGAAGAAACAGAGGGAGAATGAAATTTTCGTAAGTGTTGTATATATAGAAGGCACCTTTAGTACCGGTTGGAGCCACCAACCGGTACTAAAGGCCTGTTTTGGCCAGGCCAAGCAGCGAGAACCGCACCCCCTTTAGTACCGGTTGGTGGATCCAACCAGTACTAAAGGCCCCCCTTTAGTACCGGTTGGTGCCACGAACCGGTACTAAAGGGGGTGCGCTGGCGCAGGTGCGGTGCGCAAGTTTAGTCCCACCTCGCTAGCCGAGGGGCGACCGCACTGGTTTATAAACCCCCGTGCGGTAGCTCTCTCGAGCTCCTCTCCAAAGCAGGCCTACTGGGCCTACATGTTCTATGCTGCCCTGTTGGCGTACTGGGCCTTTGCGGGCCTGCATCCTGGCCCAACAACAGGTTGGGTTTCTAGTCGTATGCAGGCTGCTCTGGCCTAGTAGGCAGGCTTTTTTTTATTTTTTTGCTTTATTTATTTTTGAGTTGTTTTTTTGTGTATTTAGAGTTTCTTTGTGAATATTTTTGCTTTAGGTACAAAAAATTACAAACTTTCTGTTAGTGCCCGTAGTTTTCAAATTTGAATAGTTTAATTTTTGAATTATTTGAAATTAGTGTGACTCACTAGTTTGTGAATAACTTAACTTTAGAAATCAGTAAAGGCATGAAAGAATTTGTTTGCACAAAAAATTTCTTCGCGTTTCAAATGCCAAAACACATAATTAACTACCCTAACTATTACAGAGATTCCCTTCTGGGTGTGAAACACAGAAGAAAGTGATGATAGTGAAGCCGATCACATCCCAGATCTTTGGGTGTGAAACTTTTTCTTCGCGTGTGTCCCTTTGCGCCGTAACCATGGAAAATCTTCATCGTTTAACGGGATGCTCGGGTCAATATTCACTGTGAATGGAGCAATTTCATCAAACTTTTCATAATCTTCTGACTTGTCTGTCTTGCCATCCACTCCCACGATGTTTCTCTTCCCAGAAAGAACTATGTGCCGCTTTGTCTCATCGTACGATGCATTCGCTTCCTTATCTTTTCTTTTTCTTGGCTTGGTAGACATGTCCTTCACATAGAAAACCTGTGCCACATCATTGGCTAGGACGAATGGTTCGTCTGCATACGCAAGATTGTTGAGATCCACTGTTGTCATTCCGTACTGCGGGTCTTCCGTTACCCCGCCTCGTGTCATATTGACCCATTTGCACCGAAACAAAGGGACCTTCAAACCACGTCGATAGTCAAGTTCCCATATGTCCTGTATATAACCATAATATGTTTCCTTTCCCGTCTTGGTTTCTGCATCAAAGCGGACACCACTGTTTTGGTTGGTGCTCTTCTTATCTTGGGCGATCGTGTAAAATGTATTACCATTTATCTCGTACCCTTTGAAAGTCATTATATTCGAAGATGGTAACTGGGACAGCAAGTACAGGTCATCTTCAATAGAGGTGTCATGCATGGTACGTGTCTGCAACCAGCTGGCGAAACTCCTGGTTTGTTCACGTGTAATCCAGTCATCAGACCGCTCCGGGTGTTTGGAGCGTAGCAAATTCTTGTGTTCATCCATATACGGAGCCACCAAGGCGGAATTCTGTAGAACTGTGTAGTGTGCTTCAGTGAGAGAATGTCCGTCCATACATATTATTTGTTCCCCTCCTAGCGTGCCTTTTCCATCCAGTCTGCCCTTATGCCGCGATTCAGGAACACCAATCGGCTTAAGGTCAGGAATAAAGTCAATACAAAACTCAATGACCTCCTCATTTTGACGGCCCTTGGAGATGCTTCCTTCTGGCCTAGCACGGTTATGAACATATTTCTTTAAGACTCCCATGAACCTCTCAAAGGGGAACATATTGTGTAGAAATGCAGGACCCAAAACGTTAATCTCTTTGCATAGGTGAACTAGGACGTGCGTCATGATGTTGAAGAAGGATGGTGGGAACACCAACTCGAAACTGACAAGACATTGCACCAAATCATTCTCTAACCTTGGTATGATTTCTGGATCGATTACCTTCTGAGAGATTGCATTGAGAAATGCACATAGCTTCATAATGGCTAATCGAACGTTTTCCGGTAGAAGCCCCCTCAATGCAACCGGAAGCAGTTGCGTCATAATCACGTGGCAGTCATGAGACTTTAGGTTCTGGAACTTTTTCTCTGCCATGTTTATTATTCCCTTTATATTCGACGAGAAGCCAGATGGTACCTTAATACTGAGCAGACATTCAAAGAAGATTTCCTTCTTTTCTTTGGTAAGAGCGTAGCTTGCATGACCCTGATGTATGCCGTCTTTTCCGTGCATACGTTGCTGGTCCTCTCGTGCCTCAAGTGTATCTTTTGTCTTCCCATACATGCCCAAGAAGCCAAGCAGGGTCACACAAAGATTCTTCGTCACGTGCATCACGTTGATTGCGGAGCGGACCTCTAGGTCGTTCCAATAGGGCAGGTCCCAAAATATAGATTTCTTCTTCCACATGGGTGCGCGTCTGTCAGCGTCATTCGGAACAGGTTGTCCACTAGGACCCTTTCCAAAGACCACCTTCAAATCCTTGACCATATCATGTACATCAGCACCAGTACGGTGGCGAGGCTTCGTCCGGTGATCCGCCTCACCTTTGAAATGCTTGCCTTTCTTTCTTACGGGATGCCTGCTCGGAAGAAATCGACGATGTCCCAGGTACACATTCTTCTTACAATTAGCCAAATATATACTGTCGGTATCGTCCAAACAGTGCGTGCATGCGCGGTATCCCTTGTTTGTCTGTCCTGAAAGGTTACTGAGAGCTGGCCAATCATTGATGGTCACCAACAACAATGCCTTTAGGTCAAATTCTTCTCCCATGTGCTCATCCCATGCACGTACACCTGTTCCATTCCATAGTTGTAAGAGTTATTCAACTAATGGCCTTAGGTACACATCAATGTCGTTGCCGGGTTGCTTAGGGCCTTGGATGAGCACTGGCATCATAATGAACTTCCGCTTCATGCACAACCAAGGAGGAAGGTTATACAAACATAGAGTCACAGACCAGGTGCTATGGTTGCTGCTCTACTCCCCAAAAGGATTAATGCCATCTGTGCTTAGACCAAACCATACGCCCCTTGCGTCATCTGCAAACTCCTTCCCGTACTTTCTTTCGATTTTTCTCCACTGCGACCCGTAAGCGGGTACTCTCAACTTTCCGTCTTTCTGACGGTCTTCTCTGTGCCATCGCATCGCCTTGGCATGCTCTCTGTTTTGTAACAAACGTTTCAATTGTGGTATTATAGGAGCATACCACATCACCTTGGCAGGAATCTTCTTCCTGGGGCGCTCGCCCTCGACATCACCAGGGTCATCGCGGCTGATCTTATAGCGCAATGCACCACATACCGGGCAAGCGTTCAAATCCTCGTACTCACCGCGGTAGAGGATGCAATCATTGTTGGAAATATGCCCTAGAGGCAATAATAAAAGCATTATTATTATATTTCCTTGTTCATGATAATTGTCTTTATTCATGCTATAATTGTGTTATCCGGAAATCCTAATACATGTGTGAATAATAGACACCAACATGTCCCTAGTAAGCCTCTAGTTGACTAGCTCGTTGATCAACAGATAGTCATGGTTTCCTGACTATGGACATTGGATGTCATTGATAACGAGATCACATCATTAGGAGAATGATGTGATGGACAAGACCCAATCCTAAACATAGCATAAGATAGTATAGTTCGTTTGCTAGAGTTTTCCATTGTCAAGTATCATTTCTTTAGACCATGAGATCGTGTAACTCCCTGATACCGTAGGAGTGCTTTGTGTGTACCAAACGTCACAACGTAACTGGGTGACTATAAAGGTATACTACGGGTATCTCCGAAAGTGTCTGTTGGGTTGACACGGATCAAGACTGGGATTTGTCACTCCGTATGACGGAGAGGTATCACTGGGCCCACTCGGCACTGCATCATCATAATGAGCTGAAAGTGACCAAGTGTCTGGTCACGGGATCATGCATTACGGTACGAGTAAAGTGACTTGCCAGTAACGAGATTGAACGAGGTATTGGGATACCGACGATCGAATCTCGGGCAAGTAGCATACTGATTGACAAAGGGAATTGTATACGGGATTGATTGAATCCTCAACATCGTGGTTCATCCGATGAGATCATCGAGGATCATGTGGGAGCCAACATGGGTATCCAGATCCCGCTGTTGGTTATTGACCGGAGAGCGATCTCGGTCATGTCTACATGTCTCCCGAACCCGTAGGGTCTACACACTTAAGGTTCGGTGACGCTAGGGTTGTAGGGATATTTATATGCAGTAACCCGAATGTTGTTCGGAGTCCCGGATGAGATCCCGGACGTCACGAGGAGTTCCAGAATGGTCCGGAGGTAAAGAATTATATATAGGAAATGCTATTTCGGGCATCGGGACAAGTTTCGGGGTCACCGGTATTGTACCGGAACCACCGGAAGGGTCCCGGGGGTCCACCGGGTGGGGCCACCTGCCCCGGGGGGCCACATGGGCTGTAGGGGGTGCGCCTTGGCCTATATGGGCCAAGGGCACCAGCCCCAAGAGGCCCATGCGCCTAGGTTTTCAAGAAGGGAAGAGTCCCAAAGGGGGAAGGCACCTCCTAGGTGCCTTGGGGAGGAGGGATTCCTCCCCTTGGCCGCACCCCCTAGGAGATTGGATCTCCTAGGGCCGGCGCCCCCCTTGGCCCTCCTATATATAGTGGGGAGATGGAGGACTTCTTACCCCACGCCTTTAGTGCCTCCCTCTCCCTCTCCAACACCTCCTCCTCCTCCATAGAGCTTGGCGAAGCCCTGCCGGAGTAGTGCAGCTCCACCACCACCACGCCGTCATGCTACTGCTGGAGCCATCTTCCTCAACCTCTCCTTCCCCTTGCTGGATCAAGAAGGAGGAGACGTTACACTGACCGTACGTGTGTTGAACGTGGAGGTGCCGTCCGTTCGGCGCTAGGATCTCTGGTGATTTGGATCACGTCGAGTACGACTTCCTCATCCCCGTTCTTTGAATGCTTCCGCTCGCGATCTACAAGGTACGTAGATTCATCCAATCACTCGTTGCTAGATGAACTCATAGATGGGTCTTGGTGAAACTGTAGGAATTTTTTTTGTTTTCTGCAACGTTCCCCTACAGTGGCATCATGAGCTAGGTCTATGCGTAGTTCTCTTGCATGAGTAGAACAAATTTTTTTGTGGGCGTTGATGTTGTCAACTTTCTTGCCGCTACTAGTCTTATCTTGCTTCAACGGTATTGTGGGATGAAGCGTCCCGGACCAACCTTACACGTACGCTTACGTGAGACCGGTTCCACCGACTAACATGAACTAGTTGCATAAGGTGGCTGGCGGGTGTCTGTCTCTCCCACTTTAGTTGGAGCGGATTCGATGAAAAGGGTCCTTATGAAGGGTAAATAGAAGTTGACAAATCATGTTGTGGCTTTCACGTAGGTAAGAAAACGTTCTTGCTAGAACCCTACTTCAGCCACGTAAAACTTGCAACAACAATTAGAGGACGTCTAACTTGTTTTTGCAGCAAGTGCTTTGTGATGTGATATGGCCAAAGTTGTGATGAATGATTAATGATATATATGTGATGTATGAGATGTTCATGCTATTGTAATAGGAATCACGACTTGCATGTCGATGAGTATGACAACCGGCAGGAGCCATAGGAGTTGTCTTTATTTTTTGTATGACCTGCGTGTCATTGAGAAACGCCATGTAAATTACTTTACTTTATTGCTAAATGCGTTAACCATAGTAGTAGAAGTAATAGTTGGTGAGCAACTTCATGGAGACACGATGATGGAGATCATGATGATGGAGATCATGGTGTCATGCCGGTGACAAGATGATCATGGAGCCCCAAGATGGAGATCAAAGGAGCTATGTGATATTGGCCATATCATGTCACTTTATTATTTGATTGCATGTGATGTTTATCATGTTTTGCATCTTGTTTACTTAGAACGACGGTAGTAAATAAGATGATCCCTCATAATAATTTCAAGAAAGTGTTCCCCCTAACTGTGCACCGTTGCGACAGTTCGTTGTTTCGAAGCACCACGTGATGATCGGGTGTTAGATTCTAACGTTCACATACAACGGGTGTAAGACAGATTTACACATGCAAACACTTAGGTTGACTTGACGAGCCTAGCATGTACAGACATGGCCTCGGAACACAGAAGACCGAAAGGTCGAGCATGAGTCGTATAGAAGATACGATCAACATGAAGATGTTCACCGATGTTGACTAGTCCGTCTCACGTGATGATCGGACACGGCCTAGTTAACTCGGATCATGTTATACTTAGATTACAGGAGGGATGTTTATCTAAGTGGGAGTTCATTGAATAATTTGATTAGATGAACTTAATTATCATGAACTTAGTCTGAAATTTTACAAATATGTCTTGTAGATCAAATGGCCAATGTAGTCCTCAACTTCAACGCGTTCCTAGAGAAAACCAAGCTGAAAGACAATGGCAGCAACTACACGGACTGGGTCCGGAACCTGAGGATCATCCTCATAGCTGCCAAGAAAGATTATGTCCTACAAGCACCGCTAGGTGACGCACCTATTCTCCCTGCAGAACAAGACGTTATGAACGCTTGGCAGGCACATACCGATGACTACTCCCTCGTTCACTGCGGCATGCTTTACAGCTTAGAGCCGGGGCTCCAAAAGCATTTTGAGAGACACAGAGCATATGAGATGTTCGAAGAGCTGAAAATGGTTTTCCAAGCTCATGCCCGGGTCGAGAGATATCAAGTCTCCGACAAGTTCTTCAGCTGTAAGATGGAGGAAAACAGTTCTGTCAGTGAGCACATACTCACTATGTCTGGGTTGCATAACCGCTTGACTCAGCTGGGAGTTAATCTCCCGGATGACGCGGTCATTGACAGAATCCTTCAGTCGCTTCCACTGAGCTACAAGAGGTTTGTGATGAACTTCAATATGCAGGGGATGGAAAAGACCATTCCTGAAGTATTTGCAATGCTGAAATCAGCAGAGGTAGAAGTCAAAAAGGAACATCAAGTGTTGATGGTGAATAAAACCACTAAGTTCAAGAAAGGCAAGGGAAAGAAAACCTTCAAGAAGGACGGCAAGGGAGTTGCCGCGCCCGGCAAGCAAGCTGCCGGGAAGAAGCCAAAGAATGGACCCAAGCCCGAGACTGAGTGCTTTTATTGCAAGGAGAGTGGTCACTGGAAGCGGAACTGCCCCAAATACTTAGCGGACAAGAAGGCCGGCAAAACGAAAGGTATATGTGATATACATGTAATTGATGTGTACCTTACCAGTACTCGTAGTAGCTCCTGGGTATTTGATACCGGTGCGGTTGCTCACATTTGTAACTCAAAACAGGAGCTGCGGAATAAGCGGAGACTGGCAAAGGACGAGGTGACGATGTGCGTCGGGAATGGTTCCAAGGTCAATGTGATCGCCGTCGGCACGCTACCTCTACATTTATCTTCGGGATTAGTTTTAAACCTTAATAATTGTTATTTAGTGCCAGCTTTCAGCATGAACATTGTATCAGGATCTCGTTTAATTCGAGATGGCTACTCATTTAAATCCGAGAATAATGGTTGTTCTATTTATATGAGAGATATGTTTTATGGTCATGCTCCGATGGTGAATGGTTTATTCTTAATGAATCTCGAGCGTAATGCTACACATGTTCATAGTGTGAGTACCAAAAGATGTAAGATTGATAATGATAGTCCCACATACTTGTGGCACTGCCGCCTTGGTCACATAGGTGTCAAACGCATGAAGAAGCTCCATGCTGATGGACTTTTAGAGTCTCTTGATTACGAATCATCTAACACGTGCGAACCATGCCTCATGGGTAAAATGACCAAGACTCCGTTCTCAGGAACAATGGAGCGAGCAACCAACTTATTGGAAATCATACATACTGATGTGTGCGGTTCAATGAGTGTTGAGGCTCGCGGTGGCTATCGTTATGTTCTCACCCTCACTGATGACTTGAGTAGATATGGGTATGTCTACTTAATGAAACACAAGTCTGAGACCTTTGAAAAGTTCAAGGAATTTCAGAGTGAGGTTGAGAATCAACGTGATAGGAAAATCAAGTTCCTACGATCAGATCATGGAGGAGAATACTTGAGTCATGAGTTTGGCACACACTTAATAAAATGTGGAATAGTTTCACAACTGAGGCCGCCTGGAACACCTCAGCGTAATGGTGTGTCCGAACGTCGTAATCGCACTCTATTAGACATGGTGCGATCTATGATGTCTCTTGCCGATTTACCGCTATCTTTTTGGGGGTATGCTTTAGAGACTGCCGCATTCACTTTAAATAGGGCTCCGTCGAAATCCGTTGAGACGACACCGTATGAATTATGGTTTGGTAAGAAACCTAAGCTGTCATTTCTAAAAGTTTGGGGATGCGATGCTTATGTCAAGAAACTTCAACCTGAAAAGCTCGAACCCAAATCGGAAAAATGCGTCTTCATAGGATACCCTAAAGAAACTATTCGGTATACCTTCTACCTCAGATCCGAAGGCAAGATCTTTGTTGCCAAGAATGGATCCTTTCTAGAGAAAGAGTTTCTCTTGAAATAAGTAAGTGGGAGGAAAGTAGAACTTGATGAAGTATTACCTCTTGAACCGGAAAATGGCGCAACTCAAGAAAATGTTCCTGAGGTGCCTGCACCGACTAGAGAGGAAGTTAATGATGATGATCAAGATACTTCTGATCAAGCTCCTACTGAAATTCGAAGGTCCACAAGGACACGTTCCGCACCAGAGTGGTACGGCAACCCTGTCTTGGAAATCATGTTGTTAGACAACGGTGAACCTTCGAACTATGAAGAAGCGATGGCGGGCCCGGATTCCGACAAATGGCTAGAAGCCATGAAATCCGAGATAGGATCCATGTATGAAAACGAAGTATGGACTTTGACTGACTTGCCTGTTGAGCGGCGAGCCATAGAAAATAAATTGATCTTTAAGAAGAAGACAGACGCGGATGGTAATGTGACCATCTATAAATCTCACCTTGTCGCTAAGGGTTATCGACAAGTTCAAGGGGTTGACTACGATGAGACTTTCTCACCGGTAGCGAAGCTAAAGTCCGTCCGAATCATGTTAGCAATTGCCGCATTCTATGATTATGAAATATGGCAAATGGACGTCAAAATGGCATTCCTTAATGGTTTCCTTAAGGAAGAATTGTATATGATGCAGCCGGAAGGTTTTGTCGATCCTAAGAATGCTGACAAGGTGTGCAAGCTCCAACGCTCAATTTATGGGCTGGTGCAAGCGTCTCGGAGTTGGAACATTTGCTTTGATGAGATGATCAAAGCGTTTGGGTTTACGCAGACTTATGGAGAAGCCTGCGTTTACAAGAAAGTGAGTGGGAGCTCTGTAGCATTTCTCATATTATATGTAGATGACATACTTTTGATGGGAAATGATATAGAACTCTTGGACAGCATTAAGGCCTACTTGAATAAAAGTTTTTCAATGAAGGACCTTGGAGAAGCTGCTTATATATTAGGCATCAAGATCTACAGAGATAGATCAAGATGCCTCATAGGTCTTTCACAAAGCACATACCTTGATAAGATATTGAAGAAGTTCAATATGGATCAGTCTAAGAAGGGATTCTTGCCTGTGTTGCAAGGTGTGAAATTGAGCTCAGCTCAATGTCTGACCACGGCAGAAGATATAGAAGAGATGAGTGTCATCCCCTATGCCTCAGCCATAGGTTCTATTATGTATGCCATGCTGTGTACCAGACCTGATGTAAACCTTGCCGTAAGTTTGGTAGGTAGGTACCAAAGTAATCCCGGCAAGGAACACTGGACAACGGTCAAGAATATCCTGAAGTACCTGAAAAGGACTAAGGAAATGTTTCTCATTTATGGAGGTGACGAAGAGCTCGTCGTAAAAGGTTACGTCGACGCTAGCTTCGACACAGATCTGGATGACTCTAAGTCACAAACCGGATACGTGTATATTTTGAATGGTGGGGCAGTAAGCTGGTGCAGTTGCAAGCAGAGCGTCGTGGCGGGATCTACATGTGAAGCGGAATACATGGCAGCCTCGGAGGCAGCGCATGAAGCAATTTGGGTGAAGGAGTTCATCACCGACCTAGGAGTCATACCCAATGCGTCGGGGCCAATCAAGCTCTTCTGTGACAACACTGGAGCTATTGCTCTCGCCAAGGAGCCCAGGTTTCACAAGAAGACAAGGCACCTCAAGCGTCGCTTCAACTCCATTCGTGAAAATGTTCAAGATGGAGACATAGATATTTGTAAAGTACATACGGACCTGAATGTAGCAGATCCGTTGACTAAACCTCTCCCTAGAGCAAAACATGATCAACACCAGAATTTGATGGGTGTTTGATTCATCACAATGTAACTAGAATATTGACTCTAGTGCAAGTGGGAGACTGTTGGAAATATGCCCTAGAGGCAATAATAAAAGCATTATTATTATATTTCCTTGTTCATGATAATTGTATTTATTCATGCTATAATTCTGTTATCCGGAAATCGTAAAACATGTGTGAATAATAGACACCAACATGTCCCTAGTAAGCCTCTAGTTGACTAGCTCGTTGTTCAACAGATAGTCATGGTTTCCTGACTATGGACATTGGATGTCATTGATAACGAGATCACATCATTAGGATAATGATATGATGGACAAGACCCAATCCTAAACATAGCATAAGATCGTATACTTCGTTTGCTAGAGTTTTCCAATGTCAAGTATCTTTTCCTTAGACCATGAGATCGTGTAACTCCCGGATACCATAGGAGTGCTTTGGGTGTACCAAACGTCACAACGTAACTGGGTGACTATAAAGGTATACTACGGGTATCTCCAAAAGTGTCTGTTGGGTTGACACGAATCAAGACTGGGATTTGTCACTCAGTATGACAGAGAGGTATCACTGGGCCCACTCGGTAATGCATCATCATAATGAGCTCAAAGTGACCAAGTGTCTGGTCACGGGATCATGCATTACGGTACGAGTAAAGTGACTTGCCGGTAACGAGATTGAACGAGGTATTGGGATACCGACGATCGAATCTCGGGCAAGTAGCATACTGATTGACAAAGGGAATTGTATACGGGATTGATTGAATCCTCGACATCGTGGTTCATCCGATGAGATCATCGAGGAGCATGTGGGAGCCAACATGGGTATCCAGATCCCGCTGTTGGTTATTGACCGGAGAGCGATCTCGGTCATGTCTACATGTCTCCCGAACCCGTAGGGTCTACACACTTAAGGTTCAGTGACGCTAGGGTTGTAGGGATATGTATATGCAGTAACCCGAATGTTGTTCGGAGTCCCGGATGAGATCCCGGACGTCACGAGGTGTTCCAGAATGGTCCGGAGGTAAAGAATTATATATAGGAAGTGCTATTTCGGGCATCGGGACAAGTTTCGGGGTCACCGGTATTGTACCGGGACCACCGGAAGGGTCCCGGGGGTCCACCGGGTGGGGCCACCTGCCCCGGGGGGCCACATGGGCTGTAGGGGGTGCGCTTTGGCCTATATGGGCCAAGGGCACCAGCTCCAAGAGGCCCATGCGCCTAGGTTTTCAAGAAGGGAAGAGTCCCAAAGGGGGAAGGCACCTCCTAGGTGCCTTGGGAAGGAGGGATTCCTCCCCTTGGCCGCACCCCCCTAGGAGATTGGATCTCCTAGGGCCGGCGCCCCCCCCTTGGCCCTCCTATATATAGTGGGGAGATGGAGGACTTCTTACCCCACGCCTTTGGTGCCTCCCTCTCCCTCTCCAACACCTCCTCCTCCTCCATAGAGCTTGGCGAAGCCCTGCCGGAGTACTGCAGCTCCACCACCACCACGCCGTCGTGCTGCTGCTGGAGCCACCTTCCTCAACCTCTCCTTCCCCTTGCTGGATCAAGAAGGAGGAGACGTTACGCTGACCGTACGTGTGTTGAACGCGGAGGTGCCGTCCGTTCGGCGCTAGGATCTCCGGTGATTTGGATCACGTCGAGTACAACTCCCTCATCCCCGTTCTTTGAACGCTTCCGCTCGCGATCTACAAGGTACGTGGATTCATCCAATCACTCGTTGCTAGATGAACTCATAGATGGGTCTTGGTGAAACCGTAGGAAATTTTTTTGTTTTCTGCAACGTTCCCCAACAATCATTAGGGCATGCATGTATCTTCTGCACCTCTAACCCTAGAGGTCAGACATCATTCTTTGCTACATACGTACTCTCGGGCAATTCGTTGTCCTTTGGAAGCATATCCTTTATCATTACCAGCAACTTTCCAAATCCCTTGTCAGATACACCATTCTCTGCCTTCGATTGCAGCAATTCCAGTGTGGTGCCCAGCTTTTTCTTGTCACCTACGCAATTCGGGTACAACAATTTTTTGTGATCCTCTAACATGCACTGCAACTTCTTCTTCTCCAAATCACTTGCGTAGTTTCTCTTTGCATCAGCAATGGCCCGACCTAGATCATCAACGGGCTCATCTGATGCCTCTTCTTCAGCTTCTTCCCGCATTACCGGCTCAGCTTCTTCCCCCATTGTTGTATCATTGTATTCTGGGATCCCATGGCCAGGATAGCTGTCGTCGTCCTTCTTCTTCATTGTCTTCCATCATAACCCCTCTTTCTCCGTGCTTGGTCCAAACATTATAGTGGGGCATGAAATTGGACTTAAACAGGTGGACGTGAATGGTTCTTGACGTAGAGTAATTGTGACCATTCTTACAGCCAGCACATGGACAAGGCATAAAACCATCCGCTCGCTTGTTTGCCTCAGCTGCAAGTAGAAAAGTATGCATGCCCTCAACGAACTGGGGAGAGCATCGGTCATCGTACATCCATTGCCGGCTCATCTTCATTACACAACACCGAATAGACCAAATTAATACAAGTTCATACATAAAGTTCATATAACACTTAAATGCAACAAACAAATAACTCTCTAGCTAAAGCATTTAAATGCAACAACAAATGCGATCAAGATCGCAGCTAAGGTAACAATGGATCCAACAACATAATGATACCAAGCCTCACTATCGATGGCATATTTTCTAATCTTTCTAATCTTCAAGCGCATTTTCTCCATCTTGATCTTGTGATCATCGACGACATCGGCAACATGCAACTCCAATTCCATCTTCCCCCCCCCCCTCAATTCTTTTCAATTTTTCTTTCAAGTACTCGTTTTCTCTTTCACTAAATTTAACCTCTCGACAATAGGGTTGGTTGGAATTTCCGGTTAACATACCTCCTAGAAAAAATTTCTATGTCAACTTGATGGGCATAATTTGTCATAAACACAAAATGCAACTAGTTTTAAAAGAGAATATATATACCACATCCAAATCATAACAAGGACGAGGGCCGACGGGGACGGATATCAAAACCATGGCACTATATGTATAACAAACAACGTATGGGTAAGATGATTATACGAGTAACTATATATCCAAATCACACAAACATCAATTTTTATATAAAATTTCATGAACAAGAGGCTCACCACAAGGTGGTGCCGGCGACGGGACGGTGCGGGCGATCGACGGTGGTTACGACGGAGATTTAGAAGGCACTATGTAAACCACACCTACATATGCAAACTAAGTGTTATTTTTGACCTCAAATTGCATATAAATCAAATACTAGCACATATATATATACTCCCGAATTACTAAACTCACAAATTAATCACTATATAAAGCATTGCAAGAGCTAATCTAGCAATGAGAGATGAAAGGACAAAGTTGCTAACCTTTGTGATCATTTGAATGGATGGGGGCCTTCAAATCTTGACAAATTTTGGGCAAAATGTGTGATGAGCTCGAGAGGAAGAGGGGAAGAACAGAAAGAGGAGAGGGGAAAGGGGAAGAACAGAGCAAGCTCAGGTGGACGAAGGGTTTATGTAGGACGACCTTTAGTACCGGTTCGTGCCAAGAACCGGTACTAAAGGGGCTGGAGGGGCCCCAGTTTGACAACATCCTGCCACCACTCTCATTAGTACCGGTTCGTGGCACGAACCGGTGCTAAAGGTTCGCCACGAACCGGTACTAATGAAAGCGGCCCGGCTAGCCGTTGGAACCGACACTAATGTATACATTAGTGCCGGCTCAAATGCAAACCGGCACTAATGTGCTTCACGTTTGACCCTTTTTCTACTAGTGCACTCATACCAAACCCCGTCTACTATAGCGTAGCATTAAAACTATATAATGTCCCGGGCTTGATAACAGGGAGATGGGTTCCTACCTCATGCATTCTACTCAACTACAAGAAATGAATATCACTATTGGAGGGATTATTCAAAGGGTGCTACTACATGCAAAGAAAATATAGGTATGAAAAACATGGTCAAAGTGAACTTGCCTGGTAAGTTGATGAAGAATAATAACGCTCTCAGAAACTTGATAAGACTATACGTAACTCTCCGATGAAATCTATAATAATAAACATGGCATTCACATAAGCAATCATTCTACCACTCAAAATAACAATCAAAACAACAAAGAAACTCAATAATAAAACTCAAACAAATTCCAAAGAAGCTTCAAATAAAACTAGAAAGAAAAACTACCAACGAAAATCTATGACTTTGCTACAAGCATCTAACATAGTTTTGCCCTAAGTAAAAAAAACATAACAACAATTAAAACACTAAACTAATAATTTAACAGAAAATAAAAAGTAAAACAACGAAGTTAATAGAGAGTATTTTTCATAAAATTTTATTTGCAAAAAGAAACAAATAAAAAGCTTTTATAAAACTCTAACTATGACCTATAGAAGTTTTCATACAAAACTACGGAAAAATAAATTTTTAAAATAAAATATTTTTTTCTCCTATTGTCTAACAGAAACACAACTAATTTTGTCAAAAGTGACAAAAAGAAATAATTAAAAACTAATAAAAACAATAAAGAAATGGCTAAAACAGAACTATAAGTAAAACAATAATGTTTTGCTAAAAACCTAATTTAAATTAACCTAGAAATAAAATACTAAATACTACTGGATAAACAAAGGTCCTAGAGACCAGGAGCAAAAAGAATCGGTCAAAAATAATATTCCTAACTCAAAATATCTCAAATCTAGTGATTTGAGAAAATTCATACAAACGTAAATTTAAACTGCTCAAATGTGAAATAAAATTGAACTAACAGAAACTTCATAAAATTTGTGATCCAAGGCAGTTGGAATCACTCAAAAATACCTCGTAGATAATTAACTATGGATTTTACAAGATTGAAACTATTCCGTTTTAAAAATAGAACGAAAAAAAATGAACAGTAGGTCGGGATTTACTGTAGGAGTTCCGGTGATGGGGTCCTGGTGGAGCTCCGGTGACATCCTCCTGTGGCCCTCTGACGTTGGGGAAGGGACGGTCGGGGGCGGCAGAGCGGGGCGGAGCGAGTGGTGGGGTCCGTGGGTGGCGGGGATGGCCGAAGGTGGTGGGGCGGGGCGGCAATGGCGGCGGTTGTCCGGCGAACTCCAGCGAGGTGGCGCGATAGTGTGGGGCGAGGAGAGGCGGCTCTAGGGGCGGGAATGGGTGCGGGAGGTGGCCTTTTTATAGGGGGAGGAGGTCGATTTGGAGGAGAGGGCAAGGGATTTCGCGAATCCCGCGATCTCCGGTGATGGCCGACGCGGTTGTGCTCGGGAACGAAATCCCGTCGTGAGGAAGGAGATGATCTGGCGTGATCGGGCCGGATTTGGCCCAAAACGAAAAAAAATACCTTTCCTTTTTAAAAAGATTCCGCAAATAAAAATCATTTAAACAAATAAAATATAGGAGTGTTATATATCAAAACGATCAGAAAATTAAGCCCAATTTAATGGGATATTTTCCAGGGGCAAATAAAATGCTTTTTGAAAAATCATTTTTTTAATTCAAACAAAAATCCAAATGACTTTCAAAACTCTATGAAAAAAATATTCCAACATTTGGGGGTGTCATGTTACTCCCTCTCAACACTTTTGTTTTAAGTGTTCTTTGTCAGAATTATTTTTTGTAAATAAAATTCAAATGCCACTTTGAGTTAAAACCAAAATTTAAATGAAAAATTCAAATGAAATATTTCTTTACTTCCCACCCTCTTTCATTGAAGAAATCATGAGGATCATTGAGTGTCATGAAGTTTGAAATATTTCCAAATTCAAATATTTTCAAACAGAAACATTTTTTTGGAAAGTCCTTTTATTCCCTCATTCAAAGCTTCAAAAGTTTTAAAATTCCAATCAATTTTACTCAAACAATCATATATTTTATTTGTTATAACATTCCAAAATTTAGAATTTTGGGATGTTACAAACTACCACACTTAAAATGAATCTCGTCCTCGATATTCGAAGAGGCTAGCAAGAAAAGGTTAGGGGCTGGGGGTCTTCTAGCAAATATTTTGGTCGGAAAGGTCAGGGGTGCTACCACACTTAAAAGCAAGGTTAGGGTTCCAATAAACTCAGGTACTTCCTCTGGAGTGCCGACGATATCTGTCTCTTCACATATCTTACAATAGCTCCTTCATTAATGCTCTTCTGTCATAGGCATAGCGTTTTCCTCAAAATATTGGATCGCTTCGTCAAAGATGAGGTTCATCCGAGACTGGATCTTCTTAGCTGATAGGTCTGCGTCCATTCTAGACAACTATCGAAATACTCATGGTGGTATACCATTAGTGGTTTCTGCAGAAAAAGGGCCTTGGCTTCATTCTCACCGTATAATCTATGATTGGCAACAGCTGCCATGTACATGGGTTTATCATCATACCATTCTAAGGCTTAAGCAAGGCTTCAACGAGCGTCGTCACTTTACTATGGGTAAGTCTCTCAGATTTACCATTCCAAATATCAAGAGTGAATGATAAGAGTAAGTCAGTATGGTGATCAATCCATTCCGCACCCAGATCATTACCCTGTATAAGGTTTAGAGAATCTCGTATTTCTAACACTCGGGCATCCTCACAAGCTTTGCAGAAATTTCTCTTGTCCTCGAACTGGGTTCGGGTAAATCCATTGATTCTTTAAGCTAAACAAAACATCTATCGTTCTTCACAATATCGGGGTTTACGTAACATCCTATGTAACGTGTGCTGATCAAATCACAGATTCTTCCAGAATTCTTCCTTCAACAAGATTGTGCTTGTGCCTTGGTCAAATCCTGGGCCTGTGGGTTATGGGTCCACTTCAGCACTTTCATAGTGTTAACTCATCCGTGGAGTTACAGTTGTTCCATATTCCAACATTACACCTCCTTTAAATCCAATAGTACTTCATTTTGTCATACTCTTGGGGTAACCATCATAATCAAACTCCAACTTATTTCGTCTGGCTGCTTTCTATGGACCGTCATGCACAGCACCTTTCTTTCTTCATTGATCCTGTGGCTTTACGAAGTACTACCACACTTAAAATGAAATGCACTAGTTCATTCATAAATCATATTATTTTCATATCAAATCTTTTATTACATCCTTAACCATTTTTCGTAAATCCAAATTCCAAAAAGGTACTTCATTACAAATGTCGCCATCCACATGGTTTGGTATGGTCAAGCATTACTTCCCACTTTATTCATTTTTCCTCCTTGAGGATCCTTCAGTCCCACTAGAATTGTGCGACATGCTCCTTGAAATCTTCAATCTTCTGTTTCATCATGGTGGCCTTGAGCTTCATCTCCATCATCTCTGCATGCACTTCTCTTAGGTATTCCTGAGTATAATGGAGTCTTGCCTCAAGTATTTCTCCAATCTGGCGTATGGCTTCCATGGCTGCTTCACAAACAGCATCGAAGAAAGTTTCTTGTGGTACACGTGAGATGAAATAGTACTGCCCCATCATCTTTGGGCAAACTCCTTTCATACAGTGGAGGTGTACCTCCACATACCAAAGTTCCACTCCCTTTTGCATGAAGGGGTGGCCTTTGTAGACTGCATCTCCTTCAAGGTGAATATGCTTCATCATGTCTTTCAGGATCTTCAGGTAATCATGATCACTTGTCAGGGTCATGATCGTCTCCGGGCCCTTAAGGAAAGACTCATAAAGGGTCGTCATCTGCAGTTGTAAAATAGAACTAGTGCTGAGAATAAGGTACGTATCTCCCTGGGTACACATTCATATCATCCAAACAAAACTTCAAACTCAATTTCCAACATCCAGTTTATGCATCACAACTCATTTTCTTCCATGTTCACCCAGAATATCAATTTCCAAGATAAAACATAACAACTCCTTAAAGCCTTTCAGAATATGACATATCAACTTTATTGAGTCATGAATTATTATAATTTCTGAGTAATCTATTACATAACTCAACCCCGCATTCTCATGAAAAAGTGTTTTCCATACTACCCTTATTACTGATATCAACATCTCCACTACTCAGCTCCATCTTTCTCATGATTTGAACAATCCCTAGCAAAATGTCTTGCTTCCTTGCAACGAAAACAAATAACTTCCGGCATGTCTCTAGGCTTCTTGGTGATGGTGCTTGCTCCTGGAGTTCCTTGCTTCCTTTCGAGACAATCGTTGGCATAATGCCCGACGTCCTTACATTCAAAACAGGTAATATGACTCTTGTCCCTCTTTGCAGAAATTGGGTTGTTCTGAGGGTGTCTTTGTTTTCTCTTCCTGGTTTTCTTTGTTCTGATCAAACATTCTATTCCACGTGGATCAAACTCCACTGCCTCTGTCGGGAAGTATCCCAGATACTCTTTTCTTTCCTTGGTGCAATACTATGAAAAATGTCCTTCTTCTCCACATGAATAACAGGCAATGGAGTAAAATCTGTTGAGGCTTTCTCCATCAGGGTCTTCAACACTTTCTTTAATCACAGGTTCTTTCATAACTTCTTGGTGGGCTTCTTTCATTCATTCTTCCTGCTTCTGAATAGTTGGTTGCACCGTGGGGTAAATGTGACACTAAGCTGGGTAGTGGGTGGTTCCTTCACACAAGAAACAAGTCACCTGACTAGTTGGGCATTCCTTAGCTGGGTGTTTCTCCTCACAATGAGGGCATCCATCCTTGTGTTCATCCTGGGTGTGTCCTATTTCTTCGAAAATCTTGCAGGCACAAGGTTTATTTCTTGGGGTATCATGGTGCTTCCGGATAAGACGGGATCTTGTTAGAGTCCTCTTGAATTCTTCCCAAGTCCTTGCTCCATTCCATCCCTGTAAAGCTTGATGCATCTGCCACCATGTTGCAACACTTCCTTCAAAGTACTGAAGAGCATACGATACTTCATTCTTCCTTGAAACCAAATTGCTCCCGAAGTGATTCTCCATGTTCTGAATCCATAGCTCTGCCTCCGGCTGGGTTTTCGGTCCAGAGAATACCAGTCCAACTTCATTCATCATCTAGTGGGTCCAAGGGTTTTAGGGTGATATAAGAGAGAGGTGGGGAGGGATACACACAATACAAACAATAGTTTTGAAGAAACGAGTTTTATTTTGTGGCTGTCGGAAAACATCAAACAAATCATAGCTCACAAATCGTCGCATCTAATGTAAGTGTATAACAGGGGTTTGGTCCTCTAACGGTCAAATAATTCTTATTATTCTTCAAGTCGTCAGAGTCTTCAACTGGTGTAGCTTCAACTCTTCTAATGCACGGTCAAATCCTGTTTACTCTGAAATGGTCATCGGTTGTCCGATATCTTGTCCTTCTTGGAGCGGTTTCAGTTGATCCTCCATGTGGTCAAAAGGGAAAGGGGTATATTCTAACTATTTGAGGTAAGAGAGGATATTTTATAAAATCAGAAAAGATAAGAAGTAAGGGATGTTTTTTTGAAAATAAGATTTTAGAGATTTCCTATCCTGGGGCTTTCCGATTTCTAGGGTCACGTCCTACAGTCAACATGTGCTCTGATACCATATCTGTAGCGACCCAACCTCAGACGGTCAAGCCTCTGTGTATCTGTGCCATCCCTGGATCGGTATGCTGGCACACACAGTACATCAATGTATATATCAAAGTGCAATCACGTGTATAAATAACGTAAAACTGATATATACCTCATAAGTCTCAGCGGAAACAAACAATCGGGTGTGGAGTCCCATCAACGCCATCGGCAAGTTGAGTGTAGACTGTAACCCTGTATCGTAACTGTTGCTCATCGAAGAAATATCTACAACATGATACGTTGCAGCCGTGTAGGTCAGTACATTGAATGGACCGGCAATATCACAACAAGAGAAAACAAATGATAAACTATACTATATGCAATATGGCTTTGTGGCTCTGTATCTGAGTTTTGTTTGCATAAAAGCTGGTTTTATTTTCCCTACATCAAAGGAATTAATCGGAGTCTGTACGGAGTTTTCTATCATGACATGGTTCCGCCAACCGATGTCTCATAGCCCAAATCATCATAAGTTGCCCACAATTAAGTTATCAGTCCGGTGTTGAGAGGTCCGAGATAGATCCAAGTCAAGAGGCTCAAATTGTCCGTAACCGGGGACATGACTAATTGATTAGGTTTTTAACCCTCTGCAGAGGTTTGTACACTTTACCCGCAAGATTCGATCCCTCTCTTTACATTCTCGCACTTCAGGATGTTTGAGAACAGGATGATCGAATCATGGTCGTCCGAAGAGTTCCTCTGACCACTGTCCGGTGCTCATCCAATCCTACCGTAGTTCTACATCTGCTAGCACCGTCCCAGCCAGAGTCACAACTAAGGTCAACCAAGCCACAACCCATAGTGACTTGCAATTGCACAGGTAAGCTTCCGGGCATGAAGTATTCTTTCGTCTCTTTGAGTCTGGGTGAAGCTTTCCGCAAGATGTCATGGCGCTTCTCCATGCATCCCGGCCAACCACTGGTTTCTTCAGGGTGCCCGTCAACCGTCCTTCACCCAATAGTGTGTATTGAATTCTTGTCTCTTGTCTCAAAATTTTGAGGAGTCCTGAAGATGCAGTCCTTGCCGGTGCCATCATGAAGTTGTCGCCATTGATGTAGAGTCCTCCTTCTTCACACCACTCTCATGCACTCATACCAAACCCCGTCTACTATAGCGTAGCATTAAAGCTATATAACATCCCAGGCTTGATAACAGGGAGATGGGTTCCTACCTCATGCATTCTACTCAACTACAAGAAATCAATATCACTATTGGAGGGATTATTGAAAGGGTGCTACTACACGCAAATAAAACATAGGTATGAAAAACATGGTCAAAGTGAACTTGCCTGGTAAGTTGATGAAGAATAATAACGCTCTCAGAAAGTTGATAAGACTATATGTAACTCTCCGATGAAATCTATAATAATAAACATGGCATTCACATAAGCAATCATTCCACCACTCAAAATAACAATCAAAACAACAAAGAAACTCAATAATAAAACTCAAACAAATTCCAAAGAAGCTTCAAATAAAACTAGAAAGAAAAACTACCAACGAAATTCTATGACTTTGCTACAAGCATCTAACATAGTTTTGCCCTAAGTAAAAAACATAATAGCAATTAAAACACTAAACTAATAATTTAACAGAAAATAAAAAGTAAAACAACTAAGTTAACAGGAAGTATTTTTCATAAAATTTTATTTGCAAAAAGAAACAAATAAAAAGCTTTTATAAAACTCTAACTGTGACCTATAGAAGTTTTCATACAAAGCTAAGGAAAAATAAATTTTAAAATAAAAATAAATTTTTCTCCTGTTATCTAACAGAAACACAACTAATTTTGTCAAAAGTGACAAAAAGAAATAATTTAAAACTAATAAAAACAATAAAGAAATGGCTAAAACAGAACTATAAGTAAAACAGTACTGTTTTGCTAAAAACCTAATTTAAATTAACCTAGAAATAAAATAATAAATACTACTGGATAAACAAAGGTCCTAGAGACCAGGAGCAAAAAGAATCGGTCAAAAATAATATTCCTAACTCAATATATCTCAAATCTAGTCATTTGAGCAAATTCATACAAACACAAATTTAAACTGCTCAAATGTGAAATAAAATTGAAGTAACAGAAACTTCATAAAATTTGTGATCCAAGGCAGTTGGAATCACTCAAAAATACCTCGTAGATAATTAACTATAGATTTTACAAGATTGAAACTATGCTGTTTTAAAAACAGAACGAAAAAAATGAACAGTAGGTCGGGATTTACTGTAGCAGTTCCGGTGATGGGGTTCTGGTGGAGCTCCGGCGACGTCCTCTGGTGGCCCTCCGACGTCGGGGAAGGGACGGTCGAGGGCGGCAGAGTGGGGCGGAGCGAGTGGTGGGGTCCGTGGGTGGCGGGGATGGCCAGAGGTGGTGGGGCGGGGCGGCAATGGCGGCGGTGGTCCGGCGAACTCCGGCGAGGTGGCGCGGTAGTGTGGGGCGAGGAGAGGCAGCTCTAGGGGCGGGAATTGGTGCGGGTGGTGGCCTTTTTATACGGGGGGAGGTCGGTTTGGAGGAGGGGGCAAGGGATTTCGCGAATCCCGTGATCTCCAGCGATGGCCGACGCGGCTGTGCTCGGGAACGAAATCCCATTCGTGAGGAAGGAGATGATCTGGCGCGATCGGGCCGGATTTGGCCTGAAACAAAAAAAATACCTTTCCTTTTTAAAAAGATTCCGCAAATAAAAATCATTTAAACAAAATAAAATATAGGAGTATTATATATCAAAACGATCAGAAAATTAAGCCCAATTTAATGGGATATTTTCCAGGGGAAAATAAAATACTTTTTGAAAAATCATTTTTTTAATTCAAACAAAATCCAAATGACTTTCAAAACTCTATGAAAAAAATATTCCAACATTTGGGGGTGTCATGTTACTCCCTCTTAACACTTTTGTTTTAAGTGTTCTTTGTCAGAAAAGTTTTTTTCTAAATAAAATTCAAATGCCTCTTTGAGTTAAAAACAAAATTTAAATGACAAATTCAAATGAAATATTTCTTTACTTCCCACCCTCTTTCATTGAAGAAATCATGAGGATCATTGAGTGGCATGAAGTTTGAAATATTTCCAAATTCAAATATTTTCAAACAGAAACATTTTTTTGGAAAGTCCTTTTATTCCCTCTCATTCAAAGCTTCAAAAGTTTTAAAATTCCAATCAATTTTACCGAATCAATCAATCAAACAATCATATATTTTAATTATTATAGTATTCGAAAATTTAGAATTTTGGGATGTTACAGTCCTCTTCCTCCTCTTGTCTTGGCTATTATTGGCTCTATGGGGGTCCTCTTTGAGAAGCAATGGAGATGGAGATAGTTCTGTGAGTGATGGATGACGGCGGCTAGGGTTGGAGAAGTATATATAAGGGCTTCTTTGGTTCTCTTTAGTAGATGTGATTCATCCACCTTCATTCGAGGGCTCTAGGTGAACCTAATCCTCTCCCAAACCACTCCTTATTAACCAAGGATCACGTAGGAACAAATGGGGACAAATCGGTGAAGAATCCCACCCGAAAAAGCAATTTTCAGGCCTGTCTGCAGCCAGTATGACCACCAGTACGACCATGTGTGTGTTGGAAATATCCCCTAGAGGCAATAATAAAAGGATTATTATTATATTTCGTTGTTCATGATAATTGTCTTTTATTCATGCTATAATTGTGTTATCCGGAAATCGTAATACATGTGTGAATACATAGACACCAACATGTCCCTAGTAAGCCTCTAGTTGACTAGCTCGTTGATCAATAGATAGTCATGGTTTCCTGACTATGGACATTGGATGTCATTGATAACAAGATCACATCATTAGGAGAATGATGTGATGGACAAGACCCAATCCTAAACATAGCACAAGATCGTATAGTTTGTTTGCTAGAGTTTTTCCAATGTCAAGTATCTTTTCCTTAGACCATGAGATCGTGTAACTCCCGGATACCGTAGGAGTGCTTTGGGTGTACCAAACGTCACAACGTAACTGGGTGACTATAAAGGTATACTACGGGTATCCCCGAAAGTGTCTGTTGGGTTGACACGGATCAAGACTGGGATTTGTCACTCCGTATGACGGAGAGGTATCTCTGGGCCCACTCGGTAATGCATCATCATAATGAGCTCAAAGTGACCAAGTGTCTGGTCACGGGATCATGCATTACGTTACGAGTAAAGTGACTTGCCGGTAACGAGATTGAACGAGGTATTGGGATACCGATGATCGAATCTCGGGCAAGTAACGTACCGATTGACAAAGGGAATTGTATACGGGGTTGCTTGAATCCTCGACATCGTGGTTCATCCGATGAGATCATCGAGGAGCATGTGGGAGCCAACATGGGTATCTAGATCCCGCTGTTGGTTATTGACCGGAGATCCATCTCGGTCATGTCTACATGTCTCCCGAACCCGTAGGGTCTACACACTTAAGGTTCGGTGATGCTATGGTTGTAGAGATATGAATATGCAGTAACCTGAAAGTTGTTTGGAGTCCCGGATGAGATCCCGGACGCCACAAGGAGTTCCGGAAATGGTCCGGAGCTGAAGAATTATATATAGGAAGTGCAGTTCCGGCCATCGGGAGAGTTTCGGGGGTCACCAGTATTGTACCGGGACCACCGGATGGGTCCCGGGGGTCCACCGGGTGGGACCGCCCATCCCAGAGGGCCCCATGGGCTGAAGTGGGGAGGGGAACCAGCCCATAGTGGGCTGGTGCGCCCCCCTTGGCCCACCCCCTGCGCCTAGGGTTGGAAACCCTAGGGTGGGGGGGGGGGCACCCCACTTGCCTTGGGGGCCACTCCACCCTTGGCCGCCCCCCTAGGAGATCCCATCTCCTAGGGCCGGCGCCCCCCTTGGGGAGCCTATATAAAAGCGGGGTGGGAGGGAGGGGCAGCCGCACCCTTGACTCTTGGCGCCTCCCTCTCCCCTGCTACACCTCTCCCTCTCGCAGAAGAACGGCGAAGCCCTGCTGCGGTGACTGCTGCATCCACCACCACGCCGTCGTGCTGCTGGATCTTCATCAACCTCTCCTCCCCCCTTGCTGGATCAAGAAGGAGGAGACGTCATGCTGACCGTACGTGTGTTGAACACGGAGGTGCCGTCCGTTCGGCGCTAGGATCTCTGGTGATTTGGATCACGTCGAGTACGACTTCTTCATCCCCGTTCTTTGAACGCTTCTGCGCGTGATCTACAAAGGTATGTAGATGCAATCCGATCACTCGTTGCTAGATGAACTCATAGATGGATCTTGGTGAAACCGTAATAAAATTTTTGTTTTCTGCAACATTCCCCAACAGTGGCATCATGAGCTAGGTCTATGCGTAGTTCTCTTTGCACGAGTAGAACACAATTTGTTGTGGGCGTAGATGTTGTCAACTTTCTTGCCGCTACTAGTCTTATTTTGCTTCAGCGGTATTGTGGGATGAAGCGGCCTGGACCAACCTTACATGTACGCTTACATGAGACCGGTTCCACCGACTGACATGCACTAGTTGCATAAGGTGGCTGGCGGGTGTTTGTCTCTCCCACTTTAGTTAGAGCGGATTCGATGAAAAGGGTCCTTATGAAGGGTAAATAGAAGTTGACAAATCACTTGTGGCTTCACTAGTAAGAAACGTCTGCTAGAACCCTATTGCAGACGTAAAACTTGCAACAACAATTGAGAGACGTTAACTTGTTTTGCGCAATGTTGTGATGTAATGCCAAGTTTGAT
Source organism: Triticum aestivum (assembly GCF_018294505.1). NCBI lineage: Eukaryota > Viridiplantae > Streptophyta > Magnoliopsida > Poales > Poaceae > Triticum > Triticum aestivum. Next base: position 522,731,970 of record NC_057794.1, read on the forward strand.
GAATGATGAAGTATATTAATGTGGTTATGAGAGTCATTGTTGGGGATAGCAGTAATTTCAAAATTGTTCTAGCCAGCAAGATCATGGTTGATTGTAATTCAAAAATTCTACGCACACGCAAGTCATGATGCATAGCAGAGAGGGAGAGTGTTGTCTACGTACCCACGCAGACCGACTGCGGAAGCGTTGACGCAACGTAGAGGAAGTAGTCGTACGTCTTCTCATCCACCGATCCAGCACGTTACTCGCACACTCCGAGTTTCTTAGCACACGATACAGCTCGTGCTTCCCCGGGGCCGATTCAAGCAAACGTCGGGGAGGAGTTCCGTCAGCATGACGGCGTGGGTGACGATCTTGATGTTTCTACCGTCGCAGCGGCTTCGCCTAAGCACCGCTACAATATGATCGAGGTGGAATATGGTGGCAGGGGGCACCGCACACGGCTAAGGAACGATCTCAAGGATCAACTTGTGTGTCCTAGGGTGCCCCCTGCCTCCGTATATAAAGGAGCCAAGGGGGAGGGGGCGGCCGGCCAAGGAGGGCGTGCCAAGGGAGTCCTACTCCCTCTGGGAGTAGGATTCTCCCCCCCCCCCCCCCCCAATCCTAGTTGGAATAGGATTCCTCGAGGGGGGGAAAGAGAGAGAGGGGGCCGGCCACCTCTCCTTGTCCTAATAGGACCAGGGGAGGGGGGAGGCGCGCGGCCCACCTTGGGCTGCCCCTTTCTCCTTTGCAGTAAAACACACTAAGGCCCATATAGCTCCCGCGGGGTTCCGGTAACCTCCCGGTACTCCGGTAAAATCCCGATTTCACCCGGAACACTTCCGATATCCAAACATAGGCTTCCAATATATCAATCTTTATGTCTCGACCATTTCGAGACTCCTCGTCATGTCCATGATCACATCCGGGACTCTGAACAATCTTCGGTACATCAAAATGCATAAACACATAATAACTGTCATCGTAACATTAAGCGTGCGGACCCTACGGTTCGAGAACAATGTAGACATGACCGAGACACATCTCCGGTCAATAACCAATAGCGGGACCTGGATGCCCATATTGGCTCCTACATATTCTACGAAGATCTTTATCGGTCAGACCGCATAACAACATACGTTGTTCCCTTTGTCATCGGTATGTTACTTGCCCGAGATTCGATCGTCGGTACCCAATACCTAGTTCAATCTCGTTACCGGCAAGTCTCTTTACTCGTTTTGTAATACATCATCCCGCAACTAACTCATTAGTTGCAATGCTTGCAAGGCTTAAGTGATGTGCATTACCGAGAGGGCCCAGAGATACCTCTCCGACAATCGGAGTGACAAAACCTAATCTCTAAATACGCCAACCCAACATGTACCTTTGGAGACACCTGTAGTACTCCTTTATAATCACCCAGTTACGTTGTGACGTTTGGTAGCACCCAAAGTGTTCCTCCGGTAAACGGGAGTTGCATAATCTCATAGTCATAGGAACATGTATAAGTCATGAAGAAAGCAATAGCAACATACTAAACGATCGGGTGCTAAGCTAATGGAATGGGTCATGTCAATCAGATCATTCACTTAATGATGTGATCCCGTTAATCAAATAACAACTCCTTGTTTATGGTTAGGAAACATAACCATCTTTGATTAACGAGCTAGTCAAGTAGAGGCATACTAGTGACACTCTGTTTGTCTATGTATTCACACATGTATTATGTTTCCGGTTAATAGAATTCTAGCATGAATAATAAACATTTATCATGATATAAGGAAATAAATAATAACTTTATTATTGCCTCTAGGGCATATTTTCCTTCAGTCTCCCACTTGCACTAGAGTCAATAATCTAGTTCACATCGCCATGTGATTTAACAGCAATAGTTCACATCACCATGTGATTAACACCCATAGTTCACATCGGTATGTGATCAACACCCAAAGGGTTTACTAGAGTCAGTAATCTAGTTCACATCGCTAGGTGATTAACACCCAAAGAGTACTAAGGTGTGATCATGTTTTGCTTGTGAGATAATTTTAGTCAACGGGTCTGTTACATTCAGATCCATAAGTATTTTGTGAATTTCTATGTCAACAATGCTCTGCACGGAGCTACTCTAGCTTATTGCTCCCACTTTCAATATGTATCTAGATCGAGACTTAGAGTCTTCCAGATCTGTGTCAAAACTTGCATCGACGTAACTTTTTACAACGAACCTTTTTTTCACGTCCATATTCGAGAAACATATCCTTATTTCACTAAGGATAATTCTGACCGCTGTCCAGTGATCTACTCCTAGATCACTATTGTACTCCCTTGCCAAATCAGTGCAGGGTATACAATAGATCTGGTACACAGCATGACATACTTTATAGAACCTATGGCCAAGGCATAGGGAATGACTTTCATTCTCTTTCTATCTTCTGCCGTGGTCGGGCTTTGAGTCTTACTCAACTTCACACCTTGTAATACAGGCAAGAACTCTTTCTCTGACTGCTCCATTTTGAATTACTTTAAAATCTTGTCAAGGTATGTACTCATTGGAAAAACTTATCAAGCGTCTTGATCTATCTCTATAGATCTTGAAGCTCAATATGTAAGCAGCTTCACCGAAGTCTTTCTTTGAAAAACTCCTTTCAAACACTCCTTTATGCTTTACAGAATAATTCTACATTATTTCCGGTCAACAATATGTCATTCACATATACTTATCAGAAATGCCGTAGTGCTCCCACTCACTTTCTTGTAAATACAGGCTTCACCGCAAGTCTGTATAAAACTATATGCTTTGATCAACTCATCAAAGCGTATATTCCAACTCCGAGATGCTTGCACCAGTTCACAGATGGATCGCTGGAGCTTGCACATTTTGTTAGTACCTTTCGGATTGACAAAACCTTCTAGTTGCATCGTATACAACTCTTCTTCAATAAATCCATTAAGGAATTCAGTTTTGTTTATCCATTTGCTAGATTTCATAAAATGCGGCAATTGCTAACATGATTCGGACAGACTTAAGCATAGATACGAGTGAGAATCTCTGATCGCAGTCAACACCTTGAACTTGTCGAAAACCTTTTGCGACAATTCTAGCTTTGTAGATAATAACACTACTATCAGCGTCCGTCTTCCTCTTGAAGATCCATTTATTTTTATGGCTTGCCGATCATCGGGCAAATCCATCAAAGTCCATACTTTGTTCTCATACATGGATCATATCTCAGATTTCATGGCCTCAAAACATTTCGCGGAATCTGGGCTCATCATCGCTTCCTCATAGTTCGCAAGTTCGTCATGGTCTAGTAACATGACTTCCAGAACAGGATTACCGTACCACTCTGGTGCGGATCTTACTCTGGTTTACCTACGAGATTCGGTAGTAACTTGATCTGAAGTTACATGATCATCATCATTATCTTCCTCACTAATTGGTGTAGTAGTCACAAGAACAGATTTCTGTGATGAACTACTTTCCAATAAGGGAGAAGGTACAATTACCTTATCAAGTTTTCTACTTTCCTCCCACTCACTTCTTTCGAGAGAAACTCCTTCTCTAGAAAGTTTCCGAATTTAGCAACAAAAGTCTTGCCTTCGGATCTGTGATAGAAGGTGTATCCAATAGTTTCCTTTGGATATCCTATGAAGACACATTTCTCCGATTTGGGTTTGAGCTTATCAGGTTGAAACTTTTTCACATAAGCATTGCAACCTCAAACTTTAAGAAACAACAGCTTAGGTTTCTTGCCAAACCATAGTTCATACGGTGTCGTCTCAACGGATTTAGATGGTGCCCTATTTAACGTGAATGCAGCTGTCTCTAATGCATAACCCCAAAACGATAGTGGTAGATCGGTAAGAGACATCATAGATCGCACCATATCTAATAAAGTACGGTTATGACGTTCGGACACACCATTACATTGTGGTGTTCCAGGTGGCGTGAGTAGTGAAACTATTTCACATTGTTTTTAACTGAAAGCCAAACTCGTAACTCAAATACTCTTCTCTACGATCAGATCGTAGAAACTTTATTTTCTTGTTACGATGATTTTTCACTTCACTCTGAAATTCTTTGAACTTTTCAAATGTTTCAGACTTATGTTTCATCAAGTAGATATACTCATATCTGCTCAAATCATCTGTGAAGATCAGAAAATAATGATACCTGTCGCGAGCCTCAATATTCATCGGACCACATACATCAGTATGTATGATTTCCAACAAATCTGTTGCTCGCTCCATTGTTCCGAAGAACGGAGTCTTAGTCATCTTGCCCATGAGGCATGGTTCGCAAGCATCAACTGATTCATAATCAAGTGATTCCAAAAGCCCATCAGCATGGAGTTTCTTCATGCGCTTTACACCAATATGACCTAAACGGCAGTGCCACAAATAAGTTGCACTATCATTATTAACTTTGCATCTTTTGGTTTCAATATTATGATTATGTGTATCACTACGATCGAGATCCAACGAACTATTTTCATTGGGTGTGTAACCATATAAGGTTTTATTCATGTAAACAGAACAACAATTTATTCTCTTACTTAAATGAATAACCATATTACAATAAACATGATCAAATCATATTCATGCTGAACGCAAACACCAAATAACACTTATTTAGGTTCAACACTAATCCCGAAATTATAGGGAGTGTGCGATGATGATCATATCAATCTTGGAACCACTTCCAACACACATCGTCACTTCACCCTTAACTAGTCTCTGTTTATTCTGCAACTCCCGTTTCGAGTTACTAATCTTAGCAACTGAACTAGTATCAAATACTGAGGGGTTGCTATAAACACTAGTAAAGTACACATCAATCAGATGTATATCAAATATACTTATGTTCACTTTGCCATCCTTCTTATCCGCCAATCACTTGGGGTAGTTCCGCTTCTAGTGACCAGTCCCTTTGCAGTAGAAGCACTTAGTCTCAGGCTTAGGACCAGACTTGGGCTTCTTCACTTGAGCAACTTGCTTGCCGTTCTTCTTGAAGTTCCCCTTCTTCCCTTTGCCCTTTTCTTGAAACTAGTGGTCTTGTTAACCATCAACACTTGATGTTTTTCTTGATTTCTACCTTCGTCGATTTCAGCATCACGAAGAGCTTGGGAATTATTTTCGTCATCCCTTGCATATTATAGTTCATCACGAAGTTCTACTAACTTGGTGATGGTGACTAGAGAATTCTGTCAATCACTATCTTATCTGGAAGATTAACTCCCACTTGATTCAAGCGATTGTAGTACTCAGACAATCTGGGCACATGCTCACTAGTTGAGCGATTCTCCTCCATCTTTTAGCTATAGAACTTGTTGGAGACTTCATATCTCTCAACTAAGGTATTTGCTTGAAATATTAACCTCAACTCCTGGAACATCTCATATGCTCCATGACGTTCAAAACGTCTTTGAAGTCCCGATTCTAAGCCATTAAGCATGGTGCACTAAACTATCAAGTAGTCATCATATTGAGCTAGCCAAACGTTCATAACGTCTGCATCTGCTCCTGCAATAGGTCTGTCACCTAGCGGTGCATCAAGGACATAATTCTTCTGTGCAGCAATGAGGATAAACCTCAGATTACGGATCCAATCCGCATCATTGCTACTAACATCTTTCAACACAATTTTCTCTAACAACATATCAAAATAAACACAGGGAAGCAACAACGCGAGCTATTGATCTACAACATAATTTGCAAAATACTACCAGGACTAAGTTCATGATAAATTTAAGTTCAATTTAATCATATTACTTAAGAACTCCCACTTAGATAGACATCCCTCTAATCCTCTAAGTGATCACGTGATCCAAATCAACTAAACCATGTCCGATCATCACGTGAGATGGAGTAGTTTCATTGGTGAACATCACTATGTTGATCATATCTACTATATGATTCACGCTCGACCTTTCGGTCTCCGTGTTCCGAGGCCATATCTGTATATGCTTGGCTCGTCAAGTATAACCTGAGTATTCCGCGTGTGCAACTGTTTTGCACCCGTTGTATTTGAACGTAGAGCCTATCACACCCGATCATCACGTGGTGTCTCAGCACGAAGAACTTTCGCAACAGTGCATACTCAGGGAGAACACTTCTTGATAATTAGTGAGAGATCATCTTATAATGCTACCGTCAATCAAAGCAAGATAAGATGCATAAAAGATAAACATCACATGCAATCAATATAAGTGATATGATATGGCCATCATCATCTTGTGCCTGTGATCTCCATCTCCGAAGCACCGTCATGATCACCATCGTCACCGGCGCGACACCTTGATCTCCATCATAGCATCGTTCTCGTCTCGCCAATCTTATGCTTCCACGACTATCACTACCGCTTAGTGATAAAGTAAAGCATTACATCGCGATTGCATTGCATACAATAAAGCGACAACCATATGGCTCCTGCCAGTTGCCGATAACTCGGTTACAAAACATGATCATCTCATACAATAAAATTCAGCATCATGCCTTGACCATATCACATCACAACATGCCCTGCAAAAACAAGTCAGACGTCCTCTACTTTGTTGTTGCAAGTTTTACGTGGCTGCTACGGGCTTAAGCAAGAACCAATCTCACCTACGCATCAAAACCACAACGATAGTTTGTCAAATAGACTCCGTTTTAACCTTCGCAAGGACCGGGCGTAGCCACACTCGGTTCAACTAAAGTTGGAGAGACAGTCGCCCGCAAGCCACCTATGTGCAAAGCACGTCGGGAGAACCGGTCTCGCGTAAGCGTACGCGTAATGTTGGTCCGGGTCGTCTCGTCCAACAATACCACCGAACCAAAGTATGACATGCTGGTAGGCAGTATGACTTATATCGCCCACAACTCACTTGTGTTCTACTCGTGCATATAACATCAAACGATAAAACCTAGGCTCGGATGCCACTGTTGGGGAACGCAGTAATTTCAAAAAAATTCCTACGCACACGCAAGATCATGGTGATGCATAGCAACGAGAGGGGAGAGTGTTGTCTATGTACCCACGCAGACCGACTGCGGAAGCGTTGACGCAACATAGAGGAAGTAGTCGTACGTCTTCCCGATCCGACTGATCCAAGCACCATTACTCCGGCACCTCCGAGTTCTTAGCACACGTACAACTCGATGACAATCCCCTGGCTCCGATCCAGCAAAGCGTCGGGGAGGAGTTCCGTCAGCATGACGGCGTGGTGACGATCTTGATGTTCTACCGTCGCAGGGCTTTGCCTAAGCACCGCTACAATATGATCGAGGTGGAATATGGTGGCAGGGGGCACCACACACGGCTAAGGAACGATCTCAAGGATCAACTTGTGTGTCCTAGGGTGCCCCTGCCTCCGTATATAAAGGAGCCAAGGGGGAGGGGGCGGCCGGCCAAGGAGGGCGCACCAAGGGAGTCCTACTCCCTCCGGGAGTAGGATTCTCCCCCCCCCCCCAATCCTAGTTGGAATAGGATTCCTCGAGGGGGGAAAAGAGAGAGAGGGGGACGGCCACCTCTCCTTGTCCTAATAGGACTAGGGGAGGGGGGAGGCGCACGGCCCACCTTGGGCTGCCCCTTTCTCCTTTCCACTAAAGCCCACTAAGGCCCATATAGCTCCCGGGGGGTTCCGGTAACCTCCCCGTACTCTGGTAAAATCCCGATTTCACCCGGAACACTTCCGTTATCCAAACATAGGCTTCCAATATATCAATCTTTATGTCTCGACCATTTCAAGACTCCTCGTCATGTCCATGATCACATCTGGGACTCCGAACAATCTTCGGTACATCAAAATGCATAAACTCATAATAACTGTCATCGTAACGTTAAGCATGCGGACCCTACGGTTCGAGAACAATGTAGACATGACCGAGACACATCTCCGGTCAATAACCAATAGCGGGACCTGGATGCCCATATTGGCTCCTACATATTCTACGAAGATCTTTATCGGTCAGACCGCATAACAACATACGTTGTTCCCTTTGTCATCGGTATGTTACTTGCCCGAGATTCGATCGTCGGTATCCAATACCTAGTTCAATCTCGTTACCGGCAAGTCTCTTTACTCGTTTTGTAATACATCATCCCGCAACTAACTCATTAGTTGCAATGCTTGCAAGGCTTAAGTGATGTGCATTACCGAGAGGGCCCAGAGATACCTCTCCGACAATCGGAGTGACAAATCCTAATCTCGAAATACGCCAACCCAACATGTACCTTTGGAGACACCTGTAGAGCTCCTTTATAATCACCCAGTTACGTTGTGACGTTTGGTAGCACCCAAAGTGTTCCTCCGGCAAACGGGAGTTGCATAATCTCATAGTCATAGGAACATGTATAAGTCATGAAGAAAGCAATAGCAACATACTAAACGATCGGGTGCTAAGCTAATGGAATGGGTCATGTCAATCAGATCATTCACTAATGATGTGATCCCGTTAATCAAATAACAACTCTTTGTTCATGGTTAGGAAACATAACCATCTTTGATTAACGAGCTAGTCAAGTAGAGGCATACTAGTGACACTCTGTTTGTCTATGTATTCACACATGTATTATGTTTCCGGTTAATACAATTCTAGAATGAATAATAAACATTTATCATGATATAAGGAAATAAATAATAACTTTATTATTGCCTCTAGGGCATATTTCCTTCAGTTCATGCTATTGTAATAGGAATCACGACTTGCATGTCGATGAGTATGACAACCGGCAGGAGCCATAGGAGTTGTCTTTATTTTTTGTATGACCTGCGTGTCATTGAGAAACGCCATGTAAATTACTTTACTTTATTGCTAAACGTGTTAGCCATAGTAGTAGAAGTAATAGTTGGCGAGCAACTTCATGGAGACACAATGATGGAGATCATGATGATGGAGATCATGATGTCATGCTGGTGACAAGATGATCATGGAGCCCCAAGATGGAGATCAAAGGAGTTATGTGATATTGGCCATATCATGTCACTATTATTATTTGATTGCATGTGATGTTTATCATGTTTTTGCATCTTGTTTACTTAGAACGACGGTAGTAAATAAGATGATCCCTCATAATAATTTCAAGAAAGTGTTCCCCCTAACTGTGCGCCGTTGCGACAGTTCGTTGTTTCGAAGCACCACGTGATGATCGGGTGTGATAGATTCCAACGTTCACATACAACGGGTGTAAGATAGATTTACACATGCAAACACTTAGGTTGACTTGATGAGCCTAGCATGTACAGACATGGCCTCGGAACACAGAAGACCGAAAGGTCGAGCATGAGTCGTATAGAAGATACGATCAACATGAAGATGTTCACCGATGTTGACTAGTCCGTCTCACATGATGATCGGACACGGCCTAGTCAACTCGGATCATTTTATACTTAGATGACTGGAGGGATGTCTATCTGAGTGGGAGTTCATTAAATAGATGAACTTAATTATTATGAACTTAGTCTAAAAAATTACAATATGTCTTGTAGATCAAATGGCCAACGTTGTCCTCAACTTCAACGCGTTCCTAGAGAAAACCAAGCTGAAAGACGATGGCAGCAACTATACGGACTGGTCCCGGAACCTGAGGATCATCCTCATAGCTGCCAAGAAAGATTATGTCCTACAAGCACCGCTAGGTGAAGCACCTGTTCTCCCTGCAGAACAAGACGTTATGAATGCTTGGTAGACACGTACCGATGATTACTCCCTCGTTCAGTGCGGCATGCTATACAGCTTAGAGCCGGGGCTCCAAAAGCGTTTTGAGAGACACGGAGCAAATGAGATGTTCGAAGAGCTGAAAATGGTTTTTCAAGCTCATGCCCGGGTCGAGAGATATCAAGTCTCCGACAAGTTCTTCAGCTGTAAGATGGAGGAAAATAGTTCTGTCAGTGAGTACATACTCACTATGTCTGGGTTACATAACCGCTTGACTCAGCTGGGAGTTAATCTCCCAGATGACGCGGTCATTGATAGAATCCTTCAGTCGCTTCCACCGAGCTACAAGAGCTTTGTGATGAACTTCAATATGCAGGGGATGGAAAATACCATTCCTAAAGTATTTGCAATGCTGAAATCAGCAGAGGTAGAAGTCAAAAAGGAACATCAAGTGTTGATGGTGAATAAAACCACTAAGTTCAAGAAAGGCAAGGGTAAGAAGAACTTCAAGAAGGACGGCAAGGGAGTTGCCGCGCCCGGCATGCAAGCTGCTGGGAAGAAGCCAAAGAATGGACCCAAGCCCGAGATTGAGTGTTTTTATTGCAAGGGAAGTGGTTACTGGAAGCGGAACTGCCCCAAATACTTAGCGGACAAGAAGGCCGGCATCACGAAAGGTATATGTGATATACATGTAATTGATGTGTACCTTACCAGTACTCGTAGTAGCTCCTGGGTATTTGATACCGGTGCGGTTGCTCACATTTGTAACTCAAAGCAGGAGCTACGGAATAAGTGGAGACTGGCGAAGGACGAGGTGACGATGCGCGTCGGGAATGGTTCCAAGGTCGATGTGATCCCGTCGGCACGCTACCTCTACATTTACCTACGGGATTAGTTTTGAACCTCAATAATTGTTATTTAGTGCCAAGTTTGAGCATGAACATTGTATCAGGATCTCGTTTAATACGAGATGGCTACTCATTTAAATCCGAGAATAATGGTTGTTCTATTTATATGAGAGATATGTTTTATGGTCATGCTCCGATGGTGAATGGTTTATTCTTATTGAATCTCGAGCGTAATGCTACACATATTCATAGTGTGAGTACCAAAAGATGTAAGGTTGATAATGATAGTCCCACATACTTGTGGCATTGCCGCCTTGGTCACATAGGTGTCAAACGCAGGAAGAAGCTCCATGCAGATGGACTTTTAGAGTCTCTTGATTACGAATCATTTGACACGTGCGAACCATGCCTCATGGGTAAAATGACCAAGACTCCGTTCTCAGGAACAATGGAGCGAGCAACCAACTTATTGGAAATCATACATACTGATGTGTGCGGTGCAATGAGTGTTGAGGCTCGCGGTGGTTATCGTTATGTTCTCACCCTCACCGATGACTTGAGTAGATATGGGTATGTCTACTTAATGAAACACAAGTCCGAGACCTTTGAAAGGTTGAAGGAATTTCAGAGTGAGGTTGAGAATCAACGTGACAGGAAAATCAAGTTCTTGCGATCAGATCGTGGAGGAGAATACTTGAGTCACGAATTTGGCACACACTTAAGAAAAAGTGGAATAGTTTCACAACTCACGCCGCCTGGAACACCTCAGCGTAATGGTGTGTCTGAACGTTGTAATCCCACTCTATTAGATATGGTGTGATCTATGATATCTCTTACCGATTTACCACTATCATTTTGGGGCTATGCTTTAGAGACTGCCGCATTCACTTTAAAAAGGGCTCTGTCGAAATCCGTTGAGATGACACCGTATGAATTATGGTTTGGGAAGAAACCTAAGCTGTCGTTTCTAAAAGTTTGGGGATGCGATGCTTATGTTAAGAAACTTCAACCTGAAAAGCTCAAACCCAAGTCGGAAAAATGCGTCTTCATAGGATACCCTAAAGAAACTATTGAGTATACCTTCTACCTCAGATCCGAAGGCAAGATCTTTGTTGCCAAGAATGGATCCTTTCTAGAGAAGGAGTTTCTCTCGAAAGAAGTAAGTGGGAGGAAAGTAGAACTTGATGAAGTATTACCTCTTGAACCGGAAAATGGCGCAACTCAAGAAAATGTTCCTGAGGTGCCTGCACTGACTAGAGAGGAAGTTAATGATGATGATCATGAAACTTCAGATCAAGTTGCTACTGAAATTCGTAGGTCCACAAGGACACGTTCCGCACCAGAGTGGTACGGCAACCCTGTCTTGGAAATCATGTTGTTAGACAACGGTGAACCTTCGAACTATGAAGAAGCGATGGCGGGCCCGGATTCCGACAAATGGCTGGAAGCCATGAAATCCGAGATAGGATCCATGTATGAAAACGAAGTATGGACTTTGACTGACTTGCCCATTGAGCGGTGAGCCATAGAAAATAAATGGATCTTTAAGAAAAAGACAGACGCGGATGGTAATGTGACCATCTATAAAGCTCGGCTTGTCGCTAAGGGTTATTGAAAAGTTCAAGGGGTTGACTACGATGAGACTTTCTCACCGGTAGCGAAGCTGAAGTCCGTCCGAATCATGTTAGCAATTGCCGCATTCTATGATTATGAGATATGGCAAATGGAGGTCAAAACGACATTCCTCAATGGTTTCCTTAAGGAAGAATTGTATATGATGCAGCTGGAAGGTTTTGTCGATCCTAAGAATGCTGACAAGGTGTGCAAGCTCCAACGCTCGATTTATGGGCTGGTGCAAGCATCTCGGAGTTGGAACATTCGCTTTGATGAGATGATCAAAGCGTTTGGGTTTATGCAGACTTATGGAGAAGCCTGCGTTTACAAGAAAGTGAGTGGGAGATCTGTAGCATTTCTCATATTATATGTAGATGACATACTTTTGATGGGAAATGATATAGAGCTTTTGGACAGCATTAAGGCCTACTTGAATAAGAGTTTTTCAATGAAGGACCTTAGAGAAGCTGCTTATATATTAGGCATCAAGATCTATAGAGATAGATCAAGACGCCTCATAGGTCTTTCACAAAGCACATACCTTGATAAGATATTGAAGAAGTTCAATATGGATCAGTCTAAGAAGGGGTTCTTGCCTGTGTTGCAAGGTGTGAAATTGAGCTCAGCTCAATGTCCGACCACGGAAGAAGATATAGAAGAGATGAGTGTCATCCCCTATGCCTCAGCCATAAGTTCTATTATGTATGCCATGCTGTGTACCAGACCTGATGTAAACTTGCCGTAAGTTTGGTAGGTAGGTACCAAAGTAATCCCGGCAAGGAACACTGGACAGCGGTCAAGAATATCCTGAAGTACCTGAAAAGGACTAAAGAAATGTTTCTCGTTTATGGAGGTGACGAAGAGCTCGTCGTAAAGGGTTACATCGACGCTAGCTTCGACACAGATCTGGATGACTCTAAGTCACAAACCGGATACGTGTATATTTTGAATGGTGGGGCAGTAAGCTGGTGCAGTTGCAAGCAGAGCGTCGTGGCGGGATCTACATGTGAAGCGGAGTACATGGCAGCCTCGGAGACAGCGCATGAAGCAATTTGGGTGAAGGAGTTCATCACCGACCTAGGAGTCATACCAATGCGTCGGGGCCGATCAAACTCTTCCGTGACAACACTGGAGCTATTGCACTTGCCAAGGAGCCCAGGTTTCACAACAAGACCAGGCACATCAAGCGTCGCTTCAACTCCATTCGTGAAAATGTTCAAGATGGAGACATAGATATTTGTAAAGTACACACAGACCTGAATGTAGCAGATCCGTTGACTAAACCTCTCCCTAGAGCAAAACATGATCAACACCAGAATTCCATGGGTGTTCGATTCATCACAATGTAACTAGATTATTGACTCTAGTGCAAGTGGGAGACTGTTGGAAATATGCCCTAGAGGCAATAAGAAAAGGATTATTATTATATCTCCTTGTTCATGATAATTGTCTTTTATTCATGCTATAATTGTGTTATCCGGAAATCGTAATACATGTGTGAATACATAGACACCAACATGTCCCTAGTAAGCCTCTAGTTGACTAGCTCGTTGATCAACAGATAGTCATGGTTTCCTGACTATGGACATTGGATGTCATTGATAACGAGATCACATCATTAGGAGAATGATGTGATGGACAAGACCCAATCCTAAACATAGCACAAGATCGTATAGTTCGTTTGCTAGAGTTTTTCCAATGTCAAGTATCTTTTCCTTAGACCATGAGATCGTGTAATTCCCGGATACCGTAGGAGTGCTTTGGGTGTACCAAACGTCACAACGTAACTGGGTGACTATAAAGGTATACTACGGGTATCCCCGAAAGTGTCTGTTGGGTTGACACGGATCAAGACTGGGATTTGTCACTCCGTATGACGGAGAGGTATCTCTGGGCCCACTCGGTAATGCATCATCATAATGAGATCAAAGTGACCAAGTGTCTGGTCACGGGATCATGCATTACGATACGAGTAAAGTGACTTGCCGGTAACGAGATTGAACGAGGTATTGGGATACCGACGATCGAATCTCGGGCAAGTAACGTACCGCTTGACAAAGGGAATTGTATACGGGGTTGCTTGAATCCTCGACATCGTGGTTCATCCGATGAGATCATCGAGGAGCATGTGGGAGCCAACATGGGTATCCAGATCCCGCTGTTGGTTATTGATCGGAGAGCCATCTTGGTCATGTCTACATGTCTCCTGAACCCGTAGGGTCTACACACTTAAGGTTCGGTGACGCTAGGGTTGTAGAGATATGAATATGCAGTAACCCGAAAGTTGTTCGGAGTCCCGGATGAGATCCCGGACGTCACGAGGAGTTCCGGAATGGTCCGAAGGTGAAGAATTATATATAGGAAGTGCAGTTTCGGCCATCGGGAGAGTTTCGGGGGTCACCGGTATTGTAACGGGACCACCGGATGGGTCCCGGGGGTCCACCGGGTGGGACCACCCATCCCGGAGGGCCCCATGGGCTGAAGTGGGGAGATGAACCAGCCCATAGTGGGCTGGTGCGCCCCCCTTGGCCCACCCCTTGCGCCTAGGGTGGGAAACCCTAGGGTG